>NC_056552.1:16653498-16968776 GCF_910596095.1 Thunnus maccoyii | reverse complement strand
CAAAGCTTTTAGTGTGGTGAACCTCCTTAATTTCAACAATAGATGTTCAAGCGGTTAGGCTTGTGTGATCATTAGCTCTAAAAGCTTAAAACAAGACCGCAGGGTTTGGATATGGGGCAGCGGGGGGGCCAAAGTGCACAGTCAGTGCAGAGGCAGGCGGATAGCAGTTGCCAGAAGTGGAAAAAAAATCTACTGTAAAAATGATTTTTATTGATTGGCTCGTAGCAGCAGCTGTTAGGCTCCATTATGAGCTCAAAGCCCAGGTCAGAGCCCTGGGGCGGACAAGTGAGCCAATCAAATGGTCAGGCACTAACGGGCCAATTCTGAGGGTCCAATTGGGAAAGCGGTTGGCAACAGCCTGCCATCCTGTGTTAGAGTCACCGAGTCTTTCATCATCACCCTTCCTGCTGTGGGTTTCACAGATGAGGTTGTCCGCTGTCTCTCAACATAACCAGCCATCCATCACCTGTTTTTACCTCACTGGCCTTTATTTCAAAACTTTATCATGAGCAGTCTGGGTTATAAGGAGAAGATTAGTTTGTGAAGTTTATTTTCCCTGAACATCACACAGACTTTTATCTTTGAATGACCTGAGGAAAAAGACAAAATAAAAAGCCTCAAAGCAGAGTGTTTTAAATTGAGGAGCACACTCCTTCATCTTCATCTTCATGCACCGCAGGGTTCACCCAAAGGCTTGGCTTAAAGTATAATAAGGATAAAAAGTTTCTTTGATTCAACCACCAAAGAAAAACATTTATTGTTGGAAATTTAAATTTTATTTAAGGGATTAGCAGAGATGGATATTCATTAAACGTATGGCATGGAATACAAGTTAATTTTAGAAGATGAAGAGGAATAGAAATAAAAAGAGAGAACGCAAGTGGCCGCTTGTAAAGTGACGATAGTGAGCAAATTCAAAGGTACTGCAGGTGTACAAGCTACTTGCAATACATTTTGTTGATTGAAGAAATGCGATTATAAAAATAAAAATAACATCAACTATATGGAAGATAATAGATTAAAATCTCAGAAGATTAATTGGTGCTGAGTGGTTTTTGGCCTCTCTTGTAAGACATCAAATTGCAATGTTAGTCACAAGAATTACACCCTTTTGCTTACAATATATGTCATTCAGCATTTAAAATTTATCTTTGTAATGACAAATGTAACCTCTGATAATCCATGCTTTCATTCCTTATCAAGTTATGAACCAACTCCAATTACAGAGGTAGTAAGACGAGACGCGTACAGGAAAGTAGTTGAACTTATGCACCATGTCCTGACCCAGATCCCAGTCCTGGCACTAATGACGCCCTATAGGCATGACGCCAGGCTCTCATTAGGAACCAGGCCTCAAACCCCCATCTCCTCTCCCTTCCATACCCGCTGTACGCAACCCTCAGCCTGGCCGTGATGTGCCTGTAGCCGGCCTCCGAGGGTCTGGCCCCAAACTCAAGCAGCAGGCCTTTGAGTGTTGTGAGACCCCCTGCACAGGTGCAGAGTCCCCTGTGACGACCCGTTTGCCCCCCAGCCCTGGGCCTTGCTAGCGCCTGGTACTGCACTGGAACTAATGAGTAGTGGCAGGTACAGTGAGAACAGAGCATCATGGGCCTCCCTGCAGTTAGTTTAGTGGCAACCCTCAGCTTAGGCAGACAACAAATGTGCTCTCATAATACACATATGTGCATAATGATATATACCACCCTTCAGTGCACACTTCATCAGATATTTAGACTTCTTAGAGAGCTGTTTCAGCAAACTCATGAAGAACGAACTCAGAGGTGAAAATTATAAATATTGGTGAAAGATTAAATATTTTATCTATTGTTCCTGAGTTGATGTTTTGCTTTTTTCAAGAATATCACCTTTATTCATATCAAACTGTCTTGTGTGTTCACAGGTTTTATTCCACTTTTATCAAGAAAATGCTCTTTTTCATTCCCATTTACCTGCAAAACTGAGGAAAGACTCACGGCGAATGAAATGAGCCCTGACACAAAAGATAGAAAATCTAAAAATCAGTCTTGAATTGTTGTAATTCGAATACAATCACACAATCTTTATAAAAATCAAGACTCTAATTCCATCATGTCAAAGGACGACGCTTGTAAAGTGACATCTGCCAGCAAGCACAAGGAGCGCAAGCCCAAGAAGCCTCACTATATTCCACGGCCATGGGGCAAACCCTACAACTACAAGTGCTTCCAGTGCCCCTTTACCTGCATGGAGAAGTCCCACCTGTACAACCATATGAAGTACAGCCTGTGCAAGAACTCCCTGTCTCTGCTCATAGAGTCAGACTGGCCCTATAAAAAGGGCAACATCCTGCACCCGGACCAGCTCCGACCCTTTCAGCAGGGACACGGCATCCACGCTGCTGGCAAAGATGAGCTGGAGCAGGTAACACAGACTGAGGAGAGACAGATGCAGCGAAGGAGTGTAGAGGAGGAAGGTGAGGACAGGGAAAGCCAGGGACCAGAGGACGAGGAGGAGGGAGAACGAGGGGAGGGAACAGAGGTTGCAGGGTTGACGAAAGAGAGCTCCAGTAACAACAGCGGAAGAGGAGACACTGCAGAGTGCGCCACCAAGAAAACCAAACCACCAGAATCAGAGCTTCTGATGGCCGACATGCTCTCCCTTGAAGACCAGCTTTTACGAGCACGCTCAGTGGAGGTGGAGGCCCAGCTGAAACATTATAAATTATCCAAGACATGTCTAACAACTCCTGGGCTGCTGTCAGAGCAGTGGCGGCTGCTAGCGTCGAGCCACACTAAGGCCAAAGCTGAAAGTGCTCAGCCCCGAGTGAGTAGTTCAATCCCCTGTTACCCTCCTCCACCAAACCTGGTGGATTACCAGGATCCCACTGGACTCAACCTGTCAGTTCTTGGGGTGGGCTATCCCATCAGCCCCAGCCTCTTCTCCTACATGAACTCAGCTATTCCCTCCGCTGCCACGAGTCTGACTGCTCAGACCCACGCACAGCTCGCCCAGCTTCCCTTCCTGGCGTCTGCCGCTCAGCTGATGCACCCAGCTTCCAGCACCCACACAGACAGAGCTCTTATCCCCCCTCGGCTCTACTACCCCTTCCTGTGCGAGCACACATTTGGACCAGCCTCCAGTCAGAGCGATGCCAGCAAAGCACTCAAGACATCCTCAAACAGTCTAGAAACCAATCCCTTGTCTAGTTTCCAATCCAAAGTCAATCTGTGGAAAGTGCCTGCTTTGCGGCCAGGGACCACCACCGTCTCCCCCGCTGGTTGGGTGTCACCTCAGAGAGAATCCCCAGACCAGGCCTACAGGCTGGCGGATAAACTGCAGGTTACAGCCAAGGAAGGTAAAGCAAGCTGGGGCCTCAAGAGAACAGGAGCCCCAATGGGGAACCATGAGGCACCTGTGGAGAAGAAGCCAGCTATGGGCTTTACTTCGGACCTTCTGAAGAATATTCAGACTGCATCTACTCTTAATATGGCATCAGATAAACTTCTTTACCATGGAAGGTAAGATTCTCATCATTTTGTCATTTATCTTTTTTTAAAATTATTGTTATTTGCATTACTGGTGGTAAAATGAGTTACAGGAGGAAGAGTAGGAGTATGAAAATATATTTGTTCTTTTTGTATGTTTTGTATCCTTAAAATTCCTCCCATTTTTAGTTTACAGGATACTCAGCTTCAGACCCGGCCGTCTGAACTGTGGCACAACGATCTGCTCACTAGTCCTAACAGTGAAACAACCTCTCTTCCTACTTCTGGGGGACCCAATAGCCAGGACTTGACTGCTGCCCGCACAATGGGGGAAGGAGCTTCAGAGTCAGTGGCCGCTCTCCTCAGTGACCTCTCCAAGGCCTTGCAGGAGTATCAGGAGGCTGAGCGTAAAATCTCCCACCTAGAGAAGGAGGACCTTCCCGCCCAGCACCACCTCTGGGAACACCTGAGCAAAATCCGTAGCGAGCTTTCCCACATCCACCAGGCGCTGGAGCGGACAGCTCGCCAAAGCGACGGGCCTCTCGACCTTTCAGTCAAGAGAGACTCAACAGATTCAGTCGGTGATCTGGGCCTGAGAGAGGATGGCAGTCTCAAAGGCAACACGACAGAGACAGAAGAGGAGGATGAGGAGCTGGAGGAGAGAAAGGAGGACGAGGAGGATGAGAGTGAGAGAAGGGTGATGAAGGCTTCGCTAGAGAGTCGTAAGCAGTCGTTGGACATGCTGATCAAGATGAGTCAGGCAGGTGCGTCGGTGGTGAACACAGAGGTTCTCTCTCCAGGTGGTCTCAGCATGAGGCCCAGTCCAGCTGAGGCCTTATGGCCAAGCAGAACTACTAAGTGTGAGGCAGACTCCAGCGTCCTGCTCTGTCCTGACGGCCGATCAGTGGTGTTCACCGACATCCCCTCCTCTGCCAAAACCCCCAAAAGGCCACCGTCCATACAGCGATTGGAAGCACAGTGTCCTCCAAGTCCTTTGACAGCAACAGACACATAAACCTCTGTTCCTGTAACATAACTGATTCTATATGATTGATCAGATGCAGTTGTCTATAAAATTACTGGCATGCCTTTGATTTTCACTGGCTGGAAGAGGACTGTCACTCTTATTCTCAGTTTAACTTCACAAAAACATTTTGCACCTTATAGAACAAACAGAGAATGAATGACAAAATATTGAGAGTAAAGTCTCACAAATGCACTATGGATAAGACTCTCCTAAAAATGATTTTAAATGTAACATCAGCACTTATTTCCATTAGAATAATTTGACCAATTAAGTCTTTTAAAATCATGTTGAGAGACAATCTTTTGAATGGGTTTGTAAATAATGTAATTTTTAAAATAAATGTAAGTAAAATGTTTTAAAGGGTAAATGGTTTTATATGGATGTCATGTCGGGCTTGATTTTACTTGATGAAAATAAAATGTACAATACACACTGTATTTCTTGGAATAAACTGAGTAAAAAACAAATGTTTCATTTTTTTTATACAAGCGGGACAATAAATGGGAGAAAGAGAGGAGGTAACATCCATACATCGGAGGAACACAAGACAAAAATAATAAGAAAAAGATTGGAAAGGCTCTGAGAAAATGCTATCATCACTATCATTATGATTTAGAGTATAAATGAGAGATAAACAGATTCAAAGTGGCTGCTAAAGGTGAAGCAGCTCCTTAAGCTAAATGGCCATCAGTGGGGTTACTTGTGTCTGACTCCTTAATTCCTTAATCCAGGAATCCAGGACCCCCCACCCCCACCCCCCGCAAAGGTCAGGGCTCCAGGGCCGAGCACCACATTGACTTAACAGAGGAGTACCTGTCTGCCCCCGGGAAGGACACCCAGCGCAGTGCTGCCCTGCGTCCTGTGGCCCCTTCACCACCCTCACACTCCAGACACAGCAGCAAAGGTCAGCTGCCATAACTAGAAGAGTCTCGGTGGATGTTCAGTCTGAAGAGGTCAAAATGCCTGTCTGATCTTTTTAACTTTTTTCTATTTATATTTGATACTGGCTCAATATCTTAATTGAGTTATTACTGAAATAAGAGTTGTAATTTTATGTACCACACTTACATCGTTCTCTATGAAGATTAAGCTGTTATCCAAACAATTATTTGCAAATAGTTTGAATTTAAGGCTTCATGCATAATATATATATTAATAAATGTTAAACATATCAAATAGAATACATGATATGTGCACCACAGTAAAAAAACAAACAAACAAATTTTTCAATTTTTCAATTCTCTAAATACCATTGGCTTCCAGTGACAGAGATGCTCAGTGTTTCACAGAGACAGATTTTTGGGAACATCCATATAAAGTTAGTCATGTGTAAAGGCACCCAGAGATTCTAACTGGTCCCCAGTTCAGAATTTCCCCTGAAAAAATAAAATATTTCAATGTTAGCACAAAGTCTATTACTGGTTTGGGGTTTTCTGCTATATGCCAAGTTGGATGCTCTGGACAGTGAATATACCTCACCATCTCTCTGCTGTAGCCTTATGAGATCAGGCCCCAAGCTGATAGCACCCTCAAGTGGACAAAAGATTTAAAGCCACATGAGTTTAGCTCATTCACTCTCATGTCAGCACTAATACAGTGACTGAAAAAAAGCAAGCAAGAAAGAAGCTGGTAGTGATGGACTTTGACTCTCAGACCGAACCAGTGTGTTCTTTAAATATCTTTACCACAGATAACTGGCCAGTATAACAACTGTTTTCAGCAGTGTGAACAAAGTGTGCGCACACACCCGAAGACAACATCCTTCCTCAAAAAGAGGTGATTACTTATTTAGACAAATTCAGAGTACTTGATGGCAGTTAAATGGGGAAGTGCAGTAGCATAAATTAAACCAGCATAAGAGGAGCATAAGAGGAGCATAAGAGGGTAAGTTCTCATATTTCACAATTAACAGACAGGTGACAAATTAAAGGAAAAACCAACATGAAGTGTCTTAGTAAGGTGTTGGGCCACCACATGCTGCCAGAACAGCTTCAGTGTGCCTTGGCATTGATTCTACAAGTCTCTGAACTCTACTGGAGGGATGAACACCATTATTCCTAAAGATAATCACTCATTTGGTGTTTTGATGATGGTGGTGGAGAGCACTGTTTATGCCCTATGGATGGGGGCATGGTCATCCTGGAAGAGACCACTACCATCAGGATAGAAATGTTTCAACATAAGATAAAGGTGATGACTCAGAACAGCTTTGTATTGATTTGCAGTAACCCTTCACTCTAAGGGGACAAGTGGACCCAAACCAAAACAGAGCCTCTGGATCCCCTCATTGTAGGGGTCAAGCATTCAGACCTTGAACTGTTTTTCCTTAATTTGTCACCTGTCTGTATATGTGCTTAATGATCAAAAACTACTTAAGTTAATTTACATATTTGGATTTAATAATGTTACAGAGTTGGGGTGGAGAGGTAACACAGTATTGTAATTGTTCTTAAAATTATTATTATTATTATTATTAATAATAATAATAATAATTTTTCATTTCAAAAACTACTCAAGAATCTATGCAATTACAAGAAGAGGTTACTTATTTATCAAAACAAAAATAGCTGGAATTGATTCCTTCCACTCTTGTTCCTATCTACTTTAAATGTTAGATTCATTAAATCAAAGGAGGTATGTTTTACAGTGAGGAAAGCCTTTAACATTGGTTTCGTCTTCAAGAAAACTTCAGTGCAGCTTTGTCAACTTCCCATTAATGCACACACTTTTTTATGTTAACATATTTTCAGATTTCTTAGTCATTCTTCTGTGCAGTCTGTGCCAAGGTGCTGTCAAGCAAGATGATACGAGCGGTCCTGTTCCTTCTTTTGCTCAACACCCCGGCCTGCTGTGGTTTTGGCTTTAAAGGCTGCTCTCAGAACTTCCCCATGACTGAGACCCTGTGGTGCTTCAACCACAACATTGCTAACCTCTCTGATGTTGTTAGCATGATCCCAGATAATATAACAACAATCAACCTGTCCAAGAACAAGATCCAAGTCATCCCACCTGGATCATTCAGTCATGTGCTCAGGCTCAAACACCTGGACCTGAGCCAGAACAAGCTGGTGTCTCTAAAAGGAGGAGAATTCAGAGGCTTGGACCTCTTGGTTTCTCTCAATCTCACCAGCAACAACATCTCACACATCCGCTCCGATGCATTTGATGGACTCGTCAGGCTACAATCCCTCCTTCTGACCTATAATGCACTTGTTACAATCTCTCAAGGTATCTTTAATTTCCTCCCACTGATTCAAGAAGTCAACCTGTCTCTGAACATGCTCAAGGCTTTCAGCTGTGAAGAGTCTGGTGGCTCCTCCACTCTTAGGCAGCTCGATCTTTTAGCAAACAACATCCGCAAGTTAAATGTGAGCTGTTTCCCTGCCCTTGAGTACATCAGGTTGTCCAACAACTCCGAGCTGGAGCTCCAGGCAGATGTTTTTGCCTCCAACCGCAGGCTGAAGAGTCTGCTTCTCCAGGGAGTTAAAGCAGAAGTGCTGGTGGGACTTTCTGAGGAGACAAAGAGGAATCTCTCTCAGGTGTCATTTTCTTTGTTTGTGGAGAGATCTCCATTTACCATCTGTGGATTGCTGAAAGGAATGGACCAGCTTGAGAGAGTAGAGGTACAAGTACTTGTTTAAATGCAGTATTTCTTTGCTTATACACCGTCAATTGCTTTATTTTGTGACGGTTTCAATATGTTTTAAAGTAATTTCATGTAAATTTAACTTGATGCAGGTTGACTTGAAAGGATCCAAGTTACCTCAGCGTAACTCCAGCCTCCTGGACTGTGCCACTCCACAAGTGGTGTTTATTGTGCATGCAAACCTTGGGAATGTCGCCCAGTTGACATTGGGTAAAGGAAACACAAGCAGACTCTATCTCAACAACTGTGGGCTGAAGGAGATATCTCGTGCTACATTTGACGGTTACAGTAGACTGAAAACACTGCAGCTGAATCAAAACAAGGTCGTCATTCAGCAGGATACTTTTCAAGGCCTGACCAGTCTCACCTTTTTGAGCTTTGACAGGAGCAAATTACGAGACATTGACCCCAACTGGTTCATCCCTCTGAAGAGTCTGACTCGCCTGTCTCTCATGAAAAATGAAATCACTGAGTTGACACCAAAGGTATTCAGTGCCCTCACCCAACTTGAGCAGCTCTACCTGCAGTTCAATCTGCTAAAATATATCACCAGGGAGCCTTTCAGTAAGCTACGGAAGCTGAATAAGCTCAACCTCAGTTTGAACATAATTGATTTCATTGAAGAAGGCTCCTTCCGAGATCTGATGAGTCTCAGGTAATCAGAATTCTCTACTTGTGTGTTTATCTTTTCTCAAATTTGTTCTCTATTAATGTATTGAACACAGTTGTCTGTCCATTAGGTACCTGGACTTAAGTGGGAACCGCATCAAGAGGCTGACACCATCCATTCTGTCTGGCCTGATGAATTTGAAGGCATTTATTCTGTACAACAACCGTCTCCATTTTAGATCATATGAAGCTCCTTTCATCAGCCTTACTTCTCTGGAGGTATAACACATTTCTTCAGTCAGTTATTAACACCTCGTGACCAATAGAGGAAAAGAGATGCATTTTGTGTGTAAATCTTTCTTTTTTATCTGTCTATCTTCTATGTCCAATTTGGAGTATCTGGAGATGAACTACCAGGGACCTGGAGGTCGAGGCATTGGTAATATTGGACCAGATTTCTTTCGAGGTCAGCGTCAACTTACCTCACTGGCCATCGGGCACAGCATCAACGTCGACTTCCATTGTGACGCCTTTGCTCCTCTGGTCAGACTGAAGTACCTGTACATAGCAGGGGTGATTATGAAATCGACCAACCTGAGTGCAGTGTTGTCCCCTCTGAAAAGCCTGAAGAAGCTGACTCTTTACAGGGCAGACCTGGATACTCTGCCTGCTGACCTGTTGCCTCCAGATAATTCACTGGAAGTCCTCAAAGTCCAGTCAAACCACCTCCATACTGTGAACAAAACGATGCTGGACGTTCTGCCGAGGTACAGAAGCTACTAAATTATCTAGCAAGCAACTCTTAAATGATAAATTCACTTATTACCATCATTTATGACTGTGTAACACAATTTCACTGTTAGCTTTAGTTTTGAGGAGTTTCCCTTTGTACTACAGTTTCTCACAGAGCACAGACCAAAAATCATGAAACCTCTTTTATTTCATTTATTTTTAGTAACTGTTGGTTTGAAGTGGGCTCAATTGGAAAAAGCTGCCGCTAATGTTGTCAGCACTGTCAATCATATTAGATCAAACCACGCCCACACAGTCCAAAGGAAACACATTAGCAGAGTTTTTGAGTGTTAAACTCTCAGTAAATAACAACTATGAACTTAGTTCTTACTTTTTTCCTCTTAAACTTTGACTGTTGCTTATATATTTAATGAGTATTTAATTTTATAGAGAAATACTTAAGATTTGTAACAATTTTTTCAGGGGCTTTAATAATTTCCCTATTAGACTGCAGTGAGAAGCTGCAGCACAGTGGACATTTTGTCTTAATTACAGGTATCAGTGAAATTGTACTATGTATGATCATAAATGATGAGCTAAAAACTTCATAATCAGGCCCAGGTTGAACAGTGAACGTATCCTCAAACTCTTTGAGTCTAACAGACCTTGCAAATGTTTGCCAGTAACATACAGTATATTCAACAAAAAAAATTATTTTTTACTTTCTACACTTCAATTAAAGGCATAGTTCAGTTAAAAAGAGATCAGTTTATCTTTCATGAAAAATACACAAGCTCTCAAAGTTTATGAATATAACCCTATTTCCCTTTGCAGATTTAATATGTTAAGCAACCTCACAACCTCAGTAACTGACCACCTAATAAAGTGACACACTGTTCAACATCTGCATCACAGAACTAGAATGACAATCACTCTAACACATAAAAAAATGTGCAAATTTTCTTATAAATGAACAGCAACAGAAGCATGGTTTCTGTGTTCACAGTACTAGGAGTGATAGATATCGATATAGATAGATATTTGGAATAGATTTAAACTGACAAACTTTGAGTGTATGTGTGACTGTGTATCTTTCCAGATTGCGTGTTTTGGACATTACAGAAAATCCACTTACCTGTACCTGTGACAATGCCTGGTTCAAGACCTGGGCTGTCCACAATGCTCATACACAGGTAGGACAAGCTGTAAACACTGTGACTTATATTCACTGTTATTATCGGAGTAAAACATCTGTAACTTACATATATTTGACAGCTCAAATGATTCAGTTGTCTTATTTTTCCTGTGTTCCAGGTGTCCTACCTGTACGACCTCCAATGTGACAACGACAAGAGATCTTCCTATCTGTGGCAGTTCGATGATAAAGCCTGCTCCTTCGAACAGATTTCCTTCAATCTCTTCATCACCTTTTCTGTGATGGACGTGTTGTTTGTGTGTGTGTGTCTGGTCTGGCACACACAAGGCCCTACCCTGCGCTACCTGCTGCTCATCCTCAAGGCAAAGGTACATGGGCGTAAGGGGGCAGCAAGGCCCAAATTCCAGTATGATGCATTCATTTCGTATAGCTCCAAGGATGAGGCCTGGGTGATGAGGCAGCTGGTGCCCAATCTAGAGAAGCCAGCTTCTGGTTTACCGGGGCTCAGGCTATGCCTCCACCACAGAGACTTCCGCCCGGGTACTGCCATCTTGGAGAACATCGAGGCTGCCATCTACAACTCTCGTCACACCATTTGTATAGTGACACGTCACTTCCTGCGAAGTGAGTGGTGCTCTGTGGAGTTTCAGCTGGCCAGCCTGAGGCTTCTGTGTGATGGCAGTGATGTCCTGCTGCTGGTGTTCCTAGAGGAGATACCTGACCACTGTCTGTCTCCCTACACACGCCTACGCAAGATTGTACGCAAGAAAACCTACCTGCTGTGGCCAGAGAAACCACAAGAGCAGGGCGCTTTCTGGGTCAGACTGGTAGATGCTCTGAAAGACAATGAGGATGAGGAGGAGGAAGGAAGAGGAGGAGAGGGAGAGTTAGCGCCGCTAATTGGCTAGGCCAAATGCTAACTATTTGAAATACCCATAATTAACTTTTCAAGGCCTGGCTAGGCTGTCAAATTACTTCATTTGACAAGAAATAAGTAAATAATAACCAAGGTAATATGAAATCATTGTAGTGGAATTACTCGGTAATAACAAGAAAAACAACAAATAGCCAAAGTAGTGTAGTGACAATTTCTTGTATTGAATTGGCTTATAGTTACGGAGTAACACATTTTTAAAAAATAACTGGGAAAACTCTTTCTAGACAATAAGTTGTATGGCTTCATGCTGCCAAAGCTTAAAACTACTGCTTCCAAATAAAAAGTCAAAGACACACAGTACTTTACCTGAGTACATTTTCACATCCTGTATTATGTAATAGGAATTGTTTGCCATATATGTGGTTGGTTTCCACATTAAAATGATAATTACCTTTCTGTGGTTTGTAACATGTAGTAAATGTTCTGAAATGTGTTTTTTTTTAAGTATTTTCCAATTAATAATTGAAGACAAGGGAAATACCAAGAAATGCCATGTTATTACCTTCCTATGGCCTGTTAAGTGTAATGGCCGCTGTTTCTTTCAAAGTGGCAGTTTATATAATATAAATAAATACCAGGAACACACCTTTCTATGGCTCATATATTTGCTTTTTTCACATTTGTGAGTGGAGACCTAAAATCATCTCAACCTGCTTCAGAAAACCTGCTTCTGTACAACATATTTGTTAAGAGACCGGTTTTAAAAGACCATATTTGAGTTCTATTTTGGTTTTGTGATTATTTTAGAAATGCTGTCTTAGCTATGATGATATATAGTATAGTGAGCAATAAGAATGATTCTTTCTATGCTTATTTGTTCTGTTCCTTATGCCAAGTGGTGAAAATAATTACATTTACTGTCCATAATCATCAACTGGCGTGCTGACTTAAACTCTTGCTTCCATCTACAGATAAATTCTGTTACTTAATAAAGCTGTTTTTTTCCACCATTGATGACTTAATATATAATAAACTGAACTTGATAGAAAGTTAACTACACGAGTATGTTTCATTTCTTAGGGATCTGTCTTGCTCCTGCTGTTACACTGACTGATAGACAAAACCAAAAACGCTCCTTTCTACTTTCTGATATTGGCGGCCATTATCACCATAGATGTTTACTGCAATCTTGCAAGGATTTCCTTTATTTCAGGACACCACAGTTAGCCAACACAGGGATGTTTGAGGGGAAAAAAGGGGATACTGCTCCAACATTTCCAAACACTTCATTTATTTGACGTTATACATTCAAATGAAAATAAAAAATATTCATATATATTCCATATAGAGCTAGTGAGCAAGGTACAAGTTTAAAACAAAACACAGAAGTTTTCCGTGTGGCATACGTATATACAAGGCGTGGTTTGAATACTATACAGTGTGTTTCCATAGCTGCACAGGTTTCATGGATGTTTATATTCTTCACTCAGTTGAGGCACGACTAGATTTCAGTGAGAGGTCGAGGGATTGGGCCAAGTGCTTCAAGACTGCCGCTTACAGTAAAACAATTCAATCTCAACACCTAAACAGTAGGACTTGCAAAGCAAAGCTTATTAGTGTTAAGAGTTCCACACTAAAGCATAAAGTAGGAAAATGAGGCAACATGATCATTCTGCAATTCAAATTATACTGTACAGTCATGCAAAGTCCTAAATAGTTTTTATGAGATGATACTCTCACACATCAAGTCAAAACTGAGCAAACACAAATTCAGGTTTTAATAAACTTTTAAAAAAAAAAAATCCAGTATCACTTACAAGTCACGGCTGTTCACTAAATTTGACAGAAGTCATGATGTTTGGTTGCACTGCAATAATCGACTTGAAGTCACTACACCAATTTGAGACAAGAAAAAAAAAAAAAAAGCTTCCTCAAGTAGTCAAGTGATAAGTGCAATCCCACCCCCCTTTCCCCCCTTCACACACAGACACTCCACTTTATAAAACTCTCATACATAAGCAAGTTAAGCATCACATTGTTTTCCACTATCAATCAAACCATAGTTATAATACAGCAGATGCCCCAACAATCAATAGCAAACCATACTCTTACATATATCCAGTAGTTATGTACAACAGAACAGGTGCAACATTAAACACATTAAAAACTATTAGATATAGAAATTGTAACAATAATAAAATACAGCAGATACTTAATTCATATTGGGAAATATATATTATTCATACTGTGTATTGCTGTCTGTTTTGGCGTTTTGGAGGATCAATAAAAAAAAAATGCTGTCATGTATCCCTCTCACAGCTTATTTGACAGATCTCCAGCTTGGACAGATTATATACCTAATGTTTTTTTAAAAGAAACCTAGACATGATTCATTCAGTAAAACTTTTTTTTTTTTCCATGAATTAAAAAGAATATGAAATAAAAACATGACAACTTATCAGAGGCATGGAAGCAGCAGGTCCAGGTTTAGAATTGACCTTGATACCTTTTTTTCCCCATTTCCTATGAGAGTCATCAGCTGCTGCTGACACAGCCGTGGCAATCTGACCAAAAAACCAAGGCCAGGAAAGAGAACTTCGGATTCTTGAGATTTAAATCTTTTTGGAATCTTTCGCCTCAAAAAGCTTCATGCGCTCCTGCACAGTTAGTCCCTCTTTCAGGCTCTGTTAAAGGAAAGAAAACAGAAGATAAGGGATATGTGCGTGTAGAGAGGGGCATTAAAAACAACAAAAAAACACACACAAACGCACCACAAAAACTCTCAGTATAGTCCATCCCAGACTTTTTTCTTCACTTGACAACATTCAGTACTTCAATTCAGGTCAAAATATAAGACATACAGGAAAACGTGGTTAGGCTGGAATATCATGCAACTTAACCACACCAGAGTAACTGCTTAGTGTGAACAATAACGAACAACAATTAAAAAATGTGAAGACTCACAAACAGACAACAACAGACAAAGGACAACAATTAACAGTAATAGATTTTTACATTAACAGAACAAAACGATGTAGGAACAGATGAGATGTGTTGCATAAGAAAAGACAGCTTTCATTCTTTAATATCATCATCTGAGCTCTTTAATATTATCAACTGACACAACACTCAACACTAAACTCCTACTGCACACAAGATATGTTGTGCCTGTCAGCTCGTGGTCAGGGTCTGTCCCAATACCAACTGTTGTTGCAGCTGAAATGTCTGCCTGTCTAGTTAGGTAAAAAAGGTAATTAAATACCAGAGACACAGTATTTTTCCTGTAGTCCAACTGCCTTTAATAAATCACTAAAGTGTATGCATACAGGCTCCCATGAACAGCTCACAAAGACACTTTATACTTTCAGCCTCCACCCAACACAACTGTCAACACAAACACCTCATGTGCAGTCACACTTCTCTGTCTGCTTCCTGTAAGATAATCAATACCAACTCAATATTTGGTGTCATGTCTGTCTTATACAACTTCCAGTTCTTGCATTTAGTTCCCCTTATCTGACCATCACTTCTTTAGAATCAGGGTCATCATGTATCATGAACGTCAGATAACCTTTTCTATTTCTTCTTTCCCAACAGACTAGACATTAATTTGCCTGCACAGACATGGTACGAGGCATCCTGGCAAGACATCTTTCTTAAAAACAGAACAATGGGATTACAACATATAAAAGGTCATTAGACAGAGTCCATCATGTTCTTGAAAGACAAAACTGATCAGTTGAACACACTTCTACACTGGATTAACAATCATCAAAATATTAATACAACAACATAGTAATTTCTCCAACAGTATACTTCTAATATTTTTTTTTCCTCCACACAACACTTGTGGTTTTGAGCACTGAAGTGTGCGTTTCACAAGCTGCCAGGGATTTCCTACATCTGAAGAGTGCCAACACTCAATACAATTGATCCACACTTCTCCTAATACTGCTTTGAAGCAGTACTTAGAGTTAAGTTTATCCCACAATTCAGCATGGTCTACTGCACCACAACAATTCGGTTGTTGGTAGTAATTGATTATAAGCTGGTTTTAGAGCTGAAATTAATAAGCAAGCATGAATAAATAGAAATGACAGAATAGAGTGATGTATGACATGTTGCAACGTGAATATCCACATCAAAACACTATGAAATTATGGAAGAACCTCCATAGATGGTTATTAAATATCAAAACTCTTTGTTGAGACTGATACAAATAATATTTTATATTGTCAACATAAATATCATATTATAAGTTCTTTTATCAATATTCTGGCAATTCCTTTCCTATAGATTTTTATTAGAATGAAACCATTCAAAACACATTTATATATTACATGTCTTTGACACACAAAGTAGGTACTTGACTGCTCTCAAACACCATGATTGTGGGTATTGGGAAAGACCCTAAATCTGGAGCAAAGCCTGTGTGACAGTAAATATGAATGGGCCCACTGCTCAACTAGGTCTATATTGAGAAAACATTGTTTCATTAGGTGTTGCCAACATTTTCCAGCTTATAGTTTGGGCGAAGTTTGTAACGAGTAGGATTTTTGCAAGATGTTGTAATTCTAAAACTATAAATTTGCAAACCATCTCCTCTAAGAACTGTTAATGCTCACTCCTGTAATATTTAACCGAGGGGTGGACACTAAAATCAGCTCTTGGTGGTGCAGGTTGGGACAAAAGGAAAGGTTGTGGGGAGAGGGGGAGGGGACATCATGCAAGAACGAGCATGCTTTGCTCTACATCATGCTATACCTACAGCACATCTTGGGGCGGGGATTGGGGAGGGGGGATCACCCCACAATGGGAGTGTCAGCTATCCCATGAGACCTGTTCAGTGATAGACTGATGGACAAAACAGACAGTTGACAAACTTACAGGACAAGAGACTTTCAATAAAACTTACTGACCAACCGACTCGACACATTTCTACATGGTTGATGAGTTGCAACAATGATAAAGTCAGCGCGACAAAAGCTGGAAATGTCACATCACACAGCAAACTGAAATTCCATGTTTATTTTTGAATGTGAGACTAAATTCCTGCAATTATGGAAAGAAAAAAAACAATGAATTCGACACTCACCTTTGACCTTACTCCTCTTGATTGCTTGGATTGTTCTTTTTTCAAGAAATCTGGATTACTTTTTGATTTCATTATGTCTAAAAACACACAACGAAAGTATGTCATCATTATCATGAACCTTAAGTGGCATACTAGCATCATAAGATCACTTGAACAGATACATATCCCAACTAAAAGCTACACTGATTATACTGAAACATAGTTGCAACACAACACACAAGTGACCATTGTTATAACTTTTGTAATCCAGTAAACAGTATACTGTATTTGCATGACATTTCCCCACTGTTGAAATATTCAAATGCAGCTACATAACACACAAGACACTTTATCCTGAATGGTCGCATTACTGAAATTTAAATAACATTTGGTTAATTAAATCCAAGTAGGGTTTACATGATAAGAAAACATCAACTTTCTCTGTTTACCGTATCCAGATGTAACTGTTCCATCGACAGTCCTCTCGCCCAACGCTTCTGTGGCGATAAGCAGCTTCTCTTTCAGTTTGCTGATGTCGCAGTCAGCCTTTGCTTTCACAATGCTGAGCTCTGTATAGATGTCTTTATATTTGTCTGTAGCATATTTCTTGTCCTGTTGTAATGAGAAATAATTGATACAGTTTTTGTAATTTAGATAAGGGAAACGAAGAAATACATGCCTTCTAAGAATTATTTGCAGTACATTAATATTGACTTTGCTTACCCTTAAAGCAGACTGCAGTTCGTCTTTCAAAGAGTGGATTTCCTGCTTAAGGTACTGGATCTCTGACTCCTTAATTCGAAGCAGCACCTACAAGATGGAGAGAAACACTCATAAGATTTAACAGCAAATCGTTAGTGTGTGTGTGCACATGTGCCTCTGTTTACACAT
The DNA here is from genome assembly GCF_910596095.1 of Thunnus maccoyii. Classification (NCBI taxonomy): domain Eukaryota; kingdom Metazoa; phylum Chordata; class Actinopteri; order Scombriformes; family Scombridae; genus Thunnus; species Thunnus maccoyii. The sequence goes on along the minus strand of NC_056552.1, from coordinate 16,951,300 downwards.
ACCTCCAGTTCATACACATCTTTGCCGTGGGTAAGTGGTGACAATGCTGTTTCACCGCTGAAACAAGAGCGCATCCGAGTGATCTCTGTAGTCAGCCGATTATTTAATTCCTGTTGGGAAGAATGAAGTTATTTTTGTACCTGTGGACAGAAATGTGTTTGCATGTACGCGTGCATGTATGTGGATTCTGACCTGGTTGTGAGCGTTCAGCTCCTGGTTCTCTCTCTGACACTGCCTGAGGGCCTGCCTCTCGGCCTCCAGAGCCTGGGCCAGGTGAGCGTTCTCCAGACATTTCTGTGAGTACTGCTCTGACAACACCTCCAGTTCCCTCTGGATGGACTGAAGCTCCTCCCTAGACAGTTGGATCATCATTAGATCAACTTGAATTCTCATCTATCAAATGCATTAAAGGTTTTAATCCCTAGATGAGATTGGACCGTTGCATCATGTGATGGAGACTTTCCCAAAAGTTATTTAATAAGTTCCTCCAGCTTATGAGCCATGAACAAACTTTTTGGTGGCTCTTTTTTACATTTGCAACACAGAGTTAACAAACTGTATAGACGACTATTTGGGCATTCATCTAAGCCATACATATTAACATTTAACAAACATTTCACAACATCAGGGCTCATAGTTTAAACCTATGTAGTGTTTTAGGTTAGACTTTAAAGCTTTACCTCTGCATGCTAAGATCTTTTACATTTTTTTTCAGATCAAGGAAAAGTCAAATGAACATGTAAAGTGTCAAGTTAAACAGTCTTGGTGTTGTTAAAAAAAAAAAAAAAAAAACATACTCATATTGTAATCGAAGTTCATCAATGTCAGAGTTCAGTCCACTCAGCTGGGAGCGCTGGGTCTTCTCCAGTTCCTCTTTGTGTGCGTTCTTCATCGCTTCAATAGCTGGATCAAAGGTAGATCACACATATTTAATTATGCTGGTCTAGTTTAAACTAGAGAAATTAGGGGGTGGCAATACAAACAGTTTCTTTACCAGCAATTGTGGCGGCAGTCTCCTCAGCCAGTAGTCTCTCTCGCTCTTCCATAAGTTTGGAAATCTCCCTCTGATGCTGCCTCTGGAGGTCTTCAATCAACTTCTGGTGTGTTTCTTCCATTGCTGCAAAGCCACGTTCACACGTGGCCTAGAGAAAGAAAGGGTCAACACTGAGTCGTCACAAAATATTCTGTACTCATTGCCAGGATTTCTATTTTGTGACTCTAAATTCAGTACAATATCTACTAATATCAGACTACACTAAATGGTGTCATGCAAGATCACTGAGAGAAGCCATGCAAGCTTTTAATGATCTGAAGCCCAGCTATGTTAGTAAGAGAGCGAGTTAAAGCAGTGAAATTCTATACCAGCAAGGCAGCACTATTGTCAGTAATAAAGTGTACTTCATTCTGTTACTGAATGTAGGAAATGGTATATCTACTGATGCCCAAATAAAAAGGCAATGTTGGAGAAAAAGTGACACATTTTAGTTGAGTACAGTTATAATTTTATACTTTTTGGATGTACTTAAATGATTACAACCTGCTCCGGATTGCTTTGCTTCGTTATGTAAAAAACTTCTAGGATGTCCCGAACTGATCCACAGGATCAGCATTTTTTCATGACTCTGTATTGACTATATAAATCCTGATTCCTTTTCAAGCTTGTGTTTGCTCTGGATACCCAATCAGTCATAAATACTGTATTGAGCTCAGTTTAAACACTGAAACATCTGCTAACCCACAGTGTTATGAGTAAGTAAATAACAGAGCACACAGCAAGCAGCAGTTTGCATTAATGATCTGTCAGTCTGTGTCAGCAGGCGACATAATAAAAGCTAAACTCCAAAACATTTTTTGGATTTCAGCAACAATCAGGCGCACAATGTTTCTCCTGCTGTTGGTTGAAAACTGCAATTGACTACAAATGTGTGACTGCCACAACAAATCCACACTGGCTCATCATTTCATGGATAATACACATAACATTATTTAAAATATCATACAAATCAGTCCAACTGTAAAACAGGCCAGATGTTGTTAATGTAGAGCTTATCAGATATTAAACATATTTAAATTACTTTGATAATTTTTAATCTAGTATTACTGTGGATTAAGTGTGCACTGTGCAGCTATATTATGCAGTAATAAATAAAAAAATAAATATTTAATTACAGGACTAGGAGTCTACAACCACACTCTGTGGGGCTGTACTTAGGCACAGTGGCACTTTGAGCTAAATGCTCAGAATAACAATGCTAACATTCAGTACTGTAGAATGTGTACCCGGCATTTGGTCTGAGACTTAAGTATTGGACAAATTGAATTTTTGACCTGATGATGGCGCTAGATAAAAAGCCATCCACCTGCTCACCAAAGTTATTACAATTCATCCTGTGGGGAACATGAATGACTGTACCAACTGACACAGAAGTCCATCCAATAGTTGTTGAGATATTTCACTCAAAACCACTCATGTGAACTTTACAGTGGTGCTACAAGAAATCAACATTAGTAATTAGGATCCACAGTCCGGAAGCTATGAATGTTTACACCACTTTTGAGCCAATCCATCTAAAAGATGTGGATATACTGTAGTTCACATAATAATTGATCAATTTGACCTGCTGGTGGTGCTATATGAAATGTCAGGATCAAAAAAGTCAGTAAGCTTCATTATCTGGGAACCATGAAAATCATATAATAATCACATATAATATCAAAATTAGCAATCCATCCAATATTGCTGAGATATTGAGTCAATAAATGTTAGGCTTGGTATCAGCACATATAAAATACTTTTTAAAAAGAGACTTGTTTATGGGAAAAAAAGAAAAGAAATAAAAAATCGGGACATCCTTCAAAGCTACATTTACATTCACAATTTGCAAGCACATTGATTATCCAGGTTGTTGGTTTAAATGTGTTAAATCATTTCAAATCACACCATTTCCCAGTTCCAAATTTTCTGTGAATATTAGTAGATTGGACAAAAATCAACTACTTATTCAGCTATTTCACTATTTATTTACTACTCTCTCATAGATATTCACTAAGACAAAATTAAAGAGCAAAAACCTTAAGACTTTCAAAGTCTCTCTGGTATTTCTCTCTCAGGCTGGCCACATCTCCTTCTAGGTGCTTGTTCTCCAGTTCGTCCCTCATGGTGTTCATCTGTGTCTCCAACTCCTGGATCCTGTCCTTCAGAAGCACCATGGAATCTACCTCTGACATGGTCTGTGCATCCTCCCTCTTTCCCTGCTCCTCCTCTTCCATCGGTGTTGTGGCCTCATCAAAGGGAGGTGAGTGGGAAACCTCAAGGCCTTTTTTGTTCTGTTGGTGCTCTTGGATACATCGAATGTTTTCCATATACTGGGAATGCAACTTTTCAATCTCCTCTTGGTGGATATGCTGAAGCTCACAGATCCTCTGTTCAAATTGGTCCTCCAGTTTTCTAACATGACTCTTGTGCTGCTCCTCCATGGTGTCCATGTCCACCAGCAGGACTTCTAGCTTTCGTTGGCTATCAGCTGTGGTCTCCATGAGGGCCAGCTCTGTCGAGGCACGCCCTTGCTCTGCCTGGCTTAGCTCTTGCTTGTGCCTCTGCTTCAGCTCTTCCTTCTCCTTCTGGAAATGCTCCTCCAGGAGGGTCAGCTGCTCCTGCTGCTGGGAGAGCTGGTTCACACGTTTGCTGATCTCACTCTTTAGTGTTTGGTTCTCATTGTGGAGAGTGGCAACTGTTTGTGTGAAGTTCTGGCGCTCCTCCTGTAAGGATGCTTCGTATTTCTCTTGGATTGCACTGACACTGTGGGCATGCTGCTGGACAAGGGCATCCATGTTCTGACCTGCCTGTTTACACCAGCCCAAGTCTTGTTCATGTATGGCGCGTAACCTGCATGCCACATAAGCTACTTGAGCCTGCATGAGGGCTTCATGCATACAAAGAGAAGTACTTGTGAAGGTATGTGAAGTTTGGTGTCCTAAAAGAGCATGGATCATTTTAGCCAATTCAGGATGGTTTCCACCACTTTCTATCTCTTGAGCATACTTATGCAGGATTGCTGCCTGTCTTTGAAGCTCAGTAGCCAGATTGTCATGTGCATTTTGAAGTGACTCAATGGAGTCAACGCCAAAAGAGGGCATTTCTTCCGCCAATTGTCTGTCAATGATTTCCTCAGCAAGGTCTCTAGCCTCTTGCAGTTCAATCTGCTCCATGTAAGGAGCAAGTTCAGGGGGATGAATATCAGCTAACTTTTGTTTACCAAAGCCAAAGTTATTTTTGACTTCTTTTATTACATTTTTCAAATCTGGCCTTTTGGAAGCTTCAATAATCGCTTTCAAAGCCATTTCCCTTTGATATACGTTGTTACGGGCTTCAGCCAACTCCCTTTTTAGTAGCCTGAATTTCTCTTCATAGCAAAGTTTAAGGTTTTGAACAGAGTAAGCTAGTTCTGCTTTAATGAAGGTGTTAAAGATAACTGTGGAGTCAACATCTGCATCCGCTGGAACACTGCCCTCTTTTGATTTAGCAACATCAGAGTGTTCACACTGCGTCTCAGCTTTCTCCAGGTCTTTCCAAAATGCACTCTCTAACATCAACTTCCTGGTCAAGACATCAGCATAAACTATAGACAAGCAATCTTTTTCGCTTCTTTTAATGTTCTCTATGTCTCCCCATATCTCAGCGAGAGCTTGTAGGAGGTCAGACTTGGAGGTCTGTATTAACAAAGCCATTTTGTTCAAAACTACTGCCTCAAAAGACAAAGTTTTGGCATAGAGATACATTGCTTCTTTATCTAGCATCTCTGGGTTTTGATTTTGAGGGACCACTGGTGATTGCTCTTCCAAGGTCTTTTGTCCTTGACGGATGTACAGTGATGCATTGAACAACTCATTTTCTATCTCTGACAACGAGTGAAGCTGTGAATCGGTGGTATCATGACAGCCACCGAGAATAAGCCTGACTTTCTCTCGACTATTTTCCACGCACACCAGGGCCTTGGCATAATGCTTATTGGCAGCACTAATCTGAACCCCACTTTCACAACTGAACTCTTTCTCTGAGTAGGGCTCCTTTTCTGTCATCTTTAGATCAATCTTGGACATGTCTTCAGCTTGGTTGGATCGTTGCTCTTCTAGATTCTGTGTGAGGTTTCTTAGCTTTTCCTCAGTGGCTAGCAGTTTGGTTTCTAGGGCATGTATAATGGAGATAAACTTCTCTGAGTCACTAGTATATGGGAATGCGATATCAGAAGAGATATTTTGATCAGTTAGATGGATGTCTTCATTTACGTCCTGGTTAACTTTTTGTCTTGTGTCTACAAAGGTACTGCTGACGTGGCTAGCATCCAGGTCCTCTAAGTTGTTGTATTTTTGGCACTGAATACTGGAAAAACGTATCCTTGGTCTCTTAGCTTGAGACTCCTTATCATCTAGGGAGTTGTCTGTCTTAGATGTATTGTCAAAGGCAAGTGTGTTTGCTGATAAGGAGGCTGATGTTTTAACCCTTCCCTTCTTACTCTGTCCAGGGATTTGCTGCCTTTCCATGCGTAGATCAGCATAGCCCAGCTGCAGGGCATTGAGGTGTTGCTCTAGCTCTGCAATGCGGTCCTCTGCTACCACAAGCTTGGCTTGCAGATCCTTTTCAGCGGTACAGGGCTCAACCTTATCTAAGAGACTTTGACTCATTTGACAAAGAAGTTCCTCTTTAGCTTGCAACTTCTGTTCTGTTTCCTCCAAGCTGTTGCCAAGTGCAGTCATTTTAACAAGTGCCTCTTTCAAGTCCTCTTCCTTGCGTTCCACCAGCCTCTCATACATCTCCTTAGTCTGCCGGATCTCCTCCTCTTTCTCTCTAAGGAACTGGCTCATTTTCTGAAACTCTTGGGTAGCCCTCTCATATGAGTGTTCCAGGGTGAAGTAATCAGCCTCTTCTGTCTCCAGACGATTGCGGAGCTTGTTCACCTCGCGGTCTGCCTCTGAAATCTGGTTGAGAAGCTCCTGACAGCGGCAAGTGAGGTGACTTTTCTCTTCTTCTAGCCTACGCACACTCTCCCTCAGTGACTCAACCATGTCAGTCTTTTGGGCCAGCTCCTCTTGCAACTTCAGTATTTCCTCCCTGTATTCTTTTCCTCCTGAGGCCTGCCTCCCTCTTAACAGGGCTTCCACCTGCTGTTCAGCCTCCAATAGTCTGTCCTCCATCTCTTTTCGTGCAGTTTCAGCATCAGCTAATCTTTTGCACAGATTTTGTCTTTCCCTCTCATGACTCTCTTGCATGCTATGCTGCTCCTTCCTCAGACGCTCTTCCTTCAGTGCTTGACCTTCTTCCGTAGCACGTAGTCGAGCAGTCACCTCTTGCAGCCTTTCCTGCAGCCTCTGTATCTCTCTCAGGTGGTCTCGCTGCAGGGCCTGTTGGCGCTCCAGGTGCCTAAGGGCCTGGTTCCTTTCCAAGAGGCTAGCCTCTACTTCACGGAGTCTATCTTCACTGTCCTTTAGCTGGGCTCGTAAGGTGACCTCGCTGCGTCCATATTCATCTTCTTGTTCCTTTGAACGTTCTTGTTCCAGCTTGAGCTCATTGCGCATACGGACCACTGCCTGTTCACTAGCTAAGATTTCAGCCATGGCAGATGCTAGTTTAGCCTGCAGAGCCTGAATATCAGCCTCATGACGGTCTACAGCATCCTGGGCTTCGGTGTAGCTTCTTTTTAGCGTCCGAATCTGTTGGTGAGCGACATCCTGCTTTCGCTTTTGGGACTCCAATTCGCCCTGCAAATCTTGGTTCAGCTTGTGCAAATGTTGCCATGGCACTCTGTGCGGTGAGGAGGGAGGGGGTGTTGCACTCTTGAAAAAGATTGATGAGACAGTTTCATTAATGACATCACCTTACTTTCCCTCCCATATACAGAGAACCACATCTCGGGAGTTATCAGGAAAATAAGATTCTCCTTTCTTGATTTCAATCTCTCTTTTGGTAAGAGGTTTTCTTCCCCAAGCTTCCACTGTGCTTTTTCAGAGGTGACTCGGAAATTGAAAAGTTTGAATGAATACACCCCGAAAAAAAAAACTTCATTGGGTGATAAATGTAGTGATTTAAAAATAAAAAGTAAAGTAAATGTGAAGTAAATGTGATGTGATACAACAAAATAACCATTCTGACTCTGTAATAATTTCACTGTATAAACTTAAAAGTGCCCAATGTAAAAAAGCAATTAGTTCAAATATGCAATTCTGAAACACCAAAAAGCATGCAGAACTAAAGCTTGGAAAGGACACACAAACAAAGCAGAGATGAACAGAGAGGAAAAAGCACAGCGCAAGGCTTCTTGATCAAGTTTCTTACCTTAAGTATATCAGTTCAAATCAATTATTTTCCCAGGAGATGTGAAACTCCGTAGCAAAAGTTAGTGAAAACTCATGCTAAGAACACCACAACCATGCATATCAGTTTCAGAGAATAAGCACCCACACCTGTTAGTAGATTTCATACAATTTACAGTAGCCACACAAAGTATCTGACAATCAAGAGGCAGTAGACTGTATAACAAAAATACAATCTACATTGCTCTGTGGGGTATAGTTAAAAGAAATGGTGCAGCATGTGTTTGACCAGTACATTTATACTACCTTGCAAAATCCGAATACAATTCTATAACGTTCAAGATAACAATGTAATGAGTGCAATTTTAAAAGACAAATCCTGCATGATGGATGGTAAGTTTGGTACCTGCAGTACATAGCCCTCTCTGGCACTTTGTTCTCTCCCGAGAGCATCTTCCAACTGCTCTTTTAAAAGGTTGTTCTGCTTCTGCAGACGGTCCAGCTCCTTCTGCTTTTGTCCCAACTAAACAGAGAAAGGAAAGAGAAAAAAGTATAAATGGCAGAAGATGCTTCGCTACCTTAAATATGATGTATATGACCACACTGAGGAAACATACCTCTTTGTCTAGTAGTGCAGCAAGCTCATGTGCGGGCAATCTCTCAGAGTTACCAGAGTTTGCTACAGCTGTGGTGATGGGCACTTGCTTCTCTTCTCTTAATGGCGTTGTCTCTACCTGATGCCATCGCTGCTCAATCTCTTCCTGGACACCTGGTGTTTTCTTGTCCGTCTTGTCTTCACTAGCAGTGTGTACAGCTGTAGGGTGATCTACCTCCATCTTTCCTTGCTCTTGGCATTCAGGCATTGATGGCTGTACCGGTGATGTAGTGTTTAGTGTGGATGTCAAGGTAACAGTAACAGTATTTGGCATGTGGGTTACACTGGTTGTGCTGTGTGGAGGGATACCTCTCCTAATATTTTCCTTTTCTGCTTCTTCTGTCATAGAAGGTGGGTGAGCACCTGATAAAGAGGATGTTTGGAGGGAGGAGGTAGACACAGGAGAGGATGCTAATGAGGAAGGGGAAGAAGAGGGAGAGCAATAGGAAGAGGTTGTGGAGAACGATGAGCTGAGGTCGACTGTGTCTGCCCGTTCCTTCACAGGCTTTTCTGTCTGTTCCACTTTGAACTCAGACCAGTCAAAGGTCTTTGAGCGGCCCTCTCGTCTGCGCTCACGAACTCTGCTTTTTCGCGGCTCAGAGGTAGGGGCGGAAGCATTGTTGCCAGCTGGCTGTCTGTTGCCATCAGTCTTGGGGCTTTCAGGACTGGGGCTTGAGTCAAGGGTGCCCTGTGGACATGGCTCCAGCGTCACTTGGGCTTTTATCTTCTCCTCGGGGAGGGATCTGAAGAAGATATGAACAGAAACACAACAATTAAAAAGTTATACAGGGTGGCTCCTTTTTTATATTTTCAGCAGCTCAAGCTACAATACTATAACATAAAGCTTTGCAGGACAAAGAATGCACACATTCTGGCAGTGCAGCATCATTTGACTGTGCATGATAAAACCAACAGAATGCATGAAGGTCAAAGCATTAACATCAAAACGTTTAAAAGGCACACTACACATTACACTGGATAAAAGCTTCACACTCATGATCTAACATAAGCCTTATGGCAGATGTCTGCCTTTAGCTGCTATGTAAATGCCATTTATACAGTGGCTTAACGTGAAGAATGTGTTTGCAGTAAACTGCAGAGCATTTTTTAAAAATGACCTGACTGACAAATCTATTTTCATCACGTTGTGTTGAGGTGTCAGGAAGTGTGAGTAAGGGGAAAATGAGAAGGGACAGAGCTCAAGAATGAGAAAGAGGTGTCTGTGAGGCGTCTGTGCACAAATGCCAAAAATATCACACATTCTCCCATTGGAGAGAGCTTCCTAAGAGACACACTGGCAGCGTAAAGTGTGTCACTCAGTATCACATGTGATGAGCCATCTGAAAGGAAATATTCAACTTAAAAAACACTGAAATTAATGCTAACAAAAAAAAAAAAAAAAAAAATCAGGTTAGGACAGGTTGGGTAGATTATTCTAGTTTGTTGATGTGATTGCAGTGTGTGTCTCTACAGTGGCACAACTGACAGGGAGACATTACTCAACAATCACATGACAGGGCAGGATGACAAACACGCTGGGGCTGACATTGCTGAGCAATTACATCACTGTTCGAGGAGGGGGAGATATTCAACACACAAGCTTTCCAACCTGGGCTTCAGAACGGATAGTTTCAGAGAGATGTTTTTCCTGGAAGCAGGTTGAAAATACCGGTCAAGGGAGGAAGAGAAAGAGGGAAGAGAGGATGAGGGGGAGGAGAGAGGGATTAAGATAAAATAAGTGAGAAAAGCAGCTATTATATCTTCCAGTGGTTAAGGGTTGATTATTTTACCGGGTGACATCGGGGGCAATAGTTGGTCGCACATTCTTCATGATGGCCTGAATCCAGTTGCGACGGATTCCAGAGGTCATGGCTGACAGGGTGCATGCTCCATCTTTACACTGCAAACAGACAGGCATGACATTAAAATACCCTTTTGACAAAAAAAATAATAATAAAAATCTAAGCACAGGTTCCCGTCTGTTGTCAGGTAGCCACTCATTACACTGTTTTACCAGCAGTAGAATAATGGTTGAATGAACAGTGAAAAAGAGGCAAAACATGCCTGGCCTTACTTCTCCTTTGCTGTCAATCTACACTTAGTTCAGTTTTGAATGCTTGTTTGAGAGCAGAACATTAAAACACCAAACGAACACTGAGCATAAAGCAAGCAAAACAGTGTATTTTTAGGCTGTTACCACATCCACAATTTTAACACTGACTAGACTAGACACATTCAATTTACTGTATAATCAAATCAGCACACCACTCTGCTAGCTGTAATATGCTAGATTTTTTCTTCTTTTGATTACTGCCCTAAGATCTGCTAAACATGGGAGATTTCAGAGGACTGCCATAAAGTTAGTCTGTGTGATGCTGTAAGCTCATATTTTTAATTTTTATTCAACAAAAAAGTTAGAAAAATGGTTTCAGATTTACCATTTATTCTTTCATTAATCTATTCCATCGAACATTTTTAATCATTTATGTGCTACTTTCAGTTTTGATTTTCACACCACTAAAGCTGGATTTAAATACAAGCTGAAGGCAGGGGGAAGACTTCTATGTGCATAATTACACAATATTACATTTAGTTGCCAACTGCCTTCTTCTATCCCTATATTGTGAACAATATCAACTTTTAGAAAACTGTTCTGAGCAGACAAAGTTGAATAAGTAGAAATCTTCTTTTGAAGAGAGGTATCCTACACTAAATGGTTTTATAAGTCAGCTTTGTGTGTGCAATAAATTTAAATCACAGTGACCTCTAGTGGCACTTAAGTGATTTCTTAAACACCACAGATCTGCGTTAAAGCCTCCGAGGACACAGTAATGGCTTTTAAAGGACCAGGTACTTCATTCCACGCATCAGGATTTCAACCGGTGTTCAACTCTACACTACAGCTACACTAATGACAGAACAACAGCCCCTTCCAGCCTGAACATGGAGCAGAGAGAGTAGATATAAATACTAGAGTTATTAATTTCTCGACACCAAACCCATGTTGTTCTCAGCCAAAGACACAACGATCCTCTCCACTACTCTATTTCTGACTTCCTCCACAAAATAGCCGGGGAAGCTGCCTCAAGCTGATGTAAACCAAAGTAATGACATTGTAGCTGCTGCTGCTGCAAGTTTATCTAAATGTAGCAGGAGCAAAACCCCACTGACATCAAATCGATGTTTACATCGCAAGCAACTGTACACTTCCTGTAAATATTTTTGCAACAAGTGCGAAAAATGTTTAACAGTAAAATTTTCCATTATCAATTAATCTGTTTGCTTATTTTCTCAATTAATCGATGAGTCGTTTGGTATATAAAATGTAAGAAAATGGTGAAAAATGTCACAGTTTCCCAAAGCCCGGGATGCAACCTCAAAATTTGTCTCTACCAATAGTCCACAATCCACATAGTCAATGTGATAGTCAATTTACTATCATAGAAGCCTAAAGAAACCAGCAAATAATCACATTTAAGACAGTGGAAGAAGAAAATTTTAGTATTTTCTCTTAAAAATGACTCAAAACGATGAATCAATTATCAAAACAGTTGGCGATTAATTTTCTATTGATCGACTAATCGTTGCAGCTCTACATTAATATTTTAAAAAACAGGAGTGTTATTGAACAAATGTGGACAAGGTCAAGTCTTGAATGAATGCGAGAGGTTAGGTAAACATATTGTGCAGGATGAGGGGCAAATGGGTTCAGAGAGACAAAGCAAGGCTGGTAACAGCTGTAGCAGATTTAGACCACTATGAGGTCAGCCTTTCACAGAGAGATGACAAGTCAAGTGACATCCTTCATGACAGACAAAGAATCATTTCAAAAAGAGAAATGGCAAAACCTGATACCTAAAGTATCACCACATGGTGTCTAAGGCTGTTTATAGACCGGCGGGAGACAGAAGAGCTACACTGTGTAGACAATGAGGTTCATCTTTACTGTGAATAATGAGGCGGAATGATCAATGACATGACAGCACTTAATGCCTTCATCTCATACCTTATTTGTAAGGACTATCAGTTAATATCTCCACTTATCCGTTCTTTAGTCTTTCTGCTTATTCATCACAGCCGCTGTGTTTATGTACCTGTAGTCATCTGTAATCAAATGTATTTGGTATTTGCTATGACATAAAGTCAACCAGCCAACCATCCATCTGTCCATGCTGAAGAATCAACACTTACCAGGATTTGAAAGCCATAATTCCTCTGGACTGGGAACTCTTTGACATCATAACATGTGGAAAGGTCAATCTCACCATCCAGTTCTGAAGCCTGAAGAAAAAAAAAAAAAAGACATAACAGAAAAAAAATCCTTGTTAATAAATGATTCATTTACATCAAAAATCCTTACAATCCCTTTAAAGACAAGTCTTACCTCCTCAGCTATTGAGTCCTTGTAGTACCTTAGACTCTGATCTGTGAGGACAAACCAGTGTTTCTTCCACTAAGATGAAAAAAGACACCATTAATTGCAACTTCAAAATTTGTCCCTACCAACAGTCCACAAACCAAAGATAGTCAGTTTACTATCATAGAAGCTTAAAGAAACCAGAAAATAATCACATTTAAGACACTGGTACAAGTATAGTCTATACATAAAATACTATATATAAAATATGATGTTACTTCAGTAAGCAAAAGAGGCAGATCATCATTTAATCTTACTGTTAACAACAAATTACCATTGCATCTTCATACAGCTTTGTCATCCATCCTTTTTTGAAGTTCAGCAGATCTGGCTGCAGTGACGAGAAAGAGTGATGTGATATCATGTGATACAACTGTATTAACTCATTACAAATTAATCAGTTAGATGTGACTTTCAATTAAATATTAAGCACATAAATAGAGAAAAGGGCAAACACAGAAAATCAGGATAGAAGCAAACATTTTGTACTAATTTGTCAATATAACAGAAGTCTTCATCACTTATGAATGATGTAATTAGAATATATAATTCACATCTCTCCACACACAGTTACATTTATGTTCATTTGTTTACATTTAGGTCACCACCTCAGCTCAAGAAGTATAACTGCCAATACACAACTCCAACTAAAGAGACTGAGTGGCGGGAGCTGAACCTTCCCTGTGAAACACAAACTGCTGTACATTGAAACCAAGCTCTGGTCTGTTTATAGACTAAAGTAAATCATTTGTCCAAAACCTGGCTTCTGCTCGCTCAACAATACCTTGTTTTTCTTGAGCTTCATCAGGTGTGGAGTCACCGCCTGGCAGAGGGTCATTCTGATGGCTAACTGCTTTCCCTTTATATGTTGACAATCTGTTTCTTTCTGTCTGTCCCAGGGACATACACACAACTGCGGCTGCTTCTCGGCTGGCTATTTATAATGATCAGTAGCGGTGACGGCAGTGGTGTGTCCCTGTGTGGGTGTGCGTGTGTGTGTGTGTGGGCGGGGGTTCTGGCAGCTGCAGCTTGGGCAGAGAGAACAACCACACACTGACTGGATCACCCCTACAGCACTTTCTGAACAGACCTCAGATCAGTAGCAGACTGGTAGGAGTCGGACCTCAGGAGGATACCTGTGCAACTTTAAGCAGCTTGAGTGCTGCTTTTACTTTTTTTTTACTTTAAACATTTCCACATTTTTTCATAGTTAACAAAAAGAAAATAAGTGTAGTAATGCCTAAGTGTGGAATGAAGAGAAATTATGTATACCAATTTGAAAAACTACTACGAAAAACTACTTTTTTACATATTTTTTCCATTTGGGTTATTTATGTCCTGACCAGTGCATATTTTTGTTCTCCTGAGCAGTGGACATTACAAACAGTATGTGTGTATTATTTTTGTTGTCTCTCATGTTATATTTTTATCTTGCATACTGCAAATGTTAACAATATATGAACATCATCACTACAGGACGTATCAATCATTTCAGATACCGTGTCACAAAAATGGTTGGGTCCTTCACGTGAAATATCTTGTCCTTGACCCTACACATTCCTTGAGATGGAAAAACACACCTAACACACCATTTAAATGTCCCATGAAGCTGCCTTTTTCATTTTATATTGTGTCCCTTAGTGTAGTTATTTATCAAAAGACTGTTCTTACAGTATACGCTAAATGCATTTTTGAATCCTTGTGTCAAAATCATACCCTACAGACATGCCACTGTTCCCCACCATAGATACTTGGGTTCAGTCCCCTGCAGCAGTGCTTCTGCATTGGCCTGACACTCTATCAAACACAACTGTCACAGTTGGGAAGGTGGTGAGGGATCACATCCTTGTTGCTGCACTAGTGGCTCTTATTGGTTGTTTGGGTCGTAATGCTAAACTTAAATCAATGTGAATCTCAAAGTCATTTTTATGGGACCTTGAAATGATTTTTTTGTCCACTGTTTATGACCCTGTACTGTACAGAACTCACAGTCATTGAGGACTCCGTGACTCTGCGGTCCAGTGACTTGGCTCTTCTTAAGTTGGCAAAAGTGGAGCTGGACACATCAGGGACTGAACGGTCCTTTCCTGCATCCAGTGACATTTCCTATAACAAAAAATATTAGGAGTTATTCCCTGTTATCAAAGTGGGGTTAACTTGTCTAACTCTCATGTAGTAAATACACACACTCAGTTAAGATTTAATTAAGAGACTAGCATACATGCTTGTTAGCAAGATAGCGTCTCTCGCTGCGGCCTTGTCTCTGGATTAGCGAGATGTTGGAGGACAGCTCATTGGAGCTGCTTGTGTCCATACGCTCTACAGGTTGACCCTCCTCAAATCGGCCGATGACTTGAGAACGCCTAAGAAACACAAACAGACCATTCTTTTCAAAGACATACTCAATACAAAGTACATATTTCACTTAACATAAATTCTTGACATCTTGCAGCATACCAAAAACATGGTAGTGAAATAACTTGGTTGTTCTTAAAAAACACAATAATGCAGTATATCGTCCTTCAATGGTGGCAAAATAGCATAAAAACAGCATCATAGCATGATATGAAAGCAAATTTGAGCCAAAAATCAATGTCCAGGAGTAGTTTCAGTTGTTGTTTGCAGAATGCATTGCTGTCATTGCACAGCCTTCACATTCACTATGTAGTTTGACTATGGACATTGTTCTAGACTCAAAACCCCTCTTAATAGACAACAATATGCGACTTAAGGTAGAATCCCCAAAGAGATCAATTCAGAGTTACACCAGAGAATAAAAGAGTAGTGTTATATGATGAGATTAAACTTCAGAAGAAAAGGAAAATGACTAGGATGGTGGATTAAACAAATTGCAGAAATAGCAGCAATGGCAACACAGGCGGCGTTACCTTAAGGCACTGCTCTTATTGTTAATGTGTGTGTGTTTGTGTATGTTGCATGAGAGAGGATGAGAAACTATACTGTACATAAAACCAAAACAATCAGTATGTTTGTGTATGCACAGTAAACCAAGTATTTCTATTAAATTGTGTGTGTGTGTGTGTGTGTGTGTGTGTGTGTGTGTGTGTGCTCCCAGGCAGTGCAGAGATGAAATGATAGAAAGCAGGAATCAGCGGTGACCAGCAGGGAACAGCATTGGGACAGGGGTGGAGGGGTTGGTTGAGCATTAGATCTGAGAAGCTCTGTTCAGAAGCCCCTGGAAAAGATCAAAACAACAAAACCAACTAGCAAAGGTAGCAAGAGCAAGAGGTAGAGACCAATAGAAAAGAAAGTAACGCATGCATTTCAATCCCCAAAATCATTAATGGCAAACCACTGGTAAGCTGCGGTAGGCAGCAATGGCAAAAGATGCTCAAGAGACTGGAGTGCCTCGAGGACAGCAGCCACAGGGTGGTGCTAAGAAAATAAATGCTGAATGTTTTAAGCAATGCATGACCTTCCCTTAATAGATTATTTAGCATGCTATATATATGTTTCAAGGCTATACCAAGGGCTACAACCAGTGGCTCATTAATGATTATTAATCATGTTTCCCCGCCATCATTGTCACAAGTGAATCTGATTAATGTTTCTGCTATGTGATACATGTTCAGCATTGATATGATCGATCAAAAAGCAGCTACAACAAACATAAAAGTCTCTTCACAGTATTTTTTGTTGTGTCCTGTGCATGACCATTATCCATGTCCTCTCACCTGCGCTCCTCCCCAAACAGCCGAGCCACCTCCTCTCTGCCAGGACTGCGTGTGCGTGCCCGCAGCTCTTGACGCTTTTTCTCTGAACGGAAAGCTTCGCGGTAGCTCAGCCTGCGAGCCCGTGGCACATCAGACAGTGCTGCATACTCCCTGCCAGACCGGCCCACTCTGCCTCCTCCACCACTGACGCTACCGGTGCTCCCAACACGGCCCTCCCAGGCCGATGCTGTACTGCTGGGTTCAGAGTCCAGCGAGCTCTGGGAGGAGCTGATGGTGGAGTAGCTAGGGGAAATGAGGGCACCTGGAGAGGGGAGAGGATCTTGGGAGGGTTGATAAGGGGAAGTTTGGGGTTCTGACTCAGAGTTGTACCTGGGACTGGGAGCTCCTAATGAGGAGGAAGATAATGAAGAGGACAGGGGCAGATGCTGAGGCGGCTGAGGTGGCTGGGAATGATGTGCAGGCTGTGGAGAGGGCTCCGACTTGGCCTTCTCCAGGGAAAAGTAACCACTCTCCACTCGTACCTTGCGTCCAGTGCTCATGGTGCCGCCATCTGGGGTCCAAAAAAAATTCAAGAATTAACACACAGCTAATGGCAATTTACATCAGAGAGAGTAAGAGAACTAATAGTGGACGTGTCATCTGACAATGCCTTTAACCATTTCCGAAAATGACCTAATTTTCCTAATTTAACAGTGAAACAGTAGCATTCAATATGTACAAGATGCTGAAAAACTCGCATGCCCTCTAATCCTCACCATCCTGACTAGTGATACTGGAGTCTGGTTGGCTCCGGCTCAGCTGGCTGAGACAGGAGGCACTGCGGCTGCAGGGGATGGTGGCCCTGCTCCAGCGGCTCTCCTCCTGCCACAGAGTGGCGCGGCTCATCGGGACACGCTCAGCACTGGCGATACTGCTGGGCAGGCACGGGATGCTGCCTCCACTGCTACTGCTGGTCACTGTGACCTTGGCAGGGCCAGGCTCCTGGGTAGGGGATCGGATTGGAAGGAGTGGATGGGAAGAGGAAAGTACATAATGGGGGGTAAGGTCACAGAGAGACTACAAAAAGGAACCCAAAAAGGAAAGAGATCAAAAGAATAATTAAACATTAAACAGTAAAACTTTTTTTCAGAATCCATTACTTCTTGATGTACATGTGCTGCATTGTCTAATCATGTCTTTTTTATTTAAGTGATAAAGCAAAAAAAAATTGTTTTCATCATTGGTAAAATTACAAATTCTTTGAATAGAGAAGAGGTGTGTGTGAAAAGGATAAAGAGACGGCTCAACAAAGAGTTCATTCATGGCAAACACACCTGTATCATTGGCATACAGACAACAAAACAAACAGAATAAGGACATTCTGCAGAGGTGGAACATATTCTAATAGAATTTCTAGGATAAAAATCATATAAATCATCTTCATCAAGAATATTTTCAAAGCAAAGCAGCCCTCAAACATCAACTCAGCCAGCCTACTTCAATCACCACAAACATGCAGTTGTGTTAAGATTCACTCTCTCAGTGTCACAGAGAGAAGCAAAAAGCAGGTCATTTTTATTCAGCCATCACCGGGATTGATTGGTGTTGAAATAAATATAATCTATTAGGGCGGGGATTTATAAGCCTGGGATTTTTATAAAGGTGAAGCAGGATAAAACGTTTGGCCAAGCTGAACTCACTGGGTGTCCATTCATGTCTTCAGTGGAAAAACACTGGCTTGGAGTGACTCCACCCTGCCAAATCACAAAAAGCCTTTAATGTTAATATGTGCTATGTAGTGCTCTTTATAATTGATACAGGTAGACTTCAGCCTCATAATGATTTTATCAGTAGTTTCTGTATTATTTTAACTATGGGGGTTTTGTTTCATTCTCATTTAGTCCAAAAGCATGCATTTTATTGCTAAAGAGCCAACACAACAATCTGAAAGTACAAACTTCTTTCAGACACAAATAGTTATCACTGATTCTTGATACAGTACATCTTTTCCCTTTGTACTTAAGGTCAGGTGTTTCAATTTAGGAGCACTACCCAGAAGGCAAACATATGCTACTGTGCCCAGGTATTTACAACAGGTTCATTGCATATGTCGTTTCAATAAAAGTGGGAGGGGAGCCCTCAGGTGGTGCTGACACAATGAAGTGTGAAAATATGTGAGCCATAACACAATCTGTGACAATCCATATCCTAGCTTCATCCCAAAACAACCGACCAGCCCATGAGACAATGATAGAAAGTGACAGGAGACAAGCAGTGAAAGCATAAACAACCTCACACGTTATCAATTCTAATTATATGACTTGGTCTTGACCAGTCGACTGTTATTTCAAGCTACTGTATGCTCATTCAACACACATGCAAGGAAAAAGATGAATTCTTGTCCTACAGCAGCAGCTGGGTTCTGTACTAGTGTTGTCGTTAAAAGCAGAAATCTGTAACTAATTGAAATGAAATAAAATTATAGTTTTATAACATCTACATGGTTGAATGTTGTTAGATATTTAGACGAGGGGATTTTCAAATACAGTGGTTGAACTTGCAGTCTTTTAGCATCGTTTAACAGTTCCCTGAGAGAAATCTCTGGGAGGCAGCTTACTACTTACAGTAATTACTATAATTAAGTGTGCATTTTAGCAATGCGATGAATAGAAATGGATGAAAGCCTGAAGCGCAATTCAATACGGCTAGATGATGCATATGACAAACAAAAGTATAAGAGGTAGACTTATCTACATAGAGAAGTATTGTTGTTGAACAATACTAAAATCAGACTAAAATGACAGCGGTCCCATGGGATATCAGTCAAGGTCATCACTGTGTCACCTCTGTCCCTCTGCAGATTAATCTGCTTGTATAAGCTCAGCAAGGTCAGTCAGGGCGCCGTCATTAGAGGAACCAGACAATGAACTTCAGAGAATTTTGTGTGCAACCACCATAAATTTGGCCTCACATCATAAATGAGGTAGGAAAGGGGAGAAACTGTATACCATGATGGGTGGTCTGTACAATAATACAGGATATGCCCATTATTATTATTATTATTACAGTGACGCACCTTTACATGGTCATGTTAATTTATTTCTATCTACAGGGAGAAATCTGATTAAAGCACATATAAAGCTTGCACTAACATGAAAACTGCATTTTGATTCCCTGCAGGCATTTCATGTCTTATGTGTGGCGTGAAAGACTCTTCTCACCTTGCTTAGACTGTTGAATACTACCATGTTTTGATTTTTTAGTTGCTAAAAATTGTGTAGATATACTTAATATCTTTTTATCCATCTGCCTCCTTTTCTCTAAAGGGGAAATTCTCTTTCTGATCTTTCAAAATCTGTGATATTTCAGTTTTTAGAGTTTAGGGCAGGGATTTAGCCTTGGCCAATGTCTTGGTCAAGGACACTTTGACAGATACTTACCTGGAGTCTCAACAGGAAGTTGGTCAAATAAAAAAAAAAAAAAAAACTGTTTTGACCAAGCCCACAAGGTAAATGACCTAACAGGCAGGACTCGGGCAATAGCCTGGTAGGTGAGACAGCAGCTGCTGGACATGACAATAAAACAGAGTGCACCAGCAGTTTCAGAAGCGGGAGGATCATGGTCACATTGCTGAAAAAGACTGCTGAATGTTATTTTAGCGAGCAGTTGTCTTCACTGTTTGCTCAGGAATATTTTGATTGCTCACAAATGTTTGCCGCCTGCTGACCAGGTGACATGTGTATTAATACATGTAATGCTGCATCTATAAAAGCAGAAGTACATTGTTGCAAGCAAAATTTTGCTGAAATTTCAAGTACAGTTTAGGTAAATGTCTGACTTACAATGCCCATGAGGTGTTATCACTGTAATCCTTTTGTTCCTGCATATCAATGACCAATACGATAAAGACAAATCTGTGGCATTCAGACTATTCTACTATATATGCCACATCATGTGACTCAAGAATGAAAATATGGATAACATAAACTGTCAAGCATGTTGCTGGCAGAGAAACAATGCCTCTGTCACGCTTTGTCCGAGGGGAAAACAGCTGGTGTAGTTTGAGTGGAATGAGAAGCCTTCATACTGCATACTTCCACAGCACATGGCACATTGTTCCATCTTATTTAAATCACCTCAACCTAATAATCTCAAAATGCTGTACTTCTGTACCGTCAAGTTTGTGGGACCATCCTGTCCTTGTTCCCTGCTATATGCAGAGGCAGTCAGTTACAGTTATCACACAAATGAGAGAGGAATCGTATCGAACACATCCAACACAAAAAAACTTGACCTTCATGTGAATTTGGTTGCTTCCTACTCTTACCTTGATCTGTGCAAGCGACTTAAAAGCACTTAATGGAGAGCATGAGTAGGTGCATTACCTGGTGAGTGGGTGGATCGACCTTGCGTTTTTTCTTCTGGTTCTGCTTGTTGGTTCTGGGGTACACAGTCAGAGCCTCCTGCCACCTAGAAATAGTGAAACAGTCAGAGTGTTTTTCCTGAAACACTAAAAGCAGACTGTACAAACCCTGCACCAATGGTGGATCAATATATCACTAGCATAAAGGTCTCTGAAGCAAAAAATAAACCATAATACTTGCCAGGACA
This sequence comes from Thunnus maccoyii, assembly GCF_910596095.1. Lineage (NCBI taxonomy): Eukaryota > Metazoa > Chordata > Actinopteri > Scombriformes > Scombridae > Thunnus > Thunnus maccoyii. The sequence goes on along the minus strand of NC_056552.1, from coordinate 16,930,635 downwards.
AACAAAAACATGACCCAATACTACCAACAGTTCCAAAAAGATACAGCTACACTAACTTTGGTCATAGTAACATTGAATTATCCCTGACAATTTATTTTTGTCTACTGTGAAGATTAACAATATGTTTATTAGAAACACATTTAATGAAGACACTATTATCTAATCAGCAGCAACATTAGAGCAGATTTAGTTAAGCATCATGCTTGAAAAGCAGAAACACATAATTTACTACACAGCACAGATACACAAATATGATCATTTGCAGACCTTTTCTAAAAAACAAAACAGTACTGCTAGCACCACCTCCAAAACAGGGTGATATATACATACATATCCTCATGCAACATATAATATGGAACTTCATGCAACATCAAAACTACGTCTTACCACTGTTACTATCAGAATCATCAAGTCAGTTGCCATGGTACATGATTATCAAATATTTCTCTACTTCACTACTTTGTAAATAGTGAAAGGCTTTGGTGTGAAGGTTCACACTATAAACTCCACAGTTACAAATATGTGAGGCAGCTATAAATGAATGAGTGCACACAGCACTGTTTTCATACTGTACCATAATGAGACAAAAGGTACAGTATAAACACACTTAAAAAGCTAAATTACAACTGTTATATAAACATTAATTGATGGTGGTAAAGCCCCTGTGAAACACTGTCTACCTTGCCAGGGTTAATATTACTGTGATGGCTCAGAACCAACACATGGAAGCCAGATGATAGGAGAGTGGAGGTGTACCGTGATAGAGCAGGTAGCATAATGGAGTGTGGGTTGCTGTGAGTCACAGTTCCCTAAGAATAGCCATAAAATGTATGCTACAGCCAGGGAGGGGAGGGCAGTGCAGGAACACACTTTTAATGTGCAGCAGTGCAGGAGAGGCACGGGAGAAAAAAACTGAATTATGAAGCTTACAACTTGTGTATTGGGATATGTGTCCAGGCATACAGGAGTTTGTGAATACAGAAAAAAAAGGGGGCAGAGAGGCAGGTGGAGGGGACAGTTCAAGAATGTGCACTGTCACTGCAGTGTGGATTACAACTATGTGATAAGCAGAGCCCAAAACAGACAGCAGGGGGCAGAGCAGTTGCACACAAGTCTTCGCCCTTGTCTAAGTCTCTGTCATCCCTTCCTGCTCCAACCCAGAAGACAGAGCAACACAAACCCACCTGAAACCACAGTTATTGTAAACATAAAGGCAGGTTGCCTGTGTGCAATTCCTACATTAAAGGACAGGTTCACAATTTTTTAAGTCTGTCCTAAAACAATAATCAGGTGCCCAAATGAACACTATCATGTTTTTCTTGCTGTAACCATTCCTCCTGCTCATACTGACCATTAGAAGATCCCTTCATAATGCACTTTTGAATGTTAGTAATGAGGGAAAAAAACCCCACAGTCCTCCTTCCATGCAAAAATGTATTAAAAATGTATATGAAGAATGAGCCACCCAAATTAGTCAAATCAAGTCAATAACTTTCAAAGTTTGTCTTTTTAGTGCCAAAGTCCCTCTTTTTGTTACAATCCTTCCAATGCAGCTCAACATGAAAATACTGTCCGTCGAGACACAAAGAGGGGATTTCTAGTGGTCAGTATGAACAGGAGGAATGATTACAACAAGTGAACAAAACCTGTTTCAGTGTTCATATGGGCACCTGACTATTGTTTTAAGACAGACTTGAGAAACTGAACCTATCCTTTAACTTATTACTTATTATCTCTTACCCGTTGATGATTTCTTTACACTCAGCCCGGATGAAGTGCTCTTTGTCGGGGGTCAGGATGCACAGCGAGTTCTTCTGACCTGTCCTGGACTCGCCATCGATGACATCGGAGCACTGGTTCATATTGATTGTGCCCTGGGGTAAAGTGCTGGGCTGCAGGACACAACAGAGGGAAATAGAGAGGGCGTTAAGTGGGGAACTGAACAGATGTGCTCACATATCCCTCCACATGGTCTTCCTGTCTTTTCACACAATCCACCCCGGCATCAATTTTCATGCCAAGATTCGCACACCACACACTGATACAACAATCTGTGCACAGGAAAATGTTCTTGTGAGGGCTCACTGTGATATTTTTGTTTCTTGTGATATGTATTGCCGCATTTGTATTACATAATTTACATATATGCAGGTTTTTACCTCAACAGCTCTATTTGTAAAAGAAAGTATTACTCTAGCAATAATTAGGGTCATTTTAGATAGATAAAGTGAGTAGTTGTTTACAACTCTGATGGACTCAGCATGACATTATTGTATTTAGTTAATAGCCACCAAATCCAGGAAAATCCATAATCAACACATAATTAATTAAGTATTTTTGGTAGCTTTAAAAGTAGTGGGTTCAGTTTTGATTAAGTGAAAAATAGTGGTGTCTAGAAAGGATTCAGGTGCATACAAGATCAGTGACAATTAAGACATTAAAATCATACAAAACCACAGTATATATCATATAAACTAGACATTTTAGACAGAGCCTCGTAGGACCTGTGAAAAGGACTGTCTGTTCCATTTATAAACAGTACAAGTTCATGGGTTCATTGGAGCAGGCTTGAGTTTAATCTGTCTGATGCTTAGCTGAGAGGTGTAAACCCAACTATGCACACTGACATGGATGCCATCTGTCTGCCATAAATAACATGACCACAGGACTTGCAGAATAATACTACTTTGTGTACTAAGACTTAAAGTCTCGCATGCAGGTTTATGTAAGCACACACAATGGCTTTGTGTGTAGGCATGGCTCATTTACGATGAATGGCGACATGCTAGCTCAACTTGGAACAGATGAGACAATCTATTAATAGTCCACTTCACTGCATTGCTCCAAGTGTACCTGTTCTGCTAGTTAGACTTTTTTAATGATGTTTTTCTGAGTGTGTTTGTCAGCAAAACACTTGTGCAGACACATTCTTAGAAAGATAGTTTTATGAGAAGGCCAATATTTGCACACACAACCACAAATATTACTAATTCAGAAAAACTGACTTTTGCTTAGTCTGACCTCCAAATGACTTACTTGAGCAATGAGAGAAGCCTTGATAATCTTATGTTGACTGAGGGATTTATATTTGCTCAATGGAGTAAATGAGTACTGCATAACTAAGTACACTGGGCACGGGATGCTGTTTGAACAGCTTTTTGGTTATACCTTCACTTCACTAAGCATACAGGCAGAATTATAGACACCAAAATGCCATAGTGGTTGCAGGCTAAAAGTACCAGGTAGCCACAGATGATAAATTACAGCCCTGAGCAAATAAGAATATATTAGGAGATAGAGCTGGAAACCAAATTAAAAGGCATCATGTTCAAGTCAGCTAGTGACAAAATAAATCTGACTCAAGGGCCCAAATTGTGCAGCATAACCATAGCCTGTCAATGACAGAGCAATTTAAGCCTATGGATGGCCTCTGATGTGGACAGAGAAGTCAATAGTTAACAGTGTGTGGTAATCCCACCCTGTAGGCGGTTGAGAGGCCCTGTTTACTCCGTCACTGTTAAATGTCACTTTCATTTTGAACTCTTTCACCACTTTCTGTATTGTAAAATAAATCAAAATTTGGCACAGTGAATTGGAACAAGGAGTATAGTAGGCAAATGTATCAGAGTAAAACCTGAGGCCTGAACATCTAGGTAGCATGGTATGGCAGGTCGTGTGACCTTTGCAACTTCTCTTGTACCATGGTAAAACAAAGTGAGTTCGCCATTATGTTTTGGTTCGACTTCTTATGCCAGTGGCTTTAAAAATGGTCCGTCACCGAAGGGCTCTTGACACCGAGGTGAGAGGCCGGGGCAACAGCCGTGCTTGACAGACAGACGGACAAATAGACCTTGGGACAGCTGGGCGAGGGCCTAGGCCTGCTTCAGACTGGACGGAGAGAGTGGCGTCAGCTTGACCTGAGAGCCCTGTCACTCTCAGACTTGGAGAGAGGAATGAAGTTTGGAGACGGAGAGTAGAGGGTGAGAGAAGGGAGATTAAGTCTCAAGCTGGTGGTCAAGGGGAACAGCAGTGCAGCAGAGAGAGAGAAAAAAAAACGGGGTTTTGTGGACTATGACTTTGGACTGCTCGGCCATCTGTCTGTATAAACAAATCTAGAGTACACCACACATGTGGGCTTGTCCTTGAGCAGGAGTCAGAAGAGGATAAAGAGCAAAATATTTCAAATTCTAGGAACAGTTGTAAAAGCAGCTTAAAGCCTCCAGTTTTATAATCACAGCATCAGATTCTCTAGGACACAGAAAATAAATCAGATTGACGACAGTTCTGATTAAAAACCTATTTTCATTAAACTGCTACACCTCTGAGAGTGATTGGAGTGCTTATATGAAGTAGGTTGTGGTTGTGTGGGAGTACAGTACATGTTTTCCAGAGAGGTTGTATGGTAAGCAGCACGGGACTCCTCTCACACGTGTGCACCCTCCCAACCTCGGCACTGTGTCAGCTGAGCACCGATACACGCCCCCTCCTTTGGGCCAGCCACCGCAGCTCTAGCCCCCAGACCCAGGCCCCCCGAACCCACACCTCGCTGTCACCTAGCCTAGACCCAGTCCCCTCTCCCTGGGCCACCGCGCTCCACAATGGACCCTTTGTGAAGCAGCACCAGTTCACACAATGTGGGATTGTCAGCCGCCACAGTCCACAGAGCCACTCCTCCCCTTAACCCTCAACAAGGAAATGACTGAGAGACAAGAGGCCCAAACAAGTGTCCTTTTGTGATCAGTGCATGGAAATTATGAAGCCAGCATAAACTTATTCTTGTCTCTGAAGTTGTTCAGACAATAGTATGAATACTGTCTCGATGGGAGTCATTGAGCAGTCTCAAGGGCAGACGGGTGACAAATCAGAAAAAGATTTGATTTCTCTGGGCAAGTCTGTGATGACTGCAGGGTGGGTGTTCTGTATCAACATCAATATTTTGAGGATGTATTAACTGATTGAACACTGGTGTCCAATTTTATATTGTTTTAGCCAGTATGTGGTACAAGTGTTGTACAAGTGTAAAGACTAAAAAATAAACAGCAGCTTTAACTAAAAAGACAGTTCTATGTAGCAGCTTCACATCTTAAATACAAGGTTTTAAAAAAAGTTTACAAAGTGAGATTTTGAGAGACACTTTACACTCAGTTCACAGGACAGAAGGACAGAAACTACAGCTGATGAAGACAACTGACAACATCGTGGACAGGATGCTTTATAATCAGGGCTGCAACAAACCTTTATTTCCATTATTTTTGATTTATCGATTAATCGTTTATTCTATGAATTGTCAGAAAATAATGACAAATGCCTAATTTACCACCGCTCAAGGAGAACAATAGTACACAAGTTTACTGTCGTATATGACAAAGAAAAACATCAAATCAAAATTTTTGCTTTAAAAATGACAAAAAAGATAAATAGTTGCTGATTAATTTTCTGTCGATCAACAATCTGTTGATTGATTAATCGACTATCATTGCAGCTCTTTATATAATGAAAGGTTCTTTTCAACTTCAACATTGCATTAAAATGCATTTCCACAACATAGTTTAGACTTATCTGTCATCTCTTTACCACACAAGACCGCATGTCTTGTGATCTCAGTCCAGATGTTGTGTAGCATTACGAGAGTGTTCATTAGGAATTAACTCTGTTTAGAAAATGCTAATTAGTAAGCTCCATGCAAGCATGCCTTTGCACCCTTGGTGTCCTTCACTCTTGGCCATTCCGCAGCTTAGCAAAACATCCCATTCTCCCTTATGACACAGTAGGAGAAATATTTGCTTCTTTTGGCAGCTGGCTGATGGTCTACTTTCGTTTTTGGTTGTGAAGCACATTCCCTTCCTCTGCCATCAACATTTTGGGTTTGACAGACTCATGGAAAGCAAGAGTGCAATTCAACTGACTCAGCTAAAAGGAATATCGAAGAACAAAATGGTATTTAACTGTCTGATTGAGTCACACATTGCAAACAACTTTTTCATTACAATCATCGAATTTTATTCGCATTTACTATCAGTATCAAGATGCCAGAAATATTGCTCATTGACCATGTTGATTAGTTATGAACACCTGTAACGTGATTATAAACATCTGTTATTTGTTTTTGGGTGCCACTTTGTCTGGTGACAAAACCAAATGTTATGACTTCACACATTTGGGTACGTCTTTTGCTAGGCATGTAACGGCAGGATCCTCAAGCACCGTTTCCAGGTTCTTTACCCTGCACCAAAAGCCGCTTGGCATTAAAGACATAGAAGCCAAGCTGATGAACTGGCAGTGTATCATCCTGACTCACAAACCTGGGCCTAAGATCAGGTCTCTTCAGGGTCCAACATCCTCTGTTCATTACCGATAACAGCAATTATGTAATAAATCTTTCCTTAGCAACTTAGGACAACAGAGGTAAACACATTTTTGATACCAGTGAACATGCCAACACCCAGCTGGGGGGGGGAATGTCATCAGGTGCCAGACAGATGGAGTCACCATTCTTGCTACAGAGGACTATCAAACACACTGTCTCTCTGTCTCTTTCTCCTTCTTAAATCCACAATAGTCATGTATCCACCACAGGTATACATAGCAATCAGGCCAGGAATTTGAGCTGACAGATTGGCCATGGACAAGATTACAATAATCACTGTCCCAGAGTCCTCATGGTACCTTAGACTCAGCTATAATACAGACCCTAACCCCTGCCTGGACTTTATACAAACATATAATTCTATAGAAATCAGACTAAGCCATATGGTGGATATCTGACATCTCTGTTGCAGGGCCAAGTACAATCCTACAGACATTCTCAAATACACCTCACTCTACTGGTATGCATTCAAGACATTCAGACAAATGCTGGACTGTAGGCATGCTTGGTTACACAGCAACGGCACTATAGTGAAGGCTAATTGCAAGAACACAACGTTCAGAAAAATGAATAATCACAAAACAAACAACAACAGTAAAAAAAAGACACATTTCACACATACAGTATTTCTACCAGGTATTTCAGAGAGGACTGTGGGTGGTGGCAGTACTGCTCCTCTTATGGAGAATGGTGAGAAGATGTGGGTGGTTTAATGCTGTGTTAGGAGGCCAGCAGTCAACAGAGCTCAGGATGCAGAGGAGGAGGAAGAGGAGGAGAGAGAGTTGGAGGATGAAGAGCATTTTCTGTGCTAGTACGGCAGAATTCTTTTAAACGCTAACTAAGATTATGCTGCCAATCAGATGGACAAGAGTTACATAAACCAGATCCCTAGCTGCCCACCGTGGTGGATAAAATAATTAAGCACTTGTGTGTTGAATAATTTATCTATACAGCATTGCAATATAAGCTTTGACAATAGTGCTTATGCAAAGTCTGTAATAATAATTATTGCTTCATGAATTGTGAGAAAATACAGTCAGTGTGAGAAATCTGTCAGTCTATGTCTGGGTGGTGACAGAGTAGCTGGGCAGGCTGCAGAAACAGGTGCTACAATCGAGTTGTGTCATGTTGCGTTGCCTGTTCAGACTCAGACTGTCTAAGCAGAATTATTGTAAGTGTGCGTGTGGTTTCCCAGACTGGTAACCTTTGCAATCCAACCCCCTCCGCTTCATTAAAGCTTCTTTCTTGTATATATCCTTGTCAATGCCTAACAATGTAAACAGTTTGTACTCTTCTTTCTTCATCAACTTGTTTTCTTTACTCCTTCCCATCTGTGATGAATGAAACCTACAGGCTGTTATGTCTGCTTGCTCTGCTTATCAGCTTCAGTTTTTATCTTTCACTCAAGGTTTTACGGTTGGTGTTAATTATAGTACGCTCACAATGAGTGTATTTGTTGCTATCTGCTATGTAGTCAATCTTTAAATGAGTTGACATGAGAAACATAAAAAGGAGCCAGAGAGGGTAAGATGAAAGTGTGCACTGCTGAGCGGGGAGGTGACATATTACATACTTAGATATTTTTGTCTTATTACACTCCCGTCAGGTTAGTGAACCATGGAGGCAGGAAAAAAATATTTATTTAAATTCCTTGGTGGCTTAGTGCTGACAAATGCATGTCACAGTGAAGCCACAATGAAGCCCTAAATAAAACGTATTCATCTTAAGTATGCACCATTATACACTCATTGAAACTACTACTACTCTTCCAAGACCAATGATGACTACAGCTGGGTGTCCTGTTCATTAGACTGGTTTTATTTTCCAACATTAACCATTGTTCTTAAAATATACTTATGCTCTCTCAAAAGCAGTGCCACTCACTGAGTTGTAGAACAGTAAATCCTAAAGTTGCAGCACTAAGATCAACTTTTTCTCTCTATTGCAGAAGAAAAACAAACCTGTGTTCCAAGATCACAAGGTGCTCCAAAACAGCAGTGTCTGGATTACTGCAGCATCCCATACGGTGCTCTGACACAGCACTTTGGAAAGTAGGCCAAGGTGAATAGGAACCCATTATAGGCTGTAGCTGTTGTCAAGTCACAAGGTCCTGTTTAAAGCTGTTCTTGTCAGAGATATGTATATAAATATCATTCATTCCAGTAACACAATTATCAAGAAGCTAGTTTCTACAACTCAGTCTACACTATGTGGAGAAATTAAATAAGACCTGCTGTCGGGCTTCAAATAACTCTTTGATAATAACTGCAAATCTACCAAAGCCTTGCTAAGTCAACGCAAATTGGCCCATCAGGCAGAAGAGAAAGGAAAATGGGGGAGGGATAGGAAAATGTTCCTTTGGGAATCCAGCTAATACCTCAATTTTGGAGCTAGCAGTTTTTCCACAGGGCTGAAGAGCAGCTTCCTACGGCCCCAGGTCTGCTGGTTAGTAGTTTACCTGCTATTCAAAAGAGTGCTGACAAAAGATAACTTAAGAGGCTAAGAGACAATTCATGAGCTAAAAACGTTTGGGGCATGAAATTAGTTTCAGCAAAATTAATTTCCAAATTTCTTTGTGTGTTCTAGGACTGGTTAAACAAAATGGAACTTTAAAAACTATTAACAATACAAAGTTTTGTACCAATAACCAAATTATATTTCTTTACTATACCTAACTTTTCCAAGCATGTTTTTCTATAAGTGTCTTATCATTTCAAAAAATATGCCAAACTTCTTGAATGCATCAGATGCTGTCAACACAAAACAGCCAAACTAGAACTTCAACTTCAGAATATGACCAAGAATTGGTAAATGACCGTTTTTATTGTTAGTTTTTAGTAATTACGCTATATACAATATAAGGCCAGTACTCAAAAAGAATTGAGCTTCGATACCAAGTTCAATGATGTCCATGGAAAAATGTAGAATACCCTAATATTTTAGCTTATTTCAGTTAATCAGTTTGTCAAAGATGTGTAATTATTAGCTGAACATAATATGATGCTGTGTGCAAGAGCAGCTCAAAGTTGATGAAGACAGACAAAATAGTTTGGTTCTTTTTCAGTTAGTTCTGATTCTTCTGTTGATATCTGGAAAAGTTGCCAGCTGTCTTGCCCATTTCTTAATTGCTTTGTTTTTCATTTTACTACATATCAATCTGTTCGCAGCTTTTTTCATTTAGTAGTTCATATGTCAAAGGACTGCAGTTGGTGTCAGTAGAGGGGGCATTTTCTCGCGCTTTCTCTTTAATGCTAAGCATAGAGGAGAGAGCACTAAGCTGATTAGGTGCTGAGGTTGGAGATGATCCAGTCCATGGCTGATGGAAATGGGAATTTTGGGCCAGGTCCTGAAGAAGCTGGAGTGGGTTATTAAAGAGCAAAGGGCTCACCCAACAACAATTAGCTACAAGCCAACATACTTAAGTTGCAGGTTATGAATTTTATAAGCAAGCCTTACCCATGAAATGGGTAAATATTAGTAAGTGTTTCTACTGGGCAATCTATTTACCTCTATCGATTATTTTATCTAAATATTTCTACCATAATATATGTCTTAGCCTCGCTATTGTACTCACGTGAAACATCACCAACTCCAAGGCTGTACTTTCTTTCTAATAATATCTTAGCTGCAGAGCACTGACCTTAACAGGTGGTTGGATTGGCAGGTCGCCAAGCTGAGGTAAAAGGTTAAAGGTCATCCAGTACACCTGCACCTGTTGCAACTCTGAAAGACATTCAGCTGCAGCTGCGGCTACTGCAGGCCATCACAAGACAGCAGCCTAATTAATAGACACCCGGTCTCAGGCCAGGTTACAACTGGACTTCATCCAACTGAGACATCTTACTGCAGTGATGTAACTAATCAACTCTGCCATCCGTCCCACAACCTAAAAACCAGGCAGAGAGAGCAGAGCATCTAGTATAGTCTAGTGGTAATATGTGGTTTAAATAGAAAATCAGAGCCAAATTAAAATATAAATGACAAATATTTCCTAGATACACTGGTTGGGTTTAGTGGTGTGTATGTGTCGGTAATTCTCAATAGCTGCATTTCACTTTCCAAATTGGAAATACCTCTCAGTGTCGCTACAGCCCCCACCATCACACATGCAGACACCTACCCACCTACCCCGCTGTTTTATTAGTGCCTGTCTCAGAGCTGGCTAACCCCTCACCCTGATGCTTTAAATGAAACCTTTGTCAGTGTCCTGGTCTACTGTTTAGAACAAACTGAGCGAGCAGTCCGTCAGGCCGTGTTTGGCTTTATAGACAAGGGAGGGTTTTGGGGGGCGAAGTTACACAATACTGCTGGCTGCTCTCCCCAACACAAATGATTTATTGGCCAGAGAGAACTGGAATGAAAGACAGAGATACGAGAGAGTGGCAGAATAAGAGAAAGTGAGGAGGTAAAAGGATGGGAAAGTGAATAAGGCTGAGTAATGGGAAAGTAAAAGTGAGGACCATGCAAGTTGGAGTGGACACTGGTTTAGCCAAAGCCTCCTGGAGCCAGCCTTTCTCTGGATAATGAATGGTTGGAAATCATTAAAAAGAACAAGAAAATGAAGGAAGGCATAAAGAGAAGGGTGGTAAAAAGACATTGTGAAAAAAAGAGCCTTTTAAGGACTCCTCACCATGGCGCAACAGTGGACTGCCATCAAGAATTTAGCTCAACCTCACATGGCAATCATATTCACCAAGAGAAATTTAAAAGAGTCCAAGGTCGCCATTAGAAGGAATCCCACATCAATAGAAAAGTGATGCCTTATGAGAAATCACTATCCCTTTACTATGAGCAATACAGGACTATTTTACTCAAGGTGGTGATAGACCTATTGCCCCGTGTTAAATGATCCTTTGGCAGTGAACCATATAATAATAAAGCAGAGGGCTGAACAGATGAACTGTCTTGAATTGTTTTATGCCCACGTCAGTGAAAGCTTAAGCTTAATCTTATAGCCAGTGGTTGTGTTGTGAAAGCAAATTTTTAATATGTTAAAAGGATAAGGCTGGTGATTTTCTATATATATTTTTTTACTGTCAACAAATCTCCAAACCAACAATGAACTCATCCTACCTAGAAGTATTGCGCGTGTATCCAAAGTTTGATATATCTTATTTCTCTGTCACAAACATGTCAATAAGCCACAGCGCTGCATTTGGTGGCTTGTTCTTTCATCCCTGAAGACGGTGGCTATGGTGGCTTGTTTAGAAACGGCTGCAAAAGAATAAAGTAGCGATAAGATTGTAATGCAACTGAGCATGCGCGGGAACACAGTTACGTTTACAGAACTTCACTAGCTTGTTGTGCTACATAACACAACCTCTTGACTTTGTAACGAAGTTCTTTGAGAAATTTATAATGTAGTACAAAGTCAGAAGGTTTTGATATGTACCAGAACAAGCTAGTGAAGCTCTGTAAATGGAACCATGTTTCACACATGCTCAGTGGTGTCGTACAAGGATGGTTGCTATGTTATTGCTATTTTTACATTTTGTTTCTAAACAAGCTACCGTAGCCACCGTCTTCAGGTATGAAGGAACATGTCACCCAGTGCAGCAGTATGGCTCACTGAAGTGTTTTAAATAGTTTTTGGACAACAGCAGTCTATGGCACAGAAGAATAAGATATATCAGACTTTGGATACATGTGCAATACTTATAAGTAGGATGAGTTCATTGTTGGTTTGGCTCTGTACATGAGATTTGTTGACAATACAAAAAACCCCTTAAGGAAAGACCAAGTTCTTCTTATTGACTAACCAAACTACATATACAATATTTGGGCGCAGTCAATCACAGAAGGGCAGCTTAGTCCTTCTGAGTTAGCCTACTGGAGGACAATGCTGTTTTATTGACTGTAATTTGAATTTAATAAGTGTCATTTGAAAGCAATTATTTTGACTCATTAAGCCTTTTGGCTATGTGATACACAGTCCAGAAATGGGGAATGGGGGAGGGGGATTGGAGGGCAGGGCAGTGAGAAAACATGAAAATGTCCCCCATCCTTCACATCTGATCCTTGAGAGTTTAGAGCAAGAACAAAACTGCAATTAAGTTAAGTTTCAAATCAGCTGCGATCATGTTTCTTGGCTGTTATCCATGTGTGTCTGTACACTAATAAAAACAACAGCTTTAAAATTACACATTTAAACATAATAAAAGTGACCAAAGTGGTACCATGCAGGATAGTGGTTCATACCCAGGCCAAGCTCTGCCTACATTGTAGATCAGCTTTAAGTGATTCAGTTTAATGTTTAGGCAGCAGACTTGGTCCTGAGCCAGAGAGGGTTACTGTACTTCTGACTAAAAGGAATGGAAATACTCAAACAGTGAGCAAGTGGAGGAGATAAGATTTTTATCTTGGTCATATCCGGAATGATGTATTGACTAAAGCCAAGGCAAAAACTAAAATGCAGTTAAAAAGACACAGAAAAGTCAGGCCAAAAGGCCAACAGAGCAGTCACCAGATTTGTCATTCATCAAGTGAAAATACAACCTAGCCCCTCTTCCATGGCAACTTTAATTTTATTCAACTTAATCATACTCTCCTGGTAATGGTAAGGTCCTATCTACTCATAAAGCACAGCACTCAGTTGGAGAGTGGATATGCATGTTGGGTCACTTGAGAGACAACAGGGCCCGTGGTTAGCCATCAATGTTAGCGGGTGGATGAGAACCCCTGCCTAAGAGACGATGTACAAATCCCTTTCAAAAACTGACAAATGACTTCTGGCCTGATTAGTGTAGAAGTGATAATGGAAAGTTTGTGTGCTATGTGAAGTTAGTCATCACCTGATCACACAGATTTAGGTGGACTCCTTAACTTGGGTCTGACAGGGAGACCGGGACAGCAACATGTGGTGGTTGGTAAGCATAGACAAGACCATGCCAAGTTTGTTTGACCTAAACAAAACTAAGAATCCACAGCTATGAGTTGTGTGACTTTGGCACACAGCTAGGGCTACATGCTAACATCAGCATGCTAAAATGCTGATGTTTAGCAGATTTATTATTTACCATGTTCATAATTTTTGTTTCAGGTGTTAGCATTTTAACATTTGTTTATTAGCACTAAACCCACAGTATAGCTAAGGCTAATGGGAGAGGCATTACTTGCAGGTGTTGGTCATATCCCAGAAATTGACAAATCAGTATTTGTTGTTTCTGATGATGATGATGATGAAAAAGGATCACCAAAGTTATCACAATTCATCCTGAGGGGGACATGTATGTATCTGAACCAAACTTCATGACAACCAGTTCCACAGTTGTCGAGACATTACACTCAAAACCACAAATGCTAACTTGATAGAGGTTTATGAGAAACATCAGGGGAAGTTACTGGAATTCAGTGTCTGGGATCCATGAGTATTTGTAGACAATTTCATGGCCTTGCCATGCCTAGAACCACACCGCTAGTGTGGCTGAAAATCCACAAAAATTCCCCATTTCTGTGCATGAAAACAAAAACAAGGAATTGTTCTTCAAAAATATACTATATTAGACAACAGCTTTGGGATGTGGGGCTGCCATTACGTTGAATGGCAGTTAGAGTGTTGTAGTAGACCCTGATGATTACAAGCTGTATGAATGGCTGTTCCCATGGTTTTGTGGCTTTGTGCAATGGGAACAGTGACCCCACTGTAATCCATGGCTGTTTACATTCCAGCAGATCAGTTCCTACTGGATCCATGGGGAAGGAAGGGCAGGGGTTAAAGAAGACTCTCACGCACCATATCTCTACAAAACCAACACATGCCTCACGCAGGACCCACACTTAGTAAACAAGTCACAATGATAACAGGCCACAATGATCCAATATGGAAGGCTTACACTGTCTTACCAGGAACCACCAGTGGTTCAGACCAATCATCGTCCTATGAGGATTCTTGCGTGATCTCTCGCGAGTCCAGCTGCCTCGCAAGGTAAGACGGTGATAGACAGACGGTTCATCCAATCACCTGCCAAGTATTTTTTTAAAGTGCCTGCCTTTTCCAAACAGTTCCCAAGAACAACTTCTCAGATGGTTCTGTGTATCAAACCATCTGGCGCGTTAGGTTACGACTGGAGCTCCCCTATAAGTATCCCTAATTTAATGGGGTGGGGTGGTCAGCCTCCACTTATTCCCTGCATAGAGTGCCTGGAGGCAACAACACAGCTCAGAGGCCCTGCCCACTCATCCATCCCCTAGAAAGCTCTCCTCATTCCCAAACCAGCACAAAGCCCCTCAAAATTGGTTAAAAATAGCCCTCAATTTTACGTTTCACAGAGTAGAGAAGGAAGAAGGTTTATGCATGTTTCAGCATGTTATGGGGTCTTACAAATCTGAAGGCAAACACTGGCTGAGGTTGTATATGCTCATGTCTGAAAGATTCAGGAGAGTGGCAGTAGAAAAGTGTGCCTCAAGTTAAAAGAATGCACAAATGTGTGGGAAATGGAAGGAAGTTTCTCAAAACTCAGTTCTTGGACAGCGCTAGAGGGCAGGGGTCCACTATTTGAATTCCAGTAAACACAGGAAATTAATTGAGCTGAGATGAAATGAGAATGACTTCAACAGCTGAAACGTCATGAGAACATCATGTTCTCCTTGGAATAACAAGGGATATGGCTGTGATACAAACAGTCAACTGCAGTCAATACAGTCTAAAGGCAAATGTCTCAAATTCAAGTGTCTCTGAATGGGCCTTTTGTGTACTGCAACTCAATAGGTAGCCTCCTTTTATTTGCAGGTATAGTGTGCTTGGATAATTTGGACTAAAATACATTAACTTACCAGCATGAGAACATTAAGTGTAAGTCTTTTACAACCACTTGCAAAACACCTTCAAATAAAATGAGAAATATTGTACACAAGCCACTGTCAACAGTAATACAAGGGTATCAATGCCTCCTTAATCTAAGGATGTAAAAAGCGAGGCTATGATTCAGTGTGAGGTCAGAGACCAGAACAGAGATTGAGCTTCAGCCCAAGTCATATGATGAAGGGTGTGTGTGCAAGTGTCTACATGTGTCAGTATGAATAGGTTACAATTAGGTCAAAGCACGGTCAGTGGGAGCTAGGTGTTGCGTGGAGATTTTAGAACTGCATAGCGAAGCAGTTATTAGAGTGTGGGTGTTGATCATTTTAACTCGCACTTGTGGAGCTGGAGAGTTCTTTACACCCACAAACGTGCCCTCACCACTAGATGATAATGGATTTTTTTTGTGTGTGTGGGTGTTTCTCACATAACTCAAACAGCTTGAATAGCTTAATCATACAGCTGGGTATGTGTGACCTTTGTTCATTTCTCTTTTTTGACCCCTGCGTGATTGTACGATCACTTTGTCTCATCAGTGCTAAGTTAAGTCAAGTCTGCTAAAGCTGAACTCAGTTTAAAACGGAGGTTTGTCAGACCTTGCAGCACCTGTTCCTGACATGGCTTCTGCAGTCAAGCACCCTCGGTCCCAGGTGCATTCACAAACACACACACACACACACACACAGACAAACATGTGCAGCTCAGCACAAACTATTACTCTGTCCAATCCTGCCTTGCACATTTCAATGCTGTGTCTGGTGTTTTTTCAACAGCTACTGTAGAAAGGCTTGCTCGCCATATGACCAAGCCCAGAGACAACCTCAGCCCACACACGCGTGCTTTGCTTCCAGAGAGTTCTGTCCTGTATCCATACAGTCAGGACAGAGACAGTGAGAGCTCTCCACAAAACAGAGAATAACTCTGACCCATGTTACACATGCCATGGTCAACTGTTGCTGGACAAAGGGACAAAACATGTTGCCTTGGCAACACTCTGAAACCCTGAAATAACTGTGTTGAGTTGCTCTGGGGAAGTCTAGCTTGTGCGTTCCAACAACGGGAGACATTGAATTGACAGAGGAGTTTGTAAGTGAAAGTTTATTATCTCCTTATTTCCAGCTAATAGATTGTATAGTGCTTATATTCAGTAAAACACCTTAGACACAAGACATTACACAATTCCCTTTCTTTGGAAGCCTGTGCCAAAAACAATCCACTAACGCTGCAGTAACACATTAGCCTTGCATGGCATCACACGTTCTATGCAGGCCAACATTTTCAGCTATTCACCCTCTCTACCCTTCAGTGACAGAATGCATTTTCTCTATATCATGCTCTTACTTCAGCTAAACATTCTTCTTTTTAGCACTTGTTCCTTGCACACAACAGCTCTTCAAAGCCACCGCTGCTCTCGGCATAAAATTCTGGCAGTGGTGTGTCGTGATGGGTGTTCACTGTAGGTGGGCAACCCCAAATCGATGGCTCACAGAACTGTGATATCCCAGGACTTTGCTAAACCATTCCTTTCCCCCAGAGCCATGCCACATCCTGCAGGTTGGGACCACAGCTCATCTGGGTCTGGTTAGAGCCAAGACACAAAAGCCATAAAACTAGGCCGAGAGGAAAACAGAGGGGCACCCCCTCATCTACAACCCCAACTAGTGCTCTCATATGGGCACTCTGATGTGGTCTGGAGCAACATTATACTGGCAAAAGCTGGCAGTCTTTAGATTTGACCTGATGTCATTCACAACACAGCATCAAAACAGACCTTAACGTCAGTCTTTATCTTGTATTTAATGTTGATTGTAGCCATCTGAAATGTTTTTGCACTTAACATTTTAACTGTATACACAATACTGCATGAAATACATAGCAATGTATCAAATTTCAAAACTATACCCATCATCCTAGATGTGCAATTAACCTGCTGTACAACAAATTTAGATTAAAATTTTTGCACCTCTTCACAAAAATGAAATGTTGCAACCAACTGCTTGGCTTTGGCTTTATTAACATTTATTTTAGTTTAACACTGATGTTTGGGCACTAAATCTTTTTTACATCATTACCTATACAGTCTTTAAAAGTGAATAAGACTTTAACTGCAATTTCTGAAATCATAATGCCACTCACAGATCTCTACCTAATGTTAACATAAAACAGCCCAATATTAATTTGACCTTTGTCCACAAAAGACAAGTGGCGGATATGTATGCCAATTAGCCAACTTTGCGCAGCTGTTTATTCAACACAAACCAATTATTCTAATGTGCTTGGTGTGACAAGTGAGCTTCTATATTTAGTGTCACTTGATATTTCCAGCTCCAGACCCTTGCTACCCCCCTCTCCTTTTGATCCTTCATTCAGAAAGGAGATGAAAAGATGAAGAGTGACATCCAGAGAGAACGATGAATGGAGAGAAGACATCCGCCTCTTTCCTTTGTCTCTTCCTGTAAACACATCACCCATCCTTCTTCTGGTGTCATCATCCTCTACCAGTGCCTCATAAACACAATTTATTCGCCTCCAGTTTGAAGAAGACGTACAATATAACACTGTGGCTAGGAAAAAATCTACCCTGCCGTTGGATGCACCATGTAAATGGTAAGCCACTCAACATGCAGCAGATTCCTTTAGGGAGAATGAAATCACCCTGAAAGGTACAGACAAGCACAAAAATCCACACTCTGCATCCTAGCTCTTGGTGTTTCTATTACATAAAAGTTTCAGCATATCTCTCCTCTACCGGAGAATGCTGAATATAGAATGAAAGGGTCAGAAGCAATAAAGCATGTACTGCTTTAACCTCAATACAAAGCACATCCCACGTTTGGAATATAGCTGTTGAGCAGAGCTGGTTTGGGTCAATCAATGTTCAGTGTACATGCTACAGTGCATATAGCGCCAGCAAACTATATAACATTGAAACAAGTGACCTACAAAAACACAAGCTCGAGAGTCCGCATATTCATGCTGTAATTATTGCATATTGAGCCACTGGTACCAATGAAGACCACTCTAAAGACATTCATCTTCCTGGCTTTGAGTGGTTTTTCCAGTTTGTCTTTTAGAACAGGAAGTTGCCATGGGGCTCTTGCACAATACGCGTGTTAGCCACTTAAACAAACACATACAGCTCGGCACATGACTTTTAGTATCAACACCATGTGGCGTCACTTCATTCCTTTTGACACTGCTGCGCTAGTTAGCTTAGTGTTCAGCACTTTTACAAAATACTCTGCTGTATGCAGGAAAGCACAAGTGTTAACAGCGTGGTGACTGCCTGTGCAAGTGGCAGTGCGCCCATCACACTCTGCAGGTTTGCCCCAGACAAATATGCTAGTAAGAAAATGACTGCATTGTTAACTCTAATGTTTAAAGTCTGTTAATGAATTCCTCTTCCTTGTTTTTATGTATCATGTGTGAAGCTTTCAGTGAGAACAACTCCTTTAAGAAACAAATAAACAAGCATAAACCCAGCCTTTCAGCTAGAGTCAAAATTAGCTAACACTTAACTGTCATGGGATCTATTAATAAATTGATCAACAGTAACCCCAACTTAAAATTAAATGTTTAACTTCCCCAGTTTTATACTTTATCATATTTCAGTAAAAAGCTTCCCTATTTTGTGCTCGGTTCCTGTTAGTGTGTTAACTTTCTTTTGCAGCTGTTTGGTGGTAATGCAAACTCAATACTTCAGGAGGGCATTATCACATCCTTTTCACTGATGCAGAGTTTCATTAACAGCAGGTTATCACAGAAAAAGAAAAGCTTAGAAGAATAAATCATAAGTTCAGTGGGTGAAAACGTATAAAACAGAAACTCAAGAGCAAGAGATGGGTGAGTGGTGAGTATGACATGACTATGTTGTGCCATTGATGCTGAATTTACCACACAAGCCATTATAGTACAGGTGTACAGTTTATTTGCTCATATAGACCACAACAGCAGCTAGTTTTTGATACCAGGCCATTATCTGGATCAGTTTTTTAAAAATGTTTTACTCATAGCAAGGAAAAAAATCAGCAGCCAACAGGGAGAAAGCTTTCACTCACCATTTCGTCCAGAGCATAGCGAAGTAAGCCATGTTCGTAAAGAATGAAGAACCTCCTTTGCCATTTCTGCATGAACAACAAGAGAAAACCTTGAGTTATTTACAGTATATGGTCGCATGAATAGGTTGGAGTGAAAGCAATACATTACAAAAGCACTTTATAAAAAGGATGAAGCAACATGAGAAAATGTGAAAACATTTAGCCAAGGTTGGGAGCTGTGTTTTATTATATATTAGCCAATTTTATATGCTACTACTGTTATACACCTCAGTGTAAAAAGACTAGGCCCACGCACTCTTGCAAACACATACAGAGACAATAAATACACAAAGGCAAGCGAGCCTTTGGGAAACAGTTGTCATGCAGTGGCAACCAGGTTCTTGGCACCATTTCATGATATACCACATCACAAGGCTTTCAAGCGAGCTGGACAACATTTTATCCCCATGCTTCAGTTAGAAAAATCAATCATCCAGTTTTCGGATTGTTTTTCTAAGTGAAACCTTTTCACAGCTGAACACAAGATTGCACTTCTGATAATGTCATCCACGACCAGATCTCTTACAAGATATATATGTTAAATGCACACAACTGTAAACTGATAACTGGCAGTATCATGTCAGTGTTTAGAGCAAGCGCATGAAGTGCACAATGTTAATGGATCCCTGCCAAGAGAGGAAGAAGAAGCTGTTGCTGAAACTACAAGGTCAAATTAAACATACAAGGGAGTCATTTTATCTCTTGGTTAGAATGGTATTCCTGTCCTGGCAAATTATATGGTGACAGTTTCCATTGATTTCTTTCCTCATTGGCTCAATAAGCTCTGCACTGCCCCCCCCCCCTCCTATCTAAATGCACCATTTTGTCACAGTGTTAAATTTCCGAGGCTCCGATTCCAACAGAGTCCAATCCATGAAATATTGAGAAGTGCTTTGTAACCTAAAAAGGCATCGGAAGGTCTCAACAGGGATGCTGATAACCCTCACACGCCATGTTAAAGCGGCACCACAGTCATATCCAAAGACGGAATTAAAGAGATATTTGGCTTACAAGGGGCTTTATAGTGTCCTAACCCCAGGATTAATTCTGCAGTGCTGTTGAGCCAAAGACACATAACCTGCTTGACCAAAGTGGTCCGAAAACATGACACATCCAACAAGTCAGTTATTTGTTTGTTGTATATCAGTGATCAGTAAACCAGCATATCAATGATGATGTCAAAGCAGCAGCGGTGTGTTGACAATAGCTGAGTTGAAGGATCCAGAGGTGCTTTTCCCCAAAACCCATATGGAAGCCATCAGTGTGGCTGTGAGAACTCGGACTTTTCCTTCTCCTCCCCCACATTCTCCTTACTGCTCTTTGGGATGCACCTCTACCGTATAATCTAGGAGCTGATAAAGCGGTGCAACAGAGCAAGGCTCCAATTACATGATGCTAAGGGAGCAGGATTCATGAAACAAAGTCAATATTAGGGCTTATTATTGCCTGAGAACCAGGCTTCTTCTGATAGAGGGCCAAGACTCCCACAGGAAACTGCTGAATCCATGAAACGACTACAGGAGCCACAATAATCAGACCTCCTGTTTGTCAAATTTCAAATGAGAATGCATGACAAAATTAAAGGAAAGGCTATGCAAGCTCACCGTCTTCATCAACTAATCTGACACGTATCTGAGCTGCTCTGATATATTAAATTTATCCATCTTGTTCTTTACGCAGGTTTACACAAAATCCATAGAACTGCACTTCTTCAACTCTTTAACTGAAGCTACAAACAAAGACAGACTTTTGAAAAAATACTTTGGTCAAAAGTCAAAAAGAGGTGAAGAGACAAAACTCTCAAGCTCTGTTCTGTATATGATTAATTTCAAGTCCAGCAAGGGTACACACTTATGAAACCACTTACCCGGGATCTGTGTAAGGGATTGTCAAAATTTGTTCCCTCAGGTGCAAGAAGCAACCATCCTCCGTATATAGGTTTCGCCTGGTGAATAGAAAAACACAATTACAGTGTTGAAAGCAAATATTAAAACAGGGACATTAACATGTCGATTAACAGTTCAATTATGCACTTATAACTGCAGGCTAGTTCCTGGCTTAGTCTACAAATTGTGACCCAAAATCGGATGGATACATTTTAGTTTAACTCCAGGGAGGTGTGTATTAGTTAAATTCACTAGCTGCCTTGAGTTGACTGCAGGCTACATTCTCTGGCTGGCTGTGATCCAGAGCACCATGCTGTCCTGGAAAAAAAAAAAAAAAAAAGGGAAAGGCTAACACACATGATTTTCCCTCTGATCCTCTAAGTGGGTGGACTGGTGGGCTGAGGGGGGTGGAGGGGCAAGCAAGAAGCAGAAGTTAGCAAGAAAAACAGTGGATGAGAAACAGGAGAGAGAAGCAGTAAAGAGCCTGGGAGCTTTCGTGGCTACAAATTTGCAATTCAAACAGAGAAATGCAAGTTGGCCTGGCAGTCTTTCTTAAATAGTTCTGGTACGTACTTGAACTCTAGCCACACTAGTAGTCAGCAATTATTTTGAGCCAAAAAAGCCCTGCACAACCACTGAGGGCTACGTGTAAATAAATATGTTAAGATTCAAATCAAATTAACTACCTTGCGTAATTCAATTGCACTCCCAATTCCAAGGAACAGTAGTCTATAAATCAAGTTGAAAAGTGTTGACTTTTACAGCCGCCTGTCACCTCCACGTCCCTCTATCAAGTAATTTTGATTACAGTCATAACTTCATCCCATGTAAAGCCAAGTATATAATCCACCATAAAATCCTCTTCCACTTTGATTACAGGAGGTACAGCACATTTCTCAGCTGAGTGACTCAGTAAACAAAATGACATAACAGGAATTTTCAACCGTAAGTCTCAAACATAATCTCGGACAGTCAAGAGGTTGCGCAGACTTGCAAGAAAGAAACGTAATCCATCTTTTGAAAGACATGTTGTAATCCTGAGAGGAAAGGGCAGTAAGGGCTGAGAGGGAATCGAGACTGATACTGGGACACTAGCTGCATCCATGCCTGTGGAAAATTTGTTTAAAACCCAAGGAGAAACACTGAGACCGAGCATGGTTAAGAAAAACGTCCCATCTCTCCTCACATGACCTGACAGCAGCCCAAATGGCAAGTCCTCCTGAGAGAGAGAGAGAAATAGACAGATGAATCTAGGTCATTTTTACCCTTCAATGGTTCCGTGGTTAAACAGAGTCATTTGTGTGTGTTCGTCTGGCAACATCCCCCAACCTCTTACTGTATTCCCTTGCGTCATAAATGACAATGCAATACTGCACTGATGGTTTGGGCCTTTTAGTGGTGAGTAAGTGGGGAGAAAACACAAGGAATGACAAAAGCGCCGGTTGAAAATATGCAGGGAATGAGATTCAGCATGTTTTTGTAGTAAGACTGCAACAATGAACACCATGACCGGCCTGGTTTTAAACTCCAACAACAAATGATAGCGTTTTACCAAGTGCAGTCATGAAAGGATACGGTTGAAAGCCAGTGGGTCAGAAATTCCACTGGGAAAGATATAAAAAAAAAAAAAAAAAAAAAAAAACCCACAAGACCATTTTCCATCCCAACAGAGAAGTCTAATTGGTCATGACGGAGGATATCACAGGAAAATGTGTACGCTGTTAGCCAAGTCCTCAAGCACCATGACTTCCAGTAACAGAAGTGACATTCATATAAACTGTCGACCCGGATACAGGTGACTTTTAACCTGCACTGTTAGACAGCTTACCATAAAAACGGTCACAGTAGGCCAACTAAGTTCAGTAATGATCCACAACCTGCCAACATAAACAACACAGTCCAACAGGAAGTATTATTGGAATATCTCCATTTGTGATGATTATATGGAACACAACAATGTGATTTGGACAGCCTCCCAGTATCCCATCATTAGTGCCTTTGGGAGTGAACTTGTGTAGGTTCGTTTGGGTATTTGGAAGACAACAGTGTGCCAAAGAAAGGAGAATAAGGAAAAATGACAAAAGGAAGGTCACTTATGGAACTTTTAAAACGTGTCACATAAATAACTCCAACCCAAATGATTCAACAGAAGTGGTTGAGAGTGGGCTACTGTGCTGGAAGGCATGGGGCTGGGTGGAGGCCTATATCTGCATGAATTAAGGTCAATATGCGCCCTTGGGCTAGAAACTAATTATGTCCAATTAACCCAACCTTTGCACTTCACGGTCTATTGACACACGACAAACCGTTTGAAATGTGCACATCAAAAGGAAAGATAGAAAAGAGCATTTCCCTTCCCATGAATATGGCTTATACAGACAACATCACATATATGAAATACAATTATTCAAATATTTTAAAAAGTGATTTTTGTATTTTTACCTGATTTAAGTCTTCGTCGTTGAGCAAATGTGATTCCCGGGGCTTAAAGCAGTTCTGACATTTACTTTTGTTGAAAATGTTGGCTTGAAATTTCCGACAGGGGTTATCTTTGAATGACATGGTTGATTGAGAACACTTGATGAAATGTCCCCCCCTCCAAAAAAATAAAGAAAAGAAAAAGAGAAAGTCCTTGTTTGAGAGACAAAACCGCTCGATTCTCGGAGCCCAAAAGGGGTTGGGAGTCAACTTGCTGGTGGCGAAATATGTCAACTTTCTAGAACAAACCCGATGTCCAATAAACAGGTTGCGGCGTGTTGTCCACCTGTGCTAGCTTACCTGAGGCGGTGAATAACCTCACTTTAAGTCATATCTATAATACTCATCTTGCTCGAGGGGTTGCCTCGCGCAGCTAACGTTGACCTGCGAACTTTTTGCTTTTGAATTCAGGCTCACTAAGAAGTTGTCAAATAAGTCGTCGAAAGCGAAGTGTTTTCCTTAATTACGTTGTTTAGCCAGGTGTCGACGTTTCACAGGTGACATTCCGGGCCTCGAGCTCACTGCAAAGGTCCCGTCAGCCTCCATCGGGCGGAACGGCGCAACCGAGGGAGGGAGTCCACTTTGGCCCCTCTCTCTCTCTCTTTCTCTCCTCTGTCTCTCTCTCGTCTTCCTATCTAACAAGTGATACCGCATTCATTGCCGTTAAATGCATATCATATTAATAATATCACGGTTCAAGGCCAAACATTATCCAACTTTAGCAACGCCATCGACTCAGCTGTCACGCCGTCGGGTCCATAGCGTCGGGTCCCGTCCGTCGTAGCACCCTTCCAGCTGGCACTGAAGCGCAGTCTGCGGTTGATGTTTTCGTGAAAATCCTCGCTTGGGCCGGACATCCAGTCTGGAGGTGCTCAGGAGAGAGTGGGGCGGTGAGCGACAGCGGTGTCGACCAATCACAAGCAACGACACGCCCACAGTGGAGGCCGTGTCTTGAGCCGTCCAATAGAAAGCCTCGAAAATCTCCCATACTTTGGCTCAAGCTGGGTGGCCTTTAAAGAGCCCATGATAACAAATGCCAACTTCCATGTTAAATTGTGATATTATATCAATGTTAGCCTGAGCTAATATTTTTCATTCCGAAATGAAAAGACAGACAGTGGGCTACATTTATTCAGCTTACTCTATTTATTAGTAGAAGTTGTTTCTTTGGCTGATACTTGTTTTTCTTTCTGGTGTGCTAATCATCAAAGTCCACAACAACAGGACAAGGAACCAAAGGAAGAAAGGTAACTGTCTGTAAAACCTTTGTTATTCTTGGCAATTCAGCACATTTCTTTTCAGCATTAAAAAAAAGTTTTTTCAACCCCTGTTAAAACAGACAAAACACATGACTCCCGATGGAAATGAGACAGCCAAACTAGGGCTTCTATTAAGATGACTCTAACACCTTCATTATTTGACCTCTCATGGAGTGTGTGTATGCGAAGACCATAAAATGCTCCAAAAAGTAGACAGAGACTTTCCCTATGATCTATTATTATAGTAAAATGTCAAACAAATGAGAGTAGTAATGTGGTAACGACTAAAAGAGCAGTCTATCAATTTCATCTCATATCTCAAAAGTAATAGCTGTAATATACATGATAACAATAGTTGAGAAGAATAAGCAAAACATGAACATAATACATTTTATGATGGTCTAAGTTGCTTAAATTATCCTACTTGTCTTGTTATAAGAACCTATATAAGTTAAAAAACAAAGGAACTGTGATGGAGGCTGTTTTTACACTACTACTACTACTACTACTACTACTACTACTACTACTACTACTACTACTACCACTCAGTGGCACTTTAAAAGATTTAAGTAATATAAAGATGCCTCAGATATACTGCTCAAATATAAACTTTCATAAAGTTTGACAGGTGTTAATTTTAAATATGCAGAGCAATTCAGTGCATGAATGAATTGATTCCAGACTCGAGAGCACCATCTGTTGGTCTTAAATTTTCAGTGGGTGGGTCCAAGTTAAGAGATTTATTAAAAATGCAAATTGTACAAATATGTCAGTGCCAAACAGATGATCAGCTGATTTTATAAAATTTTATTTTGCGTTTTACTCGTCAGTCTTACCAAAACTGAACACCTAGACTCACATAAGAAAAACTACCATATTTATTTCATTACAGTGGGTAGCATTATGCTATTATAAAAATAGAACTGACAAGGGAGTGTGGAAACACTTATTGTCTTTTTCTTGTGTTCTTCCTTGAAGCCGTTCATCTAAAACTAGGCGTCCTATCTCCTGCTTTTGACAGGACAGGAAAGTCGGGTAATTAGAATTTCAGCCACTTCATATTCAAGATTGCATTTCTAACAGTGTATTCATTCCTGATTGTGATTGAAATTTGTTAGAAATGCACCCAGAGAGAGTAATAACCATGACGGTATCTCTGCAGAGTACAGATAACCAGATCAAGAATGTCTGTCATCATGAGCAGGTTTTTTGAAGTGAAAAATGAAATTTTTTCAATTGATGTTCCACCCTGTAAGATTCTCATGGGAAACAGGCCAAAATCTTGAAATTATAAAGAGAGATATGTGCTCAAAACAAATACCACTATGTACATACACAACCTCATTCATCCTATCAATAAAAAGTCACAAATTTACTCAACTTGTAAGAAGTGCAAGATTTTATTTAGGGCGCTTAAGGTATTGGGCTGGGACAGCGATGTCAGTATAACATAGAGTATATTTACCAAAGCTGAGTCAGGGTGATACATAAAACAGAAATAAATGTGAAATCATCTTAATTATTCCTTTATATTCCAGTAAAGCATCTGTCAGTGATAATTTTGACATAAAAATCCACATTCTCAAAGATGTCTCAGTTTTGTGCTTAAACATGTTGTTTGTGTAACCAGGATGCAACCAAAGTAAGTATCGACTAATTAAGAAAAATATAATATCATATAGTGACAATGACAACATGGGTGAAATGCATACAGTTCAGTTATCAGGGATGACTGCTGCGATGACAGGTTATGCTAATTTCATGTACCCAATCACTGCACTATACATCAAGCATCATGGGAATAAATGTTCAAAAAAGGTAATATTAATGTTCTACATAGGATTTTATGTGGGGCAGTCTAACCATTTTAGATATGAGTGTCACAGACACTTAAACACCAACAATAACCTAAATACTCAACCTGAAGGCAAGCAGAAACATACACTAATGCTTTAGTGAGGCTTATGGCAATCTTTTATTTTATGATTCCCCAGTCTGTTTTAACATTTGTTCATGCATAAAAGTAGATCATGATAAATTCTTGTGATTTAGCTTTAAACTGCAAGTGTTTTGGGTGCTTAACCTTGACCATACATTGTCCATCATCTTGTAGTTGCCAATTGCAGATACTTTAGGAATAATTACAACGTTGGTTGTCCTTGAAAACTTTGTCACTGAACATAATCTAAGGTTTTGCACAATCATTCTTGAACAATACAGTGTATGAGCATTTTGCTGATCTGGCGCCCCCATCAGTAGAGTGAAAACATACCAGCAGTACAAAGATCACATTGTTCAGGTTAGGGAAGGTTAGGGAAGGTTAAGGAAAGACTGTCTTCACTAATAAATGTCACAAAAGTCAACATAAACGGTTGGTCTGAAACAGGATGCAAAGTCTCAAAGAAGAAACATTACTTTTTACCCTTTCTCCATATTTTTCACTTTTTTTCATGGTAAATAAATGCCACACTACATGTTGGATTTATGATGAATGGGCAAATAAATTGAATTCAGCTGAATCGTCCAATATGAACATAATTCCTGGGGAGACAGGGCTGACATAGGAAAGACAAATAATAATGGCTACCTATTACCGAAGCCAAGACTATAGCTAGACTAAGCTGAGTACTTGTGTTCATGTCTGCATTGAGGTATTATAAATGCATTCATCATTCATAACAATAGCCTACCAAGACTAATAGGGAAACATAGTACCGTGTCCCTGTAAAGATCTAGTTTGTCCTGTTCTTAGGCAAACGATTTCTAATTTTTGTGTCAAATACAAAGAAATAAATATAAGGGGTCATCAAAACTTGACACATACTGCATATTAACAATGAATAAAAACATGCATGAGGCAGCATTCAGAAGAGATTCGCCTTCTTCTTCATGTCATTACGCTTCCAAAGTGGAAGTCTGTCAAATTCTTGTATATCCACGCCAAAGATCTCAAAGAATGAATCCGGGGAGAGGTGACGCTGCAAAGGAGAACAGGAGAAAATAGAAGAACAAAGTTACTGTGGAAAAGGTGCACAAAAGCTCAATGATAGATTATGGTGTAGATGGTTTGTAGCCCATTAGATAAGAATTCAAGTTTAAAAGCTTGCATGTGGATGGCATTTTCTATTCTATAATAAAACTTGTACTGTAGATTTGACTGAAATGTCATCTTGTTTTTATGGAAAACCTTTCAGCAGCACTGTCAAGGAATTAATCAACATCCTGCTCTAAGTTATTGGTTACTATGTTATGCATAGTATTTTACACAAGGTCTAGCATTTATTTTTAAAAAGGCAAGCTTCAGTACATACACAATGAAGCTGTTATGTTTTATTCAACTAATAGCAAATTTTCTTCCCATTGCCAGTGTTCAAGTACAGACAAAAAAAAAAAAAAAGAAAAGAGGTCAGTTTTCATGTAAAAAAGAAAAAAAAGAGAATTGTGTCACATTGTAAGAATGCTTTTACTGTACCTCCAGTCTTGTTCTGTCAACCTCCTTGGGAAGCTTCACTCGTCCTCTGTTGGCAACTGTGAGCATTTCATACGGGTAGACCTTGACACAACAAAGGCTGGTTGAGAATGCTTTACAAGCTGATAATTACAGACACTATACAACCTACGCATGATCTGTTGCACATATACAACACGTTATAAGCTACTGAGATGACAGATGAAGTTAGAACATCAAGTACCAGGCAAATATGCATCTGCAGTATTGTGTAAGAGCTGCACAGTTAATGTATATAAGAATAAGGAAAAGATTGTCAAGGTCCTGCTTCTATTAGCTTTTGTCAAAAGACTCAGTGTATTTACAAGTACAGTTTACTCTTATAAATGAAATTTGATGATGAAGTTGTCCTTTAAATCTCAGGAACCAGAATTCAGCACTGGAGTATACTTTTGTTAATCTTATGTGCAGCCTTTAAAAGTGATTAAATGTACAGAACATGCTAAGTATTTGCATGGTAAACTCTCCTCTAGCACACATACAGCTCTGCAGAGAATTAAACATGAATATACAAATAATACTTGCTTTTGGTTCCAACAAATTAGGCATAGACACTCCTCTTTCCAGTCGTATTAATGGATGTTGACCGTCATGGAAGAGCTACAGAATGAAGCAAACACATGCAATGGGAAAATGTCCCAGCAAGATGAATCACTTAGAAGCTAAAAGCCAGATGGCTAAGTTACTGCAAGCAAAGTATATTAATAAGATTCAGTTAGACATACATAAGTCAGTCAGAGTCAGTTATGTCACACATAAATTAAGGAAGTGATATAAGTTAATTGTATTCTTCTTAAAACATGCTGATGCACACAGTGAGCTCACAGTGCTTCAGAAATGCAGTAAACAGTAAAATAAGGCATGACCAGGGATTTAGATCACATAAAACCCCAGCCAGTTCCTCTCACATACCTTAACATCTGAAAGGCAAGGGAAAAGGGAAAAGACGAGCAACACACAATTAGTTTTTCAACTATTATCAACTGCGTAAACATTGTGATGATTAATAGCATCTATGAAAGAGCAGGAAGGGGTGTCTGCATACTTACCTCTGAATCTGTCACCGTTGTACATGGAGAAATCAGCTGACCGTGGCTTAATGAGAAGCAAACATATGAAACATAGATTTTTTTTTCTCAGTTTTCCTGGATTCAGTACCCCAAAGTCTAGAGTCAGCACTATAGTCTAGCCTTAGTGACTTCTCAGGGGAAATGTTACCTCTGTTTATTATAGATCTACTTGAATCGATTTTTAAAATAGATGGTTAATAGATATATGCCCACTGAATCAAGGCAGTAGCTTTATACAATCATTCTAAAGGGAGAATAAGGTATCAGTCATGTTGTTCTTACCGGATTGAGGCCGCTTCGACCGTATCCAGGCAAAGAGGATGTTTGAGAGGAATTTGGATCATCTGTGTGAAAGTGAAACAGCAGATAGATTAGCTCATCATGAGAAGATTTACAGTCTGATTTGGCTCTTTGCCCAAATTAGATCAGACTTAGTGAGTAAAATATACCTTGACATGTGCTTTTTTTAGCCTTTTACTAATTGTTGTGTAAAACTGACTTCTCAGTACTGCTCTATTTTTATATTCACATTTTCAATAAAGCATTTTTTTACTTTTAAATTTTTACTTAACGGCAATATATTGGGTTAAATAGGTTAGTGTACTGCATGTTTACCTGTAGCTTATAGTAAATGCCTTGTACAGTGTACTGACTATACTACACTACATTGCTGTGTGACCATATGGTGTATATAGTTATATAGTGGGGCATTGTAGGGTCAAATCCTGCTCAGGGACTCAAATAGTCCTTGGCTGCCCTTGTGTTTTTTGGTCCAACCAACCAAAGCTATCTGACAGGAGTCATCTGACAACAAAAACACAAAGATATACCAGTGATAGCATCAATAGTGTACAATTGGTTATAATTGAAGCACAACATAAAAGTTCTTTTTTGCTGATAATTTTGCCTTTAACTTAAACTGAGTGCTGTATATTTATAATTATGTTTTACTGACTTTATCCAAAGTGAAGTGTTACAAAAAATGTGTAATTAGAGTTCAGACAATGAGAATAAATCAATGTTGTAACTTCAGACTGTAAAAGAATACATTTCACATTCTTTAAAAAAAACTCATCTGAGATAACAATCAATAGCTGTAAAAAATAATATTTTACTTCTCCAAGCAGTTTTCATAGGAACGTTTTAAAAGGTTAATTGAAAGATGAAAACGTCATAAAGTACCTTGCTGTTTGTAAATTGGAGGCCTTCTGTACATGTTGAAGCCCTGTTCTGCAGATACAAAAGAATGCAGGGTCAGCAGATATTTGAAATATTACACAGTAGCTGCACATTACATTGAAAAATGCCTTAGACTTGGTGGACAAGGCAACATCACAGATTTCATTTTAGTTGGAGGACATAATTACTCAAATTTCTCTGAAAAAAGACAAATAATGCAATGACAATGCACACTATAGATCGGGACCAGAATAAATTGATAATATAATAAAGTGTCTGTAAACATAATTTACTCACTCAAAAAAGTGGATTTAATGTTAAGTTACTCTTTAGATTTACAAAAAGTGTGGTAATCTTTTCTTAAATATAGTAAGTTTAATTTAATTTCATATAATTGTCGCATCCTGGAAATGAGCTGACTTTTATCAGTGAGGTCATTTTAAGAATTTAAGGTTTTAAATCGGTTGACTAATAGAGACTCTGACACAGAAATCAAGTCCCTGCAGGTTCTAAGTGTGTTGTGAGTGATCTTCAACTCCCACTAAAAACACATGCCAGCTATTTCTGGTCAAAGCTTGTCATATCTCTTCCATACACATGATAAAACAGGCTTTAGAAAATCACAGAACCTTCATTCCTGCTATAAATAGACACAGCTTACAGGGATGTGTGAGTAAAGAGCAGGCATTTATGTAATCCATCAAGTTATAAATACCTACATCGATATAGAGTTACCACAGACTCTGAGGTTCATGGAAAGCTTTTCTTTTTTCTGTGAAAGAATTTAATGTAGTGAGCTGTGGGCGCAGTGAGGGGAAAAAAGTATGGTGAAGCAAAATATGCATAACAGGGAAGAAAAAAAAAAGAAAGGAAAGATGTTTGGTGGTACAGTACATATGGTAAATAGTAAACTGCTGTGTGTTTTCTATAGTAAAGCTATGAACAGTCTCACTAAACTTTGACCACTAGATGGCTCAATGTTTCCAATAAAATAGAAAATGACTTTTTTTTCAAAAATTGTATCTGCCTGTGCCATCCTCCTCTGCTTGTGTTAAACACTCCGAAAGAGCTTTAACCTTTGACCTTTTTGTTGCTAGTAATTCAGAGGAACTAGAAATTCTTCTACAACCCTTGCATAAAGTGCTGTTTCCATTAAATATAGGTGTTGAATGGGAAATATTAAAGATAATAGACAGTGAGAAAATGCCAGAAGGGGAGAAGAGGTGCTTAAAAGGCTGGCAGAGGAGTGGGAGCTTACCTTTGGTGTGAGGGAGAAAGTGGTGGCATAAAGGGGAAGTGGGGCAGGGGTCATTGTTGCCAGAGAATAAAGGAGGAGAAAGCACCAACCCTGCTCGTTATTCCAGGAAAGAAGAGGTCAAATGGGAGGAGTGCAGGGAAAGAGTTGTAAAGGAAGAGGAGGTGAAACAGAGAAAAGGTGAGCAGAGGGGGATCAGTGTCATTACAAAGGTGATAAGAAGATAGAGAGGATTTTACTCTTCTTACCCGGCCGGTGGAAATGTTGTGGTGATCTGGACAGAGTCGGAGTGTAGCTGTGACGATTGTACGATGCATGAACTCCGAAAGATCCGTGGCTTGTGGATGTTGGTATGCACTTTCTCATTTCAAAACTCTCCTTGAAAACCAAAAAAGACAGAAAGGGTGTAGTATGAATGTAAAACACAAAACAGATAAAAATGTGCTTGTAAATAAATGTGATTTTAACGGGGGTCTGATACATAAGTGACCTGATGTCACAGTATTTCTATCAGCCTGTTCTAACACTAAGAACAGTTAACTTAAAAAATACTTACCTCTGTGGTTTCAGATACATTTCCTGGTGACTAAAATTAAAAAAAAAAAAAACCAATATATTAACTGAATCATACATTCATGTTCATTTGAAAGAAACGCAACATATTGTCACTTCAGGTGAAAACCTTGTAACTCTAAACTCATCAAATCTGAAGATAAACGACCTTATCCCAACCACTATGCATCTCTCAGTTTATTCAGAGGGATTTTTAAGAGGTTTTATATAAGAGGAAGACATATAATAGACTATTCTTAACTCTGCAATCCTTCATTTGAAACATGAAAAAAATCAAACCCGGAGTTATGAGGTTTTCACATGAGGACAGACATATGAAAGGAAAGGAGCTATGGGATTTAATTGTAGTGGCACTTTTGGCTAATTATCCTTAGTTAGGTTCAACTAATTAAGTAGTTTTTACTAAATTTGTTTTATGTGAGCATCAGCCAAATTCTTAAAAATGTACAATATAAGTGTATTCTATAAATCTGCCATGATTTTGACTTATACATTCAAAGTATTTTCTTATTATAGAAATTCAAAGTTGTAACTCTATTGCTCAAACCATACTGAAAGACACATATGTACAGTTTTTCATATGGATGTCTTTGTATTTGTGGCCAAACACAATTAAATATCAAAGCAACAAAACAACACTTCACTTGGTTTGACTCATAAGTCAAATCAAGAGAGAAAAAAAAAAAAACACCAAAAAAATGACACACAAACATGTCACTGGATATAAGGCGGAGCACTAAATGACGTTACCTCTGCAGAGCTCTGCCTCTCCTGTCTGTTGCCTTTGTTGTCCAAAGCAGAGGAGTTGTCTCTCTCAGTCTTATAGGATATCATATCAGGATGCTCTATATCATATATAGCCTTGACTCTGGGAATTGCCGCTAAGTCTCGGTAATCAATGATCTCATTATCTACTTTTGCCTGAGACCAGCACAGGGAGGAGAGGGGAGGATGGAAACACAGAGGGAGCAGCACAGTTAAGTCAAGTGAAAGGTCAAAAGTTACTTATTACATCACTTCAGGGAGGAATGAAACTTTAATCCCACAACACCACATTGGTCTGACTTTGGCACGTGAAGTGAAAAGACTGTATTAGTCTGTAAAATGATTATCTATGACATCATTCACTGTTTCAATAGGTTTTTTTTTGGTTTTGGCTCATATTTTGAGGTGTTTTGATGGGAGTAAAGTATATTCCATACTATAAACCAACAGGATAAACCAACATAGATCCTAAAAGACTGGGCAGAGGATACAAAAGGACATTGACGGCACTGGGTTTTAAAAAAAATACCAATTCAAATACAATCTGAATTGCCAATGCATTCAAATTGATAGAGCAAATAAATCTAAATTTCTATTCAATGTGTGGTTGATTTTCAGTACATTAATGATTGAATGGATACATTTTAAATAGCATCAGTCAACCACAATTGAAATAACGTTGTTCTCTCAGGCAAAATAAAACTAGTTCCGATCAGTCAAGGTAAAGTTGAAAAATGTGTTTACAGAGAAATGTAAGATTCTTTAAATGTTTTTTTATTTTCACATTAGCGATTCTCCTAAATGTGTTTATTCAATTACTGTCAAAATAGAGAGACACTTTGTCGA
This sequence comes from Thunnus maccoyii, assembly GCF_910596095.1. NCBI lineage: Eukaryota > Metazoa > Chordata > Actinopteri > Scombriformes > Scombridae > Thunnus > Thunnus maccoyii. The sequence goes on along the minus strand of NC_056552.1, from coordinate 16,896,555 downwards.
CGTGATTCCCCTGTATGAATAATGGGTAAATGAAATGTAAATCAACCCACGGTGAATCGTGCACCAGGGAAGATGCTGAGCAGATGTTGTCACTACAACTTACACATATAGTGCGACCGGGGCTTCCTGGAGTGCACGAGCCCGGTCTGGAAGAGGAGCTCTCAGATGAGGATCTAATGGGCTGATGGGGAAAAAAAACAGCTGCGTTAGTTTGATGTTTTCACTGAGAAACAGCAGTTTCTACTTCTTCAGGTGTTGGTAGACGGTCAGCTCTCTTTACTGTTCACACACCTTGGTCCACACATCTGGACCAGTTTGCAGCAGTATACAGTATACAGGCCTGACACTATACAGTTTATGTAACAATAAAACAATTTTCAACATTACTTTTTTAATTTATTTGCACCTAACAATGATATGATATCAATCAAACTCTTTTATGTACAGAACTAACATTAAGTTGTATCAATATTTAATACAGAAACGATACACTATGTATATTAAACTGTGCAGATACCAGTAGATGAAACAGCCAAGCATGCAGCACTGTGCTATGACTAAAATGTAATAATAATTACACATAATATACACTGTACAGGTGCTCGGCAGATTAAAAGCTCCTCTTAACCATGCTTTGATGCAAAAACTAAATGTCCTAAGAAGGAACTGTACTCAATACACTGTATCAAAACGTGATTGTGTCCTCTTTTTGCCTCCTAGATTTGGCACGCAATATCTAATTGGCCAGCCTGGTGAGCAAAGTGTTCGTGTTGCATGTGAAACAAGCGAGTGCAGTTAATCTCAAACCATGAGATTACAGCCTACTCAATCTAGAAAAGCATCAAACTGCAGGCCTGCTCAGAATATTAACCTTCAGTTCATGTGGGGGGAAAAAGAAATCAAGAGGTGTTTTGGGTCTGCCAACCTGGGAAGAAGGGAGAGCGTGTAAAGAAATGACATTACTCAGATAAAAGTCTTTAACATGTAGGACAGTAATTTACACAAAGATCACAGTCGCATCCTCTTAACAGCTGAATATTTATCTTATTTCAAAAAGTTATATGAATTAGATTGTACCATTTTGACATTGCCGTGATACAAATCTGTGATTTTGAATGTGCAAGAAAGTTGCCTCTTACACATATTTAAATGAATTTCACACTTAGAAACAAAGTTGAGTGTTAAATTAAGGATTATTTCTGTAAAGTCTTACCCTGTAACTGTCCTCAGTTCTGCTGCTGTCTCTGCAGTCCGGGTGCCACACTGTTGAACCTTTAAAAGCAGAGACAGTTAGCTACTGCAGCCGTTATGGCAAAAAGTCAAAAAGTAAACAGAGAACATTTACATCACTGAACATTTCAGTATTTTTACACAAACTTAACGTTGAATTTATGCATTCATCCAACCCCAAATCTATAACCTGACTATGAGGGGATGTGTACTCACAGAGTGACACTCTCAAACTGACCTTGCAGATACATTTCTTCTCCTTCTGTGAACATTTTATCACATCGGCTGCATCTTGCACAGCTGGGGTGATAATGTTTGTCCCCTGCCTATAGCAGATATTGAGAAAGGCAAAAGCTTCAGATAGACTGCATAAATACATGAATTGAATAAAAGGTGCATATTACAGTTTGTCAAGTTAGGTCTTATTACTGTATCAAGAGCAATAATGTACATAAATACAATATATACAATAATGTACATATAATACTCAAGGCAACACAGAGCAACAGGATGCATATGCATAGTTCATAAATGGCCTCAGTGACTTTGATTAAATTTATCTGCACATTCACTAGACAGCATAAATTTAAATGAATGTAGGAAATGACTCTTCAGTTGCTGTGGCAACATGGACTGTACAGTATCAGCATGATTCCTCCTACGCTTGTTCTGTCTCAAATGATCAATTTATAGAGAACTTTTGATACAGACGTATATATTCCTGAATACATACACAATAAGGCTCCTCACTGAGAGAAACATTCCTCACCTCCAGGACTTTCCCTGTTATGAACTTCTGACATGCTTCACATTGTACCCCAAACTGAATCTGGTAGTCCCTCTCACAGTACGGAACACCATCCCTGAAAGGTAAAAAAAAAATTTTTAAAAACATGAAGAGACACATATTCACATCTGATATGTATAAGTTGCGACTGATAATAATTCAAACTTTTCTCATTAAGAATATACTGAAAATAATGCGTGTTTTGTCATCACTGAATCCTTGAAAAAGCAGACACGTGTTCCTGATATCTTTCACTGGTTTAAAATTAAGGGAAGGTAGAGAGAGGATCATGAATGAGAAATAAGTATGTAAGATAGATTTGTATTTACTTGCTGATGTATTCGCCACTCAGCATTCTTCTGCAGGCTTTGCACTTGAAGCAGCCAAGATGCCACTGGCTACCCAGGGCTAACAGAGCCTGGCCATTCTTGATCTCTCTACCGCAACCACTGCAGCCTGGCAACACACACACACACACACACACACACACACACACACACACATAAATAAGCATAAACATTGTACATTTGTTAGCTTTTTTAGCTTTGTTAGCTTGTTTAGCTTTTTAAAAATTATTTTTAAATTGTGCTTATTAAAGAGTCAGGCTTACAACAGATCTGAGACTACAATAGATACAGTAACATGCATCCAATGTGAATGCAAAACAAATGTGATTCATTTCACTCATGCATAAAAAGAATGCATTAAGCTGCACAGAAGCTGCACAGATTTGATTGGATGCACAAGTGTTGTCTTTCTACATATTTGTGAACATGCATTCACTGTTCTTGCAAACCATTGTATCAAATGAGGGGAAAGTAGGGACACACCTGGGAAAAAAAACACTCAATTGTACCTATCTAGTTGCACATAGGTTAAACTACCTTATTTGTTCTTCTTCATGTATTGTTTATACATATATATGAGTATTACAAGTGAAAGTCCATCTGACATTACAGAACAAGAGTATTTGAGGAGCTGTGCTGTTTCTTCTCCCTATACAGTCCTTCACAGAGATCCTCTTAATCCAGAGACTTTGTGAGTCTGGATCATCTATTGAACTCCATTGCATGTATAGTTGTGAGGTGAATAAGGTCAAGTTGAAGTGGAGAGTTGAGTGCTACTGAATCTCTTAGTCAGTATTGAGTCATTGACCTGGCAGGGTCCCAGGAGGATGACCGGATTTGTAAGGTAATGTCAACTCACAGTGTTCAGAGGAAAAAATCCAGTGTGTCAGAAGAAGGTTAGAATGCAATTAGGGACATCTTTAGCCTACATTCCTGACAAAGGTGACATCATGTAGACATTCAGAGTGTGAAAACGTCTCCTCAAAACATAAGGAAGGAGATTTACATGCATACAAGTATAATCAGATGTGTAAAACACATTATTTCTACAGGAAGAACATCCACTGGAGGCCACCTTACTCTCTTGTTTGTGGGGTATAGCATGTTATCTACAGAAAAGGGTGAAGTTTCCATCTCCACATGATCTAGGTGCTTTCACAGAAAGGGTGACAGATGTGCTGCCAACCTTAACTGACTCCTCAGCACCGGATAAAACTAAATATATAGGCAGCTGGCATAGAAACCACAGCTGGCCAGGGTTGAGTGCATAATCCACTGATTCTCTCTGGATGGAATCAAAGTCTTTGATCTCATTAATCAATGTTTTTGATAAGAACACTACATCAAAATTACTCCTTTTAATGTGAATGGGTTGCTGATGCTTCTGATCCCACTGAGAATCAACAGCAAAAATCTGCAGCTTTGGTATCTGAAAATTCTTTGCAGTTTTCTCTCTTTGGTGAATTTAACACCACTTTTGGCAGAGGTCAGTACACAAAACTCCCCTTTTGCAATCTGCCACTCATCTCAGGTCTGCCTGCTCCCAGGACTTACTATTTGAACAGCTGATGTCGTTAGGAGTTGGAGACAAGGGTCTAATACAGCGCTGACAGAGGCAGTTTTTTCCATTGAAGGTGACACAATCCCCTGGAGGAAAGGGTTGTCTGAGAAACAGAAGAAGAGAGAAAATAATTTTCATAGATGTAAAGGTCATAACCCTGCCTTCAGGAAATGTTTTCATAACTAAAACTCCCCAAAATCTTCCAAATTAAACTTGACTTAAAATGAAAGCACACTTGCATGTACGGGTATGTGTATTATGTCTGTTTTTGCATGTTTTTACAATTACTTGCAAATGGTGCACACAAAGCAGGCCGGGTGGTAGGTCTTCCCCAAGACTGTGACCACTTCTCCCTCCACGAATTCCCCACAGTTGTTGCAGAGCGTGCCGTGAAGCCTCTGGAAGTCCAGCGGACAGAGGTAGTCGCCATTCTTCATGAAAAAGCCTGACTGAGCCAAGTCACAGCCACAGACTGCACACAGACATGTGTTCATGCAGGGAGAAAGAGAAAAAGATGACAAGGTTGAACAACAACAGAACAGAACATGTGATGATGTACTAGACCATGTTGACTTCTCTTACACACTCCTATTACACACTAACTTCTTTTTGGTGAACAAGGTATTAATTGCACTTCCTCACATTATAGCAGTTCACAATAGGTGCGAGTTTACAGTTTGTTGTCTCCTTTTTATAGGCTGTTGTCAAAATGATAAATGAACAGCAACCACATCTGCGTAATCAATCATTTCAACATGCTGAAATAAATGCTATTTGAGCTGTCTGACCTTTCTTTGCTACCAGGGTTTCTGTATTTGTGTGCATTTTTTGTGTACATGTCTGTCAGCATATTTGTGTGTGTGTGTGTTGTGATCAGCCTAGTGACAAGTTACTGACAAGGAGGCAGTGTTTTCTTTCAGCTTGCCATTCGATACCGCCAAACCCATTTCCGACCCCTCTGAACCTGTCACTGTTATGCCACAACAGAATGTACCCAAATGCCAAAGACAGATTTATACTGGTCTATTTCCTCTCTTGAGTCACTCAGGATGCACATCATTATTTGAAAGAATACTATTTTTAAGTCTGAGTGAAACACACAAACATGTTTTTAAATTTCTCTAAGTATAGAGATGAATTGTTTTGTAGAAATGACCAACAAATGATGTGGTTTTTCCTTGACTTATTATTGTTACTATTGTTATCCTTAAGACAATAGTTACTCCCCTCCTTTCTGCATCATAAGGTTAAGTTTACTTTGGTTAAAATTTCTTGGATCACTGAAACAAAAAGAGTAGTCACTAATTCCTTACTAATGTTCCCTTTGGCGGCTTATTTTAATACTAATTTATTCACTTCAAAGTGAAACACTTTGTGGCCAAATCTGATTCGGTGAAGCAAACAGTCTCATTCGATTCCCCAGGTTTTCCCATTGTTAAAATACTGCAAGCTTCTCTGCTCTGAAAGTGCCTTTGTTTTCCCTGCGCTGTAAACATGGTCGCAAAGCCATGAAAGGGCAACATCATGAGAAGCTTGTCAGTGTCGATTAGTGAGGACAATAGCCTGCTGGGGAAATATGTTCTCCATGAAGCAGAGTAACTGCGGTGGATGACAGTCTGACAAACCAGGAGGTTTTAACAACAGCCCATTGTGGATGTAGGATATTTTGTAATAAATTGAATTTGATGGCACTAATGATTAACAAGCAAAGTCTGCTCAATTAAAATATAACCAGCTGAACAACTAGATGTTTTAGTGCATCCTAAAGGGTCAAGAGTTACTTGTGTGGCTGTTCTGCATGTAAACTTTACTAAAATGTTACATTTTTTCATTTAACTGAGTCACTTTAGGTTTTAAAACCAACACAAATTTGCATCACTGTATCATCAAAGTTTAATTTTTTATTTAACATTAAACCTCACCACAGACATCCACTCTTAATGAGCTGTATAGCACTAGACAAATGCATGTTACAGTGAACAGTGATCTGGAGCAAAAGGAAGTTATTTAATCAGGAATGTATCCAAGAAAACCAGTAATTTGTCTCAATTGAAAATAAGGAATTCTGTTTATTGCTTTCAAATTTCTCACAGAGAATCCATCTCTGAGCTTGGTTGATAATATATGAAGTCTATTCTGATTGAGGTGTGACTGCAGGACACTTAATATCAACATATTAATGGTGCTCACCCTTGCAGGTAAAGCACTTTATATGGAAGTGGCTGGCCTGGACTCGCAGCACCTCTCCTTTGCACGGTTCCCCACATCTGAAGCACTGGATGAGCCGCTTCCCTGCTCGGGGACACGGGTGGCATTCATCCTGAGCGTGTAGCACTACAGGACAGGGAGAAATAAAAGAATCGGGTAAGTGTTGAATCATTTGTCACAGCAACATGTCTTGTAAAATGTGAGTTTGAAGTGCCTGAAACAAACAGTTTAGCGGGTTGGTCTTTTAATTTGATCATTTGTGCATTTAAAAACAATACCACTCAGTTTGTTTGGCTTTAATGACGTAATAGTCATATAAATCCTCGTGTAATCTGCTAGTAATTTACTCACTGTGATGTTTGTATCCCACAGGAGTTTAAAAGTCTAGACCGATAAAGCAGGGCATGAAATGTTTATTTTTACTCCCTCATATCAATACATTTCATGCCTAGCTGTGTGTTAGTCCAACATTATCTGCATCTATGCTTTATTTTCCAATACATGAGGTTGGAAAACTCAAAACAGTCTTCTCAGAGTAAACAAATCTCTCTCTCTCTCTCTCTAATCCACCCAGTAGGTTTATCCTGTTTCTGCCTGAGCAGTTCATTACAATACAGTAGTCACTCAGAATCGTCCTTTCAGTGCTTATGTAACAGAACGTAATGAGCAGACACGCTTTGCTTTGGCACAGAAACACACGCACAGTTACAGTAATCTGTAGAGGCTTTAATCAAAGTGATCGGAAACCTCAGAAAGACAAACAGAGAGTTAAAAAGTTGAACTCAACAGCACCAACACTATCAAAAGGAATGCTACACATGAACGTTGGCCCCTGGGTGCCGAATCTTGTGTTATACTGTAGTCTTTGGAGAAGAAAGCTCAGCCTCATTCCTTCTCCCTCTATCTCGTTCATGTTAAATGGGAGGCAGGAGCAGTGGACGCCTGTACAATCTAATCACAGCCCACTTGAAAAGTCCTGAATGTGATTAGCAGAGGAGAGAGAGGAAAGAATGTGGCACGTCGAGAGCGCCCTGTCTCTCAGTGTGTGGACACCCAGCATACAAATAGATAAACAGACACATGAGCTTCATCTTTTCTTTTTTCATACACAGTCCAGCACACGCTAATCTTTCTTTTTATGTTACTCTCTCTTGTTCAAACACAGGTTATTATCGGCTGTCACCTTATGGGAATAAACACCTGTCGTGCCTCTCGGAAAAAGCAAAATCCCAACTTCACTTATGAGTATTTTAAGAGCTACACTTGAAATATACTGTGCCTCAAATAATCTCAGCTGGCGTGACATGGATTAGTTGTGTGCAAACTTAAACAGACAGATTTCCACATGCTCGCAGCTGGATAAGGAGACGTTTTCGTAATTTGAAGTTTATTCCTGTTTTGACTACCCGACTCAGCCTCGTGAATACTAAGAAAATTGAGTCAACTACCATTGGTATGTGGCCTCAAGTCTGCCCCACAACAGGAAAGATTTATCACTATGGTAACAAGCATGTCGCAACAAACTAGATTACGAGACCATGCTTCCGAAAGGTTAACATAAAGTTCACTGTAACTGATTAAACAGTTTTGGAGACAGAAGTTAAGCCGGTGTGAACATTATGAAGTGTTCACGTAATGATAAACTTCCACTACAGGCCAACTGCTGCAATGAAGACTGAGTGATGGAAAAGTGCTCAATGAAATGAAAAAAGAGCAGTAATCCTCCAGCTAATGAACTAATGTGGTCTAATAAAGTCTTATAAGCAATATATCTAATAAACATGCAAACAACTTTAGAACAGGTGTGTGATTTCTACAAAGCTTACACTTAAAATAATGTAAAAGATTTTTCATATGAAATAAGCAAACAAGCAGTTTTGGTCATGTTGACCGACACATCATTTGCATCTTGCCAGGATGCAGTCAAGAAAAGTGTTACAAAAGTATTTTGGTTGGTGAGTTCATAAAAACAGCTTTGATGACATAACAAGAGAAAGAAAAGTAATGCAGGCTTAGTTTTAGTCATTACATATGCAATAAGATCTAAGCATTACCTCCGACATACTTAACAAAATCCTGCACATGGCACTCCAACAGTTAGAAGAAAAACCCAGCCAAACTGGCCTTTATCCTAGAGCGCCTTAGATATTTGTTAATGACAGAGCTGCGATGCCAACACAGAGGCCTGCAAGCTATTTGTCATGGGGACACGCACACACACTGCTACAGTTTAGAAATGTTTGAAAATGAATAAAGTGACTTATGTGGACAGACTACACTGTAGTGTGTGTAATGTCTGTAACATTGTAATGTTGTACCATGTGTACAAGATACAGTACGTTTGTGTTTGGTTTTTGCTCTTGTGCGAATGGTAAAACCAATGTGTGCAGCCCCGTGTTAGAAGTCCAAAATGTCTTCCAGTCTTTCTTGATCTCTCCCAGAATGTGAAGCTGATATGGTGTTAAGTATTAGCAAATGATAGATTTAGAAAGACAGCAAATGGAGAGAAACCTGAGACCGACAGCTAATCACTCAACCCACTATCTCCAGCTATGAAAAAGTGCATCTGTGTGTACATGCATGTCTATGTGTGTGTAAGGGGGTGAGGGAGTATCTATATTAAGTATCCAGATTTTGTTGTATGTAGATGTTTAACAGATTTTACAGTGATGAGATGTAGAAATGTAAGGTATGCTTCAAAACCTTGCTAGATTTTTTTGAAAAAGGGGGAAAGATGATTAGCTTTGAGTCAGAATTACTAACACTACCTAAAAAGAGAGATGTGATATTGTGAGATGTGAGATTGGTGTAAAAGCCCAAATAAAACTGCAAAACTGCAACTCAATAGGCCGTCATTCATTGTCGGTGCAGCAGCTCCTGGAGTTTCTTGTGTCCATCAGACAGTATCAGAATGACAAGAAGCTGGAGGCTTTCATCTTAACAGCTGCTAGTTAAGTGAAACGAGTGAGAACATTTTTTCCACAACGTGATGTCACTTATTACTGCTGTGCAAGAGAAAATAACTTCACTCTGAGAGAGTCACTTCAGCAGTTAAGTCACAAAAGAACAGCTATGTGTCCCTCGTTGCTGCAAAATAGAAGAATCAAGGCGAAAGAGGGCTTAAATAAGAAGTATTGCTAAAATCACATGTTGGTCTTACCCAACCACAATGCTCTACGATTAGCTGTGACAGCTGCCTTTGCACTTTTCCCTATTTGGCAACCATAGTTTTTATCTCCAAATTTGGTTTTTATATTTGGGAAAGTTCTATGAATCATCACTCTCTTCCAACAGATCAAAAATATAAAAAGTACAGCCAAAAATAATACAATTTTGTTTTCAGAATGCACATACCAGAGCGTTCACGCAGCAAAATATCAACCAAGCCTTATCAAATTACTAATAACAAGTATAACACAAGAATATTACAACACTACTTGCAAGAGCAGTTAAGACTTAGAGCAGCTGAGAAAATCATAAGCAACACTGACATTTAAAACACTTATAAAATGTCACATTGATAAAGATTTTTAGAAATGATCATTTCCCCGGAGGAAAATGGAACCACTGATGAAGCTACAGGACCTTTTGACTTTCAGAAAAGGTAAACTTAACAACAAGTGCTAACAAATCACAAAGTATGTGAAGAACAACACGAAATGCACAAGCAGTCACACTATTTTCTATGTCTCTGTGCCACACACACACACACACACAAACGTAAAGTGTCTACCTTTCTCTTTCATGACAGTTGGTATCTGCACGTCTGTGGGAGAGAGCTCACTGCAGCGGATCAGAGTGAGGAGAGGAACTAACTGGACTGCTGGTCCAAGAAAAAAGGGGTGGTCCAAAAACAAAGGGCAGGAGTGTATGTGTGTGTGTGTGTGTGAGTTCTCAAAGAGGACAGTAGGTGTAAGTGCTCTTGTGCCTCTGAACCATGACCTCATCCATATACTAAAGAGTATTTGATATGTGTTTTTTGCCTGCAGTGAACCTCAGACAGTTAAAAGTGCAATTTGGACATTCAATGCTTCATTATTTTAACAGTAGTAATGTAGTTGTTTGAAAAAAAAGAAGTGTTTTTTAGAGAGATCCAACTAACTAATCAGGTTTCATCATTTTAAATTCCTTCACATTTGGTGATATTTACTCGAAGTTAAACCATACCTGCCATAGTCAACTTATTGATGGTGCATTTAAATGTAGGCCAGTAGTTACAGATCTGTACTGATCCTTTGCAAAAAATGTTCATAATCTCTATGTGTTTTTGAGAGTTTCATGGGATTATAGAGATTACATCACCTGCTACGTTTCTGCCTTTGAAACCTCACTTTCTGGTATTTTGTGGCTAATCTTTCTCTTTGGAGTTATCAAGTTAAATATATGTGTTTTGTCCCTGATTACACATTGGCTTTTTTTATTCTGCATAGTATGTAGCATCTTGCGCATTTGACAATGCAGTCGTAAATAAGCTCTGATATCATTTAAATGTAGAAATGAAGCACTATATTGACAAAAAGTGTGACGAAAACTGCCGGTATTCCAAATGGCTGCTGTAAACGGAGGCGTGTCAGGTTTTGAACTTTGTGTGGAGGTTGCAGTCAGTTGAAACTGTGTCAAAGGGTTAAATCAAGTCTGATGGCTTAACCTGTCAGGATGGTGATAGCAGAGTTGTGGATTACAAACATCAGGGCACCAATTCTGTCCATATTGTATTCTGTCTGACCAAAAACCTTCAATATTTAGTTTAACATGAAGATGAATTGTTGTGGCAGTGAACAATGCTCAGTGACTATTAGGATTGAAACTTCTGCTATACATATGCACAATGTTATGCTTTAATAGCTTGAAAGTACTATATTTCTTGTAAATACATGAAATAGGTTACAAAAAAGCTTCATAACACAACAAAGTATAAAAAACCTCAGTATTCCTCAAGACATTGCAGGTTGTGAACACAATCAAATTAATCCCATCAATGGGTTTTTGTCATCTACAAAACACTTTTATTGGCCAAATTGTATAATGTAGTGACAAGTCATTAAGGATATCACCCTTGGTAACCACATAATAAAGTAAACTGATCATTACCTGACATCCCTGCAGGTAAGCCGACCATCTTTTCACACAGGATGTATTCACTGGGGTCGAGGAAAGGAAGCTGCTCCATCATGGACTGTTTAGGAATAAGGTAGAGAACCTCTGCAACTTCCCCATCTTCAATTATTGACATGCGCCTGACAGAGTTCTTCCTCTTGACCCGGTCCAAAACTACCATTTCATTGCTGTGACTGGAGCCGCAGATCTTGCCGAGGCTGTTGAGGGTGAGAAGGTTGGACATGCTCATGCTGTCGAGATTTTCAGCCAAACAGTTCAGGCTGCAGATTGACTCCAAGTGAGAAAGCATAAAGCAAACGTCAGGATGTTAAAGCCCTCTGTTGAATGTCAGGTATTAAGTTGTTCTTTAAGACTATGTGACTGACTCAGCGCGTGTGTGTATGTGTGTGTGTGTGTGTGTGTGTGTGTGTGTGTGTGCTGTCCGTCAGGCAGTTGAAGACTAACTCCTACCGCACGCCCCTTAAGAAGATTAAGTGAGGTATATTTTTAGGGTTTATCTTCATGGTAAACAGAGGATCTGGGCTCTAGAAAGTCTCTATCAGGTAACCTTGTTCCCTCCATTCAAGTGATTTCGACTTCACAAGCCACAAGTATGTCATCACACGAGATGCAGCCTTCTAGTAATCTAGTGATTGGGGGACTTTTAAAGAAGATTATGATCTGTACCCTTGTATTCTATCATCCAGTTATGTATGCATTTAAAATCATGTAATTTAAAGCTTTAGTACATGTCGAACATGTTTGTACAAGTTGGGCATTTTCCTCCTGGTCTTTGGTTACATTATGACTGAATACAAGGAAAAGCTGGACACAAAATAATTCATTTTCAAAAACATTTCATAATCCTTGGACTGCATACAACACAATAATTGTGAATGATGGTTTTTTTTCTTAGTAATCTACTGTGTTATTTACAATCGACCACAGTCTTTTAAATGCTTAGGTTTAGAACAGGAACTATCCACATTTAACCTGGCACATGGTCAGGGACAGCATCCAGAATCTGGATCTTTAAAGTAATCATTGTGCAAAAGTATTTGAGGAGAGCAGGATAACTCAAGGGCCGACATGTCTGTCTAGATCGGTTCAGGCGCTTTCTAATTGCATTTCATTTTATTTCAGTGCTAAACAATATTCACATGTTTATAGTATGTTGATTCTATGTGAAATGGGTGGAAATTGATTGGAAAGGATGAATTTTAAAGGATGAATTTGTGCCTCTGCATTTGCTGATGTCTTTCATTTCCATATATTAAAGAAGAAATTAAAAAAAAACAAAAAAAAACATTACTGCTAATGAATGACTAAAATAGCAAAATGCTCAAATGGTGCAAAAGCAAGAAATATACACAATGGATCATTATATACAGATCATTACTCATGGCTTTCAGCAATGTGAAAACAAGTCATTATATTTCCATAGAAACAGCATTAAAGGCATATGAGGTTTAGTGTAATGCCTAATATGTGTTACAATTAATTGCTGTGCTGCCATATTTGCTTGTAGCTATTTTAATGAAGGCTACATTCAGATGGTGTTGATGGTGTGAAGGACGTTATATGAAGTACTGACACCATGAATGCCTCCCTCAATTGCCCACATTGACTTACACAAATGTTTCAGATATGTTAACATCCAGTTACTGAGGACTCATTGAACTAAAATAAATGGCTGATTATTATAAACCCAACTAAAAGCCATAGACACAATAATGGAGGCTTTACAATTGCACACTTGCTACATAAACTAGTTTCTCTGTTGCAAACAAATGTGTGAGAGGCTCCATCTGCTGGATGGAATGTGTCTAACATGTTGTGCTGAGTATTAGAGGAAAATTTTACTTTTATGTACTTGAGGGTCAAATCTAAATTTCATCAGCTGAGGTTTTATGCTCATCAACCTTATATTGTGTGCTATAATTTGCACTGTACGTTTACAGTTCAAGTATTGATTTAACATGTTGAAATTAAGAGATTTTTTTCTCCTATTTGCAAAATGTTGTAACTGGTTAGTAAAAAAAACTAAAAAATAGTGAATTTTTCTTGTGAGGACTGCTTTCCACACAGCAAGTCTCTTCCTTGTTTTGCTTTTCATCTCTGTTTTAGGTTTCCTGATTTTAATTGAAAACACCAAACAAAAAAAACGTTCTTACATCGAAGTACTCTGTGAGTGACTGTGGCCCAAGTGGAATCCCACTGATGTGGTTAGATACCTGTAAATATCCATATGCAAACAGTTTTTATGTTGTCCTATCCAATAAACTATAATAAAAAAATAAAGAATTTAAAAATACCTACAACCTACCATCAGCTGTATGACACCAAGCAAGCATGTTGATATAACACTGTTTTAAGACAAGTCACAAAGATCTCACTGCCAGAAACAATTAGCAGCATTTTATTTTTGCTGTTTTGGCAATGTAAAATAGATCAAATTCCCTTCTTCAAGTATATATTGAAGTCTCTAGCCACAAACATACAGATGTCAAGTCGTACCCTTTCATCAAAAAAACAAAACATTGAAAACAGACATTATATTTCTGTGGCATGCACTTAAACAGGACATAAAAATTGTTCAGTAACCTCAGTAAGGTCCACACAGTCAGTTATGGCAGTACAGTCAATAGCTGAGTGATGGATAAATAGTATTTCAGCTTAGAAAACATTATTAGCTATATGTATTATAGCTTAAAAAAAGTTTAAAAAGTTTAAAGGATAGTTAGAATTGTAGGTGGAATCCTACTTACTCACATTATTGGAAAAGCCTGCAATATGTGGTGATTTTTTAATATAATGTACAGATACTGTTTGGGTGTAAATACAATTTAACGGATTTGTGTTGATTCATTTCCCTGCTGCAACCAAAGACACAATATGGAAACGTAGTGTGGTTTCAGTGAAGAGTACAATAAGCTGAATCCTGTCTGAAAACTGTAAAACTATAAAAATATATATATAAAGGGGGAGAGAGAAAGAAATATTCAAACTTGAGGAAAGTTCGGGCTAGTGTGTAGGATTTAGTGGCATCTTGCAGTAGGTTGCAGATTACAACCAACTCCACTTCCAAGCGTGTGGGAGAACCTACGGTGGCCGTGAAACTCGCAAAAACATAAAAGGCCCTCTCTAGAGCGAGTGTTTGATTTGTCTGTTCTGAGCTACTGTAGAAACATGACAGTGCAACATGGCGGGCTCCGTGGAAGAGGACCCACTCTCTATGTACATGTAAAGGTCTCATTCTAAGGTAATGAAAACATAACGATTCTTGTTTTCAGGTGATTATACACTTATCAAAACATATTTATGAATATTATATTCCATTTCTGCCAACAGATCTCCCTAAAACTGACACGTTGGTCCTTTGACATGAAAAACTCATGAGTTGATTGAACGAGATCGGACTGGGCCATCATCCTCATCCTCATTTTGCTCTTCCTCTCCCTGGTTGAGCGGCTCTCTGTCCGAGTCTCTCTCTGCCTGCTCTGATTTTTTAGTCGTATTGTTCAGGATCCCGCCCTGCAAAATCAACAACAAATAATTACTAAACAGCGTATGTGATGCTAAAGTGAGCTGACAAAAGTCACAAACAGCACACATATAGAATACTATACAGTGAGTATTTATGAGTCATCCCATAGAGATGTCTGACCTGTCTGTAGTCGACAACGTTGAGCAGCACTGATGTGATGATACAGCTGATGGTGTTGGCCAACATGAAGATCATCATCCTCTGCCAACGCCACAATGGAATCTTTGTTTCACTGGCCAGGAAATGGAGAAAACAGGTAAGTCAAGATCATGGACTATCAGTGCACTGCAGTAAGATCCTGATCTGATGGATTTCCTACCTAGACTTGGTGCCCAAAATCTGCCCAACAACCAGATTGGACAGCCCAATCCCAACCATCTGTATGGAGGTAGCCAGACCCATGGCTGTTCCCAGAGTCGCCTGAGGTACCACAAGGGGAATAGACGGCCACATGCTTGCCTGCAATCCAACGAAGACAAGACACATGATGACAAAACTAAAGGTAGATCTCCCTTTTTTGATTTCTTTTTTTTTATTTACACCATTCACAGAAACAACACACAATATAATTAATCCTCATCACTTTCGTTTTTTGCCTATTTTCGTTTAAAAAGGATCAGACCTGCTTCTGTTTTAAAATTAAATCTTAAACCCAAAAGGTATGTTTCCATTTTCTAAGAAGACATTGATCACTGCAGTTTACAGTAAAGAATTCCTTCCCACAATGTCAGCTGTGCAGAAATTATTCTGTTGGTTAAAACACATATAAACAAATTAAAAAATAATGTGTTAGAGCCAAACTCACAGCAGCAAAGGAGTAGGTGACTCCCAGCCAAATGGTGGACACCAGAGGAGGGACGAAAGTGAAGGCCAGGAGACCAAACACAGGCAGTGTGAGGACAGCGCAGGCCACTGCAAAAACCCCTCGCAGACCCACATAATCCTGAAAAACACACACAAGAGATTGTATCATGTTACAATAACTTCATCCTCATGAGATCAGACGTTTGCAGAGTTTGGGGTGTAGTACTTACTATGAGAATGCCGACGCTGGCTGAGAGGACTAGTGAACTGTCATAAACCGCCCCGGCGATATAGGCTGCCTCCTTCTGACTGTAGCCATTGTACTTATCCTGAATGAACTTACTGGACATGAAAAACACAGTGTATGTATGTTAAAAATGAATGAGCGTTTTTTATGATGTAAACAGATGCAAAAGATATTTAATTGGGTGTCATTGGCAACTATTACAAAGGGTCTAAATGCTGTCAGTTTGCCCCAGAATAACATTTTCTACTGTTATATGTACAGTACGCGTTCTGTGTTGATTACCTGGCGTCTGCGATGAAGGGGAAGATGCCATTATAGAAGAACATGATAGTGAGAACCAGCAGCCAGTATCTTAGCGATAGGAGCTTCACATCCTGAATTCTCTATACATACAACAACAACAACAACAACAACAACAACAAAAAGAGTTCAGATACTGTATCTGTAGCATTCTTGCACATTATGATGATGTTGGAAACATGTAAGAAATATTGTTCGTACCACTTTGCGAGACTCCTCTTGGATGGCACCGTCAAGACCCAGCTGTCTCATTCCTACTTTGTCCAGGGTGCTGACGATGATGGCGGATACAAAGCCCAGCACACACAATAGTGCACCTAGAAAACAAAGTAAAGTGAAAAATATTCTTACTTGCTTTACTCTAGAAACCTTTTTAATACAGCCTTTTGTTATTATTCAGTCATGCCAATAACCTTGAGGTTTCTCATTACTATGGGCTCTTCTTTTAATAGGCGAACATAGTTTGGTATCTTCTTTGTATCTTCATTCTTTACTTACCGCCCCAGAGTGTCCACTGCATGCCATATTGTTCTTCAAATTTCTGAGTGAGGAAGAAGTTGAGGACTGACCCCAGACGAGAGAAAGCCAAAGTCAGACCAAAGGCCAAGGCCAGCTCCTTCCCTTTGAACCAGAAGGCTGTGATGCGGTTCTGAACAACTAATGAGGAAGTGGAAGAGAGCAGCTTAGGAATATAACTCAGAATTAAGATGGCAAAGAGTACATATATCAGTTTTGATGTATTGTATTGTTTTGTAAGGTGGCCTTACTGGTCAAAGATCCATTGCCTGATCCAAATAGCAGTCGGCCTGTGAGCATTATCGGCAGTAGATAGGGAGTTCCTCTGAAGTGGGAACCCAGTGCAAACAGGGACGAGCCCAAAACACACAAGAAGGAGAACAGAAACACCCCGACTGTAGAGAGGAAGAAACAGAAATCAGTTCATCATGAGTTTGCTGCTGCTTGTTTAAACAGATTTGCAGATAGGATTTACAAAGACTTACAGCGGTTTCCTAATTTGTCAATCAGGAAACCAGCTAGGATCACCACTACTGCATTCCTGTTGATAAGAGAGAGAAACACAACTGAAGCTCTTCTTTGAAAAGCCATATGTATGTTTACCTGCACAGCAAAGTGTATGGAGCTAGTGAACATGCGCGTACTTACGTCCATGCATAGATAGCATAGAGTAGATTGTACTGTTGAGGGGTCATCCCCAGTCCCACCACACAGTCCACTGTCCCATTGATCACTGTTGCATTGCATGTTAGGTTCTGTCAGATGACAGGAAGCCAATGGGATAAGTGATTATCTAAACAGTTACAAACTTTGACAGACTTTGGAGTTTTGATACCAAACAACTGCTGGGACACAATTTAAAGGTGATTATCTCTTGCTTACCCCTTGGAACTGATCCTGCAAAACACTGGGGATGTCAAAGCAGAAATAGGAGCCAAATGTCAACAGGCAGTTGAAGAACAGCACCACAAAGCGATAGTAAGCTGTAAAAAAAAAAAAAAAAAATTAAGAATGGGATCACTGGTATTTCTTGACCATACAACTTCATCAGCAACAAACTTCAGTATGAAAGTCTGTCTAAACATGGACTAGAAGAGATAATGAATATGCCAACATGTTAGTTTATATTTTGCTTTAACCTGTGTCAGATATGGGTTTTCAAAAAAAAAAGTCTAATAAT
Source organism: Thunnus maccoyii (assembly GCF_910596095.1). Classification (NCBI taxonomy): domain Eukaryota; kingdom Metazoa; phylum Chordata; class Actinopteri; order Scombriformes; family Scombridae; genus Thunnus; species Thunnus maccoyii. The sequence goes on along the minus strand of NC_056552.1, from coordinate 16,878,731 downwards.
CTAGTTATAACAACTTAAAATTAATTTAATTCATGTAAATTAAAGGCCAAACATTCAAGTGATAACATTAACATTAAGTAACATTAAGAGAAACACATTTTTTGAGTGAAGGAGAATCTGTCAGCTGATGTTGCCCAGCTGTGGTTTTGTGCATTTCATTTTACTCGGTTTAATGGAAAACTTCGTCTTGACATCAGTGGGAAAACATACTGTTGATAAATGAGCGAATACAAAGGTGAATCTTTATTTATAATACGTTCATGGAGATGGCAAACCAGTATTGCTAAACTCAAGGTTTTAACAACTTCCCATTTAGTCACATGAGCTCCTTTAACGACACTTTAAGCATAAAATGCTGAGTTGGCTATTTAATGGCCCACTTCTACAGGAAAGTGTATACGAGTCAGAGGTCTGGTTATCTGGCTATATGCTAAATCTGTGACAGAAGTATTTTTGGGGGAAAATAAACTATTGTCGGACGTACCTTTCTCCGCCGGCTGTGCCATATTGAGGAAAAGAACGATAGCTATGAGAGAAAACGTCCAATTGTCATCCTTTGGTGTTGTTTACATGGACAGGCTGAGTTAGCGCCGTACGTTGAGGTCCACAACGACTACTGCTGATGTGTGTAGACCGCAGCTCTTCAAACTACATGGATAGACTTGTTTGTGTGTGAGGACACCATTTTTTTTCCTAGGACGGCGAGGTCATGAGCCGCCCTACTCTGCCTCTGATTGGCTAGTACTCGTTGCCTTCGTTGGTTGGGTTGGTTAGGTTTAGGCATGAGGAGTGAGATTGGTTAGGATTAGGATAAGAATATCAGGGTAAGCCAATCAGAGGCAGAGTAGGGCGGGTCATGACCTCGCCGTCCTAGGAAACACAATTTCGGTGAGGACGCAGCGGATAGCTTGTAAATAAGCACTGCAGGCACCCTGACTTTTTTTCCAGGAAACTTTATTGACAAAAATATATAACCAAGATTTATATTATTTAGAAAACACCACAGACAAGAAGTAAAGTAAATTAAAGAATGCCAAGTTAAATTAGTAACTTTTTTGTTGCATTTAGTTGCAGGTAGTTTTAACTTTACTAAAAAATAAAAAAAGAGAAGGAGAGAGAGAGAAAAGTGAAGTAATATAGAAATGTAAACATAATTGTTCTTTCAATAAATCAACACATTGTTGAACTTCTCAATAAAATCATGAAATTTATGATAAATCTTTGGAGTTCTTATTTTCAAATATATTATAGCATCTCGTGGGTATGTTTTCTATCACTAATTAGGTAATGAGTAACATTTTTCAATAAATTACAGTTGACAAGGGGAATCAATTTGTGTTCAGTTACAGTACAAGTCACTCAATGTAAGTGAGAAATAAAAATATTATTGGGTATAAAAACTGTATAGTAACGTACCAAGCATTGACTTTATATAAATACCAAGCCTCACTCTGATAAAAACAACTGCATTGGTTACCTTAATATTTACACATTCACGTTTTCATTATAAAAAAAATACTAGCCTATAAAAGTCTTAAAATGTGCTTCTAACATAAGGCAAAATCTTAACCTAGCCTATAGAATTATTTAAATGGCCCTTTTATGTAGCGCGTTTTGATGATTTGTCCCTCAGCACGCACCGTCGTTCTGATACAAACATTGCTCTTCCACTCTGAATCTTTTAGAGCAGCATATGCTCTATAAACCATGACTTGTGGCAGTTTTGGAGGTTTTAACAGGTGAAATGTCTGTGTTACGCAGAGCCAAGACATGGGAAATATCCGAATCTGAGAACGACAGCGACGCTGAGACAAAACCCGGTTTAAAACTGGATGAGAGCAGTCAAACAATACCTGTCAGCACAGACTCAACAGAGGATAAAAGGTCAGACTGCAAACACGAAAACCTCCAACCGTCAGAAACGAAGAGCGAGTCTAATCAATCGTCTACTTTGTGTCCTCCGCGGCCAGATGGATGCGGCACACCGAGTCCTGCAAGAAAACGCCGCTCCAAAGAGGAGATGGATGCGGACAGACAGAAAGCCAGGGAGAGGAAGGAGGCCAGAGAGAGGCAGAGAGCTGCCAGAGCCCAGGAGAAGGAGGAGAGGCGACAGGAGCAGCAGAGGAGGAGAGAAGCTGCGGAGCACCTCAAGAGTCTGAGGCCGGAGAACTGTCTCAAGCGTCTCACGGTCTGCATAGATCCAGGTACACAGGTCACCATTGCCGCCCTCAGCTGTGGGAAATGTGCAGTGTTGTTGACTACAAAGGGATCGTCTATAAGAAGTTGATAATAGAAAACACATCGCAAAATATTAGCATATTGTGTATGTGGTGCCATATCAGTTCTTATCAACAACAAAAAATACACAGTTGTGAAGAAAGTCAGGTTTTTCTGTGTACATTGGGGAGGAAAAACTTGTTTTTGTGTTGTTATCCTAATAGAATATAGTTGATTTTGCTTAATAATAGGTTTGCTTTTAGTCAACTAGTTTTGGATGACATTTGTGAATATTATTTTGCTTAGTTTTTAAAAATTGGTAGCAATGATGTAACAAAAACAAAAATTTGGAGATCCTAACAAGTCTATCTAAATACACACAGCTTCTTTTGGCTAATAAATCAGTTAAATACTTGAGGCACAAATTTTAAAACCCACCAGCTAACTGAACTGCTTACCTGTGTTCATTTTGTTCTCCTGAACAAAAAGCACATGTGCATCCTGTTTGTATTTAGATTCTACATACTCCAAAGTCTAAGCCAACAAGGACTTCTTGAAGGCATCATCTGTCCAACTAGGATGATGCAGTAGTGATGCATGTGCATAAGTTTGTCCATCTTACAAGCCAATGTGTGCTTTTCTCCAGCTCTTTTGCAACAGGAGGGCTCAGATTTCTTGTTGGACACCCTGGCTACCTTTGAGTGGAGGTTCAGCATTGAGAGCCAGCAGCTCCCTCACAGCATCACCTGGACCAGGGATTTACCTCAGGTTGGCACCTCACACTTCTCATAACCAACCTCTCCACAATGCTACAAATCCACTTGGATCTCTATTCTTGAATATTTGAGTTGATTGACCATTTTGGTTATGTTACATTTACATTCTTTCTAGATTTCTACTCACATATTCTTAATTTTTCCAATTTCTTCAATGTGATCATTACAGTTTTGTCTCCAGCAGGGAGATGACAGCAGGGGAACAGCGGAGGAGGAGCAGGTGTTGCTGGTGCTCAGTCTGACTGACTTCTTGGACATGGTGATCTCTGTGAAGAAAGTAAGCAGCCTTGTCAGTTATGCAGAATTAACATTGAAGGATTTGTTGTCAGGATTCAGGTCGGCTGCCTCTTTGCATGTGTTTAATAGCACTTATGCTGCACTTCATGTCCTCATCCAGACTGTGTCTTGTTGCCACTACAGAGGCTAGACAGTGAAGGGGAGGAGACAGGGGTGGATTCTTTCCTCCATCCTCTTTTGGAGTGCCTCAACCGTGATGCCAAGAAGGTGGTCACTCTCTTAGTGACAGACTGTCAACCAGATTACAGGTTAGTGTGTCTATCAGTCATTGTGGCCTATAGATGGAGAGATATTCCTTATTTACTAAATTTAAGAATCTCTGAAGGGATCCAACAAGTAAACATTCTGACTGACTCATTGGTTTAATGACCAACAGGACCGGTGCTTGTGGTGTGCATCTACTAAATTATAGACTGCAATCCAAACTGGGAATGAATAATCTGGACATCGAAGAGGTCAGTTTACTTTGTATCTCTTTCCTATGGAGGCTTTACAGAGAGAATGAACTGTTAATACATGTTCTTTTTTGTGTTGCCACTCAGACAGTTGATGGCCACCAATGCATCTGTATCCTCAGGACACATTTTATAGTTAAAGTCTCTTAAAGTTCTGTAGGCATCTAAATGTTCCTCATGGTACACAAACTGAGCCTCAAGTTGTATTGAAATCAAATTTTAAAAGATAATCATTCTTAGACCTGATATTTTGTGTTTTGCTACTTTCTCTATTTTCCCAAAGGTTCTTGTGTACCTGCAGCTCTGCAAAAATGTCTCCCTGGTCTTCCTGGATGGCTGGGAGGAGGTCACTAACCATGTGTGTGCTATCACCAAGGCCTTGTCAAAACGCCCTTTCAAGTATGCATTGACTCCAGTTGTTGCACATAAACAAGAAAAGAAACTTTCCCTCTAAGCATTTACACTCAATTATTCCTTCACGCCTTCACATTTGCTCACTAACTAAAAATCAGGTAGTTGTGGAAATGCGATGATACCCAAATTAGTATTCTTTTTCCTCAGTGATAAAGCGTCCTTTTATGTCCTCGCAGACTGCTGACAGAGCGGGCGGAGCTGCCCTTTTGTGTGGACGGTTCGTGGGCCAGCGGAGTTCGGGTAGAGAGGGACGGCTCAGGGCTGAACCAGGTCTGGAGCATGCAGATCCAACAGCTGAACAGAGTCAGTCCTGCTGTGGCCTCCACTGTGACTGCAGCCTACCCGTCTCCTCAGCTGTTGCTGCAGGTATGCCTTAGCGTACTTCAGTATGATCCTGTAGAGCTGGTGTGGGTGTGATCCCCATTTTTTTCCCACTTTTTTGCAGGTGAAATATCTAAAAATCATAATCTAAAACTGTCTTTTGCATATATGATACAATACAGTATTAACAAAGTGTTATACACAGGTTATTATTTATGTCCTGAGGGTACCTGCATTTTTAAAAAAAACTATGATTTCCTATGTTGTTTTCTAGGCGTACCAGAGCTTGGGGTCAGAGGAGGACAGAAAGGGGCTGCTGGCTGGTCTCTTAGTGAAGAGCGGAGGTAAAGAGAGACGTATTGGACCGGAAATATCAGCCAGAGTTTACCGCTGCTTGACAGCCCAGAACCCCCAGCTGGTCCTGGACTAATTTGACACTTGAGAAGGAGATCAATGAATGTCAATGAGGATGAATCTGGTTTCTAATGATGCCACATCATCACTTGGCTGCTAATATGTTAATGTTGATGTTTACAAGCTAAAAATATGCCTTAGATATCATGTTCACCTTCCATGAAAGCACTGTTAATACTCATCTGAAATTTGTTGGATTCAAAGAATAGAATATATTGATAGTATATGATGTTCATTATTTTAATATAATGATCTGTTAATATGTATAATATGTATGTTTATTGTTAAATGGATCTCCATTAACTGTATGATATTTTTTGTTAATATAAAAATGAGCTGCAACAGATCTTTTCATTTTGTTTTATTTTATAGAATTGCCTGAGTAAGAAAGTTCATAAACAAACTGTAAATAGAAAAAACACAGATGAGTAGTAAATCCTGTGGTAAGCAAGAACACAACCGTTATATTGTTCAAGCCAAATGTGGATTATAAAACACATTTACAAAAAGCCATTTCCACAGTATCAAAAAGCAACTCCTTCCCCTCCTGTGGAGTCTCTCCCTGAGAACAACAACTGTACACTTTCACAATATTTCCACTGTGTGTGTTTTTTTTGTTTTGTTTTTGTTTGTTTTTTGGTCAGAGTCACTAGGTCTCCCAAAGACAGTGACATATTTTACAGTGGCAAATTTTAATAACAAAAAAAGAGAGCAATATATATGGCTCTTAGACCCATGATAGACATTGGCTAAAACGAGAATGAATATCTCAACTGCATTAAGAGTCTCACTCTCTACATAATCACTCCCCTCTCCTTGTTCTTTGACAAAATGCTAGATAAAAAAGAGGAGCAACAATCCACTCAAAACATTGATTAAGAAATATTGGCTAAAAGATGAGATTGTGCTTTTCTCCATAATTTCCAACAGGAGATATTGATGGCAATGGTAGAATAGCTGTGTGTCAAACACGTACTGATTGGATTTGTCTACACAGTCATGTCCAGCGGCATCTTTTGCACTGGTAATCTTCTGGCTCAGAGCTGCAGCTGTCGTAGTCACTGCTGGGAGGGGTTGGAGGGAAGTGGCAAGTGCAGGGTTGAGTTTGAGGTGACATTTGACAGGGGCATGTGTCAGGCAACGGACTGGAGCAGGGGCTCGGGGAGGCGCAGGCACTCAGGGTAGATATGGGGCTCGGGATGGGGCTGGGGCTCGAAGACAGGCTCATCTCCTCCTGGAAATCTTCAGGCAAGTCACTCTGCTGCTCTGGGGCTTCAGGACTGCTGCTGAGGGTGAAAACCCAGCCTAGCTGTGAGTGGAGGAGGGTGCGTAGGCCTGGGGGCAGCTCCAGGACACTGAGTATGTCTGGGTAGCAGGGCAACATTTGGCGGAGCTGGGCACAGCAAAGGTACTGCAGGGAGGTGGGTGTATAGCAGGCACGGATCACCTTCATACTGCTCTTGGCTGCTGTGGAGCACACCATGGGGTAGAACTTCTTGTTCTGCAGCCTAGTGGCAGCAACACCTGTTGAAGCCAAACAGACGACATGATAAAAACACAGCCTCATAACTAAAATGTTGTTTTATGTGACGTAAGACCTGCTTGAAGTACAGAGAAACACGCACCTATGCAGTGCCGATTCTTATAGAAGGTCAGGGTACCGTGCCAGGTGTCCAGGTGCATTCCTATGATGGAACCTTGACCAAACCGTGAGGAGAACTTCACTTTGTCCCCTTTGTTCTGGAGGAGACCTTTAAAAAGATATACATAAGAAACAAGGTTTTTCTTATCATGAATTACCAATTATCAGACCTATTTTGAACCCTGTATTCTGACCCTCTAACCTGTGTAGGAGAGCCCCCAACTGTCTTCATCGTGGCCCAGCAGGCTGCCAAAGCTATACTTGAACTTCTCCAGGTTCACCTCTGAAGTTCCAATCCCCACCATCTACACAAATTAAATAGTGGAAAACAGGTAAAAAGAAACATCAAAAGAGCACAATACTGTAGAGGTGAAGATCAATGGATGATAATTTGCAGTACTTCTCAACATCCGTCATTACTAACAGACGGTGAGACACTTTCAGATGTGTTTCAAGGCCACTGCTTGTATATAGTAGCTTCAACATTATTCAAGCGACTGCTACCCACCATGTCAGTTCCATAGACAGGAGAGGTCATCTTGACTTCCCAGAAGTGTTGGCCCTCTGCAAGCTCCTTGGTGCCGCGGATGGCAGCTGTGCCGCAGCTGTAGTCCGAGTGAAAGGTGACCTTCCTGTTGTCGCAGCTGAGGAAAGCTCCAGAGGACTTGCCGTGCTCATCCCATACCCAGTCAAAACCTGAGAACACACCGAACAGGAACTTGACTCAGACTTGATTAGTTGTAATTATCTGTGTCAAATAGGTCACATTTTTTATCCTGTTTGTTTGTTACAAGGATATCTTCACCATACTTCAATTAGAACATGACCACTGTAGGTGAAATATGTTTTTGGTCCACCATGGCAACAAGCCTCGTTAACAGTGTCATCAAAATTACACACAGACAAAGAACTAACTTGGACTAGTTCATAAAATTTTCATTAGTTTAGATTAGAAATTAAATTTCTTTTTGCCATATCTTTGAAACTAATAGTGAAAAAGACATTTAATTTATTCTGGGTAAAGAAATCCGTTTAAATTTGAAGTGACAAATAAGTTATGTCTTTGCATGCAAATAGTTAAGTGTAAAAATCTAAATTTCTATTCTTCAGTGTGTTTTATGTGTTAATTTCTGTGATCTGATTCACTGAATGTGAACGAGGACATTCCGGTTAGGGTTAGGGTTAGGGTTATGGTTATACACTAACAAAAGCTATTATTAGCTTTTGCCTATTATAGTGTGTGTGATATGCTTTCAAAATACTGTATTTACTGTATATAATCATGCCAGGCTTCAATACTACAGTAGTGCCAATATAGTGTACCCTACTGTGTTCATATTGTGTCCTACTGTATTCATCAGCTTCTCCTCACCCTGGTCCTCCTCCCCACAGAGGCAGTCACTGACGACACTGAAGCCCAAGCTGAGCTCCTCCTGTCGGTCACACTGGCAGAAAGACTCCCCTGTCACTGGAACAGTGCTGGACAACACAACCACCTCACCGACAGTCTGGGAACTCGCCAGGTAATCCACCTCAGACTCCAAGTCACTGATCTGGTTGACACAATCGGCACAAACAGCATCTTGTAAGTCTATAAATGTGGCCATGGTCCAGGGATGTTGGCTTGGCAGCAGGGAAAAGAATTAGATCCAGTAGAGGGAGAGCCTGAGGATTGTATTTAACGTTTTCTCAGTTCCTCTGATGACAGCTGTGATGTTTTTTTAGAGGCTAGAATGAGCAACAGGTTGCCAAGCCTGAACAGTAAAATCACAATGTTGCACGCTGCAATCCAAAGAACCAAATGAGAGTATCATCACCCATATGACATGTTTGAAATACTCAAGGAGATTGCCTTTTCCCTAAAAGCTGGTCATGGCTCCTATTGGTGAGAGAGGTCATGTGTGACAGTAAGTAAATTTAGACTCCTTCCAAAAATACTAGGCCTCCTTTCCTTGCCTTTGGAGACCTGAGACATGTCTTACACGTGGCCATTTCAGACAAGGGACAGTCCCAGTGGAAAACTACTGGTGCTCAGGTATAAATGTGATCTTTCATATGTGGTTGTTCTTTGCTTCGATTGCCTCACCTGCTCTGATGACAACAAGGCTGGATTTCATTTAGCAGAACATCCACTCTTCTACTCCACACTTCTTGTGTTCCCTTTTCAAATATAACACATTTCTTCTTTTGCTTTACCCCCACAAACCCAAATCTCACCTGTGTTGTTGTCTGGCTTTCCCATTCTTCCCTGTCCGATATCTGGATTACTGCCATGGCATCTGTCTCTTGCCGTGTTTCGCTCCAGGCCAAATGCCGAGCCCGGCCGTTCCTGCCCCTTCTCAGCATGGCAGCTCTGTGGACAGCAGACCCAACACCTTATGACCAGCTGGCATGCCTACAGTAGGCCATGTACCTTTTATTTATGTCAAGTAAGGTCTGTGTTGAACTCCTGGTTCACAGTTGAATAATTCTTTGATTTGTTTTCGGAGGTCAAACTTATTTATGACACATACATATCTGATTACACATTTTCCAAATCTAGCACACTGTATTCAAGGAGGAGACAGAAATGACCTCCTTTGTCAGATTGAAGAGGGCTTTCTGGGAATTAGCAGCAAACTGATTTAGCTGAATATATGAGTTAAACTTCAAAATGAGGTCTGAAACAAATTAATCACATATCTCAAAAAACAATTTTGAGAGCAAAACAAACAATGTGTTACAATGGTATTTATGAGTCAACCTAAGTTTTTTATTTCATTTCTGAATGAAATGAGTGTTATTTGGTTGTAGATTTTAGGGTGCAATCTTTTTTAAAACTAATTTCCTTGTATTTCCAACTTACTGTGAGGCCGCTTAGGAAACGTGTGAGCTATCTCACATTGTCACCACGTTTCTCAAATCTCTCACAAACTCGTTGGATGACAGAAATTAGGTCTTGGAAAATATATTAACAGGAAACTTAAACTAAATATAGCTGCGTTATTCTGTTAAAAATGTGTTTACTAACCTTTATCTTTCCTTATCAGCTTCTACAGTCAGTGGGAGTACCCTTTGTGTGCTTGCTTGCCTATTTCTATCTGTCCCATATCCCACAGTTGGCAGCAGGAGGTGTTTCCATGCATGTGTTTAACCTTTCAACCCAACCCTCTGCCTTGCCACTGTGGCAAGAGTTCTGCTGGCTTCATCAGCAGATAGACACAGATAAAGTCACTTGACATAGTGACTACAGTATGTACCAATCAAAAAATCTCAGATATGTGACATCTTTATGTTTACATTACTCATTTACAGCTGTCCTAATATTGACTGCGGCACCCTCCAACACAAGTATGGGTTTAATTTTATTTCTGCATGACCTAAGCTACCACTTCAAGAAACCTTTAAAGAGATTTAAGTATAAATTACAGTATAAAAGAATCAACACTGAAAATTGCATGTGCACTATCAAGACTGCCTTTAAAAGACTTAACAGTCAATGAAATTGATGCAGTTCCAATGACAAGAACATTTTTTTAAACTTTGACCTCCATCTGCTTTGTATTCTTACAGTATGTAATAACACGCTGATGTGTTCTTGGCTGGATATTTCTGGTAACCGTCCCTTTAGGCTTTTTGACTTGAACAACAGGTAGATCCAGATTTATTCATTCAAAGCACAACTAAGTATTATGTTTGCTTTTTTTAAAGAAGAAAAGAAAGAAATATTATCTGTGTTGAGGTGTTTACTACTTTCACAGTCAGTAATCATTGTAATCAATTGTCTGGATTGCAGTGTTTTGTTTTTCTGAAGAGTGTCCCTGTTAACAATTAACCAGGTTTAAACTTGTAGAAGTAAAAAAAAAGAAATGTGTAAGCTCAAGCAGAGTCTTTATTTCTTCAACACTTTACCTTAACCTGATAGCATGTCTCAGTTAATGCCACCTCTGAAATGCAGCAGCTGGTGAGTGCTTTGTAAGCAGGTGCAGGAGATAATTGCCAATAATTTAGATTAGTTAGTCTGGAGCCAGTCTCGCTTTAATTGGGCCTTACCCTAAATACTGCAAATGCATCTTCTACCTCTGTCAGCCAATGTTCCCATGGTTGTGGTATGAATACAATTGCAATAGGACTGTGACAGCTAGATGATTGATGTTTGTTTCAGGTATTCAAATACTGAGAATCAAATCAAGGTCAATGTCAAACCCAGAGTTTCTATTCATATACACCAGAATCTCATGCTCTATTTTCTTGGTGATCCACTTCAGAAAACATGTTTGTACTACACAAGTAAGTGCAGTAAGACTATCTATAGTTCTCACTGTAAATCATTCCAGATATCAGCATCAGCTAAATGTTTAAATCTCAGCAAATACTGTATGTATGTTAAGCAAATGTTTCACTACAGCTGATGTATTGCCCAGATTTCTCTGTATTAAGAAATACAGCAGGAACTATTTACAAGCAGTTATGCTCTTACCTTCCAGTCGTCTTCTTATACACGGTCTTGCAGTGGCTCATCTGAGTGCCAGTGTGCCTCTATATCCGACTATGTGACAGGTGCAGTTTGCACTCTGTCCCACTTCACAGGAAGCTAGAAGTAAACATTACTTCTCCACGCCCTCAACTTGTGCTTATTGGATAAGACCTATGTAGAGGAGGAGTTTCTGCTAATTTACTTAGCTACCAGCAGGGTAACAATGTATGGGATAATAACTGTGGCCTTTGTGCATGTGATGTGGAGACATTATGTGTTGTCTGCTGTCTTGATAAGACAAGGAGGGGAATGGCCACCATGTGCTCACTTTTTACACTATACTTTTGTACACACTGTATATATTCCAAGCATTTGTTTTGTGATTAATACTTTCTTATGCTGTTGCTAATTATTTTGTTGACGCAACTCTAAAATAGTGAATTCATTTTGAGTGTGTCGAGATTTTGGGATAATTAGGCAAACAAGATTGTGTTAAATATGCATATATTTCTACCTGTGTTTATATGTAAAGACACACATTTGGAACCAACTGTTTTCCTATAGCTCAGGTTAATATAATCTTTATTTAGCAGCCAAAAAGATTTGAACATTTCACTTACTTTTTTATTTTTTTATTTTTATTGCATCAAAACATTACTTTTAACATGTGACATTAAGACACAAATATAGAACATTTAGGCATCTTAATGAAATAAGGCTAACAGACATGGCTCCACTCTTAATAAGACAATACATTCACCACGGTAGTATGACGTCAGACAAATAAAGTAGTAATGAAATAAGCATATAACATGAAGAAAGAAAGAAAGAAAGAAAGAAAGAAAGAAAGAAAGAAAGAGAATAATATATGTTATTAACTTAACAAAAAAAGGTAGGCAATAAAATCAAATTTCCTTAAACAATTTTTGCATCATACTAATTGTGTGAGCACATTTCTTGTTGTTTATAAATTGAATAGACTCAAAATACTTCCTTAATTCTAACCTGAAAGGTTCAAACGGAGGTGAGACCTTAAGAACTTGGCTTTGTGGATGTAAAACTTTCCCAGTAAAATTAACAAATTGACAGTCCATTGAATTTTTAAACATTTCACTAGTAATCTTGCATCATCTTGCGAGTGAATGCACCATGGTGCACTCTGCCAGCCTATTGGTGGCGGTGGAAGAAAGGCGGGACTTAGATGCAGCATGCGGCATGTGATTGGCTAGGTGACGGGTGACGATTCACGGAAGTACTTGACCCCGGTGCTGCGTGCATGGATCATAATCTAAAGTATGGAGCAAAATAATGGTAGGTCACCGGTAAAGTAACTAGTCAACAAACTTTGTCTGATTCGTCTTACGGTGTTGATTAATTCCTACACGAGCTGTGTATCTTCAAAAACTGCTGCGTGTTTTATAACAGCCGTAAAATGTATAAGTAAGCTAACTGGCTAGCAGCAGTTTATTGGAAATCAGCGTTAAGTTTTAAATATTCAACTCTGGAAGTTGCTAAAATAGCTAACATCGTTTACAGCTCACTGAAAGGTTTTTATACCGTCAGATAAGTAACTACGTGTAAAAAAACGCTATTATATAGTTACTGGTATGAACCGTTATTCAAAATGAAGGAAAACCTACTTTTGTTGAACTTGTGAACTCGGGTGACGAAACGTGACCCGGTGTTGGCACCCAACTGTTCCTCTGACTGACTCTTGTTTCATATTACTTACTGTCATGCCAGTTGTGTCAGTGCCAGTTAATTTACTGGCGATTGTGCCCCGCCTTTTTTAAAAACTCCTTTTCATAATAGAAGGCAGCCTGTCCCAGGTCCGGCATGTTGTGTTGGTGCTGTCAGGGAAAGGAGGAGTGGGCAAGAGCACCGTCACCACAGAGCTAGCACTGGCTCTAAAACATGCTGGGAAGAAGGTGAGTTCAAGAAAAGATCAGTTGAGAGTACATGCAACAGAATACAGTCAGTATATGACATGATGATGATATCCCATTCAAAACACACAGAGGGGCTATTGATAAAACTACAGCTGGTTATGATGCATGCACAGTATTTATCTGTATTGTTTCTTTCTGTACAAAATACCTGACTTGTGTTTATTATACAAATATCCAGCATAGCAAAATTAACAATACTCTTGTTTTCATCAGGTTGGCATCCTGGACGTTGACCTGTGTGGGCCCAGTATCCCCCGCATGCTGAGTGTGGGCCGGCCTGATGTGCACCAGTGTGACTCAGGCTGGGTGCCGGTCTACACTGATGCACAGAAGAGCCTCGCCCTCATGTCCATTGGCTTCCTACTAGAGGACCCAGATGATGCAGTGGTGTGGAGGGGACCCAAGAAAACAGGTATTCTGTGCTATGTTGTGTTATATGGTGATATTAATATTACTGCTGAGTTCTACACTTGGTGCAGCATCAATTGTGCAGATCTGTCAATCAATCCAGGCAAAAAATTTAATTGACATATCTATGGACTTGTTATTATCAGTGTGCCTTGAAGGAAGTATGATTTATGCTTTAACATGTGAATCAAAACATTGCACTTAACACATCTTCTTCCCGATGTCCTCTCCACCTCTGTGTCGTGTCCCAAAGCTATGATTGGACAGTTTGTGTCAGACGTAGCGTGGGGAGAGCTGGACGTGCTGTTGGTGGATACCCCACCAGGGACATCTGATGAGCATTTGGCTGTATTGGAGAACCTCAAGAAACAAAAAGTGGACGGAGCTATTTTGGTCACCACACCTCAGGTACACAATAGAGCCCAGTGTCTGGTATTTTTAAACTACTATCACCTCCTTATAAACTATATTCACCTCCTTTTACTGTATTGTAGATTGGACCCTACATGATATTCTGTGAAGGTTGCTCTTACTGGTCTTGCGTTGTCTTACAGGCAGTATCTACGGGGGATGTGAGGAGAGAGATCACCTTCTGTAAGAAGACAGGTGTACGGATCCTGGGCATTATAGAAAACATGAGTGGCTTCGTTTGCCCTCACTGTTCGGTGAGTAAACTTTCACGCAACAAACACTTTATTGTTTTTACAGATGAGTATGTCAGTCTTTGAAGGATATAAAGCTCATCTACAAATCAACTGCCTTAATGTCTGTTTTAAGTATGTACCAAGTACTGTGTATACATGCATTTTGTCAAGGTTTATATGTAGCTAGATTTTAATTACTCCTCTTTCTTTGCAGGAATGCAGCAATATTTTCTCCAAAGGTGGCGGCGAAGAATTGGCTAAACTGACTGGATCAGTCTTCTTAGGTGAGATCAATGAGGTTGAATTTACATGTAATGTTAGCTTCCAGCCACAAGGTGTCACAACACGCCGAGGAAGCATATCACTCTTCACCTACCATTCATGAGTAAAGGAGGCATTTTACATCACTGCCATGCTGCTAAAATGGTCGATCCACATTTCAGCAAAGCAGTGGGTTTAAAACATCTCATTTATCGATAATTCTGTTAAATGAATAGATTATTGGTTTCCCTTGGCGGTTATCGGATTTGTGTTTAGATCAATCTCATGAGTAATGATGCAGCTAATTTAGCTTACCCTGTGGCAGAGAGAAGCCAGCTGCATGTGACAGTGCTGCATAGCTTTAGCCAGCAAACTATCCTGCGTCATAGTAGTCTTTAAGATCACCCGCTTGATTCTCATTATTAATTAGTTATTGTGAGAGTACTACTTTCAGGATGATGAAGTAGCTGTTAATATTTTTTCAGTTCAACAACAATAGTGCTTTTAATTGGCTCAGGTAGGGAAAGTAATTACTGTCCTCTGCATTTCAGGCTCTGTGCCCTTGGATCCTCTACTCAGCACCAGTATAGAAGAGGGCAAAGACTTCATACAGTCCTTCCCTGACAGTGCAACATTCAGTGCGATCAGCAGTATTTCTCAGACTCTCCTTGACAGCCTCCAAATAGCCTAAGCCATGGAATTTATTTGCTCAAAACTGAATAATGTTGACATTTCAGCACTGTGAAAAGCACATTGTAATGCAGAAATATTAGTCATTGTGCGGATGTGATTGTATCTATGTTGCATTTTTGTCCTGTACGTTTAATCATATAAAAATTGTTTATCTTGTTTTTCTAGGCATTATGTAAAATCAGTATCTGCCAATAGTACAATGCATGGTGGTTTTGTGTGCAGCTTATTTTTCTGTGCTGCAGCTCTTGTGGTGTTAACCACAGTTCTAAGATTATCACTTGAGATAGGAGCAACTGAAACATGTAGAACAGAGCAACTCAGCCAGACTTTCACTTTCAACAAATGTAGAGATGTCATTTTGTAATGAAAATATTGAGTCATGCTGCCTGAGTAATACTGAAAAGGTGTCACAGTAAAATAAACAGCACTGAAAACACTACATTTGGTGTGTTTGTAAGCCAGTCACATCTAAGTTGGAATCTTCTTTAATTCGATTGTGAAAACATTCACGTCGACACATCAGGGTTACTTCAATACCAGTGGTAATACAGGATTGTAGATTGGCGCTTCAGTAAATGCGTCAGCAGCAGTTCCATTTTCAGAAAACATACTCCAGATCAAATTAGACCAGTCCTTTTGAAATCTAGGCCAAACTTGGAACACTAATCTCACTGGATTCCTGCTGCATTCTACAAACATTACTATCAAGTCGTCTTGTGTCATTTAATCTTGATTTTTTTTGGAGGAACTACGCCGCATGAAGCTTTTGATCTGGATTAAATCTTCTGAAACTAGCCTGCTCTTCAGCTTCATATCCAACAGCAACAAAACACTGAAATCCATGCAGGATTTGAATGGCTGGAATGTGGAAGAGATGAGGTACAGCTACAGATGAGGGGGAGGGGTGTGTGAATAAGATGGAGAGGAGATGAAATTTGGAAATTACACTTGTGAGACCCAACACGGGGCACACACCTTTAATGCAAACAGCAGTACTACAGGAAAAACACTGAAGTTTGAGAATGTTTGCGTAATGATTAGAATACAGCTACACACAAAACTCCCACCCACCAGCAACATACTAAAGGCAATCTTAATTATTAAACCAAGAGTTACATCCAGAGGAATTCCAACCACTTATCACAATTAACCCACAGTGCATTAAATCTATCTATATAGATATTTATATGTCTGTATATATATGTATAATATATCCTGGGGAATTAAAGACTTTTGCTGCATTTGAACAGTTCAATGAACAATTTCTTACAAATAAAATCAGTGGAAAAAAATCTTAAGTCCATACACATTTCTCTTTACAAATAGATCCTCAAGATTAAGTAATTGTGTCGACTCCCAAATCGATTTGGGAGGAGAAAAAGCTGCGCGGCCCTTTGGTCAGCTCTCTAAGACCAGAGACCAAGCTGCCTCAGCTGGCCTCAAGGCCTGAAATAAGTGGAGGGAAAAAAAAAAAAAAAAATCTTCATCATACAATTGTTTTGAAACACACACGCACACGCACACACAAGACGGACAAATCACTACATTGCGCATTTACAAGTTGACTATCAAATTGGGACGACTGTACACATTGTTGAGATAAGACCATATTTATGGAGCCATTTTAATTCATTTTTTCTCCCGCTTTCACTTCCTTCAGCTTGTGTGGCAGAACTTTTTACAATTTTTTCCCCGTTTTACACTTTTTCTCCAGCAGCAACATAAAGGACAGATCTTGTAGTGGAGATGTTTGGATGTTTATTTCGTGGACAGAATGAGGGCGACAATGAGCCCGTAGAGACCCAAGACCTCAGCGAAAATCAAGATGAGAATCATGCCCACAAAAAGCCTTGGCTGTTGAGCTGTGCCTCTCACGCCTGCGTCGCCCACGATGCCAATTGCAAAGCCTGCCGCCAGCCCACTCAGGCCCACGCTCAGCCCAGCTCCCAGGTGGAGGAAAGCCCTGAACACAGACACAAGCGACACAAAATGCAAATTATATCTCATGAATATTTTAATCCTGGCTAACAATTTAATCGATCAAGAATACATTTGCAGTATTTTCAGTATTTGTGCAGCCATTATCAGAGACAGTGATGTGTGCATGAAGTAAGAGTGTTTCCATAGAACAAGAGCTGCTTGGTGAAAGCTGTAGCAGTGATGACATGTTGGGGGTTAAAGTTTGCGCGTGTCGCCCTCGGCTTTTCATCTCTCAGTGCAGTGTGGCTGCTGCTTGTTTTTATTGTTCTCATCTTGCAATGTTTTTAAACTTATTTGAACTGATCCGACTACAAACCCCTGAAAAATGTCAGTATGTAGGCTTTTTCCTCTTTTTGCTCCAAAAAATTAGTTACAGTGAACAGAATGTGCACACGACACACCATGAATATGTTCTTAGACTAAAATCCAGTAAAATTTTACGGATGCAGCTGGTGTCGTTACATCTTTGATATTCCTCTGTGCCATGAAACTGTTACTTTCCAAAAACAATTTGAAAAGTCATATGCTTGCAATGGGAGACATATTACTTTGTTAGAACGAGCATGGCAGTTTACTTCTCTCAGGTTGTCTAAATTGCAGACTGATGTAATCACAGGAACAAAGTCTGCCTGTGCGGTTTTGTAATGAGACAGAAAACTCAGTCCCCGAGTCGTTTAAGAAATCTTAACTGCTATACTGGATGTCATCCAATGCGACATTATAGCTCTTTTGTGTTTATTAATAATGGAAATTTATACTGCTGAGGTATATGCTACATAAGTCTGTGGCTACACAGACAATCATATTAGTAGGACTAACTCATTGTTAGATTGGGTCTCTTGTTATGCTGTTTTATTTGTTATTTGTGGTCACTTATGCTAAGCCTGAACATACTGCTTTAGTACTGTTTCTCTACTAAATTCTGCCTCAGAGTAAAAGATCTGTCTTTGGAGATGTGCTGACAAATAACTGATAAAAAAAAATATAGACAACACAAGTCAGGTCAGTTGAACTCACCTGTAGAGGGGGATTGTCTGTGTAATTTGGTTGGCAATCAGCACTGCTACTACCAGGCCGTAGATGGCTATGATACCCGCCATGACAACGGGGATGATTGACTTCATGATGAGCTCCGGCCTCATCACAGACATGGCAGCGATACCTGTACCGCTCTTAGCTGTGCCATAGGCTGCTCCCAAGGCTGGTAGAGAAGACAAAGAGAGAGATAACAGTTAAATTCAGTATCAGTTAAATAAATAAGATCATATTAAAGTACACACACACACGCTATAGTTCAGAAGTACAATAGGCTAGCAGACTAATGACAGAAACCAGAGGGACCAGCTGAATAATGAAGCAGAAGTGAAATAAGAGATGGAGCAACCATATGAGAACTGTTAGTTTCTCTTCCCCTTAAAAATCCAACATGGCTCCATTTGGGGAATTCTGCTTGTGTTCAAACTGAAATTAACAATCACGTTTTTTTTTTTTCAACTGACGTGGATGGTATGCGACAAAAAAAAAAAAAAAAAAAAAAATCTGCTTTGTCACAGTTTGTGTCTCATCTCTGAATGAAAAAACCCTTATTTGGCTTTAGCACACAGGGAAGCGTTGTCGTCACAAGGGAAACAGGACGCCACATCTTCAGACAGCACCAGTACAGGGCACAGCTAATAGTCTCTGGCTAACATCACTGTAATGCAGCGAGGAAGGAGGAGAGCAAAACGCTTCATCAGCATGTAAGCTCCGTCAGACTGTGGCGCTGACGAAAGAGCATGGTGCCACCTACGTCACACACAAACGACTAAATCTGACTGCAGGAGGAAAGTGAAAGAGCAAATCAATAATTCTCTGCTCCAAAAATTAGAAAACCAATTAATTGACTAAATTTAGAACAGCAAACATACATTAAGAGCTGGTTATAATTCTCCTCAACAACAAAGACTTGGATGGCTCCCAGGTGAGATGAGTGAATCACTTGAAATATCTGACAGAGCCTGTCAGAGCAGGGCAGTGTGTCATGAATCAGGGACAGGCTGGTTTGACAAGATTTCCTACACATCAGAGGTGTGTGCGCAAACATGTGTGTAAACATGTATATTTCCTCACCCACAGCAAATAGAGACACAGCTGTGAGATAGCTTTGACCACAGCAGAACATTTAATGTACTGGCCCCACCAGCGCTCAAAATTAAGGATGTCCCATTGTTCCAGGGACAATAGAAATAGCACCTGGGACACAAAGATACGGTGTCTGGGACAATTCTGGGACAGTCGAGAAACTTGTGAAATGAAATTACTACATTTATGCGTCATGGATCATTTTAGGTGTTCAAATTCGAGGCAATGTGAGGTGGCATCTGTTGTATAAAAGGTTAAGCACAGTTAAATGCTGTAACCAATCACAAAACATGTTCAACAGATATATGGAAGTTGTGTGGCTTGTTCCTAAAGGAAGTTAAGTGTTAACCGCAACCTCTCTCTCTGCCTCATTATTATAGACAATGAAACATGGTGTCAGAATAAAGCTTGGAGAGATATCTGAAGTTATGTAAAGGGAGGAGAAGGATGCACCTCCATAAGACAGCCAGAAGACTGTCTGTCAGACTGCAAGCCCTCCTGTGTGAAGAGCGGGACTAGCAAGTAGCTAAATGGGCTTAACAAGCTAGCAGTGTTGCTGAAGGAAGGGAAAAAAAAAAAAAAAAGTTGGCAAACCATAAACCAAATGAGAGTGAGCCCGGCCAAAGAGGAGTTGGAAAATAAGACAGGAAACAGGCGTGTCAGTTTGATAAATCAGACAAACGTAATTGAGCAAATTAAGAGAAAACTAAGTGGAAGGCAGAAACGACGAGCCGGCCAGCACTAGCAGCAGCAGCTCCAGCTAGCAGTGTGCATCTGACCCCACCAGGCAAGTCTGATTTCAATAATAAAGTGAATGGCCAAAGCTTGAAAGAATATCAAGTACATATACTGATGTACACTCTAGGGGATGAGGGTGAAGACATATTGAATGTCTTGCCCTTAAATGACGATTAGAAAAAAAAAAAGTTTATGAAGATGTGAAGCAGGCTTTTGAGAAACACTGTGAGGAAAAGAAACATTATTTTTGAGCATGCCATCTGGAGACAGGAGAAAGTGCTAAAGCTTTTCTTACTGCTGTCTATAGCCTAACTGAGCACTGTGCATTTGGAGATCTAAGAGGAGAACTGATCAAAGACTGGATTGTTGTTGGCCTAAGAGATGCAAAACTGTCATTGCAGTTAGATCCTGAACTCACAATAGTCAAAACTATAGCCAGTGTTTTACAGTGAGGAAATTAAGAAGCAGCAGTCAATACTACATGGCAGCTTACATGAGAGGCAGTCAGAGAACTTAGATGAAACAAGTGCAAGGCGACAGACCCAGAGTGGCACAAAAGGACAAAAATACAGCTCACACGTAAAGCCAGAAAATAAAACTATCTCCGCAGGTTGTGGACATTTTGCTTGGAAATGTTGATCAGCTGGTGACATCTGTGATATAACGGAAGATTCGGCAGACTATGGAGCAGAAGATGTCGCCTTTCTGAGGTGGTTATTGAGATCAATAGTGTTGAACATGATCTAATTAAGTGTTTACTATGAGATATGACCTGCCATGGCGGACCAGAGTGAGTCAATGAAGTGAAAGCAGAATTCGGGACAGTTGCGGGACACTAAGGAAAAAAGGTAATTTTGAGCCCTGGTCGATACGTGCTTACATCACTGGCCGTGCTTCCACTATCTAGCAACATTTAACATCCATTTGCTTGAATTTTATTGCTGAACAGTTAGAAGACATTTCACATTTCCACAAATTTATATTTGCTGCTCTGATGCCAGATGAAGCCATCTGTTCTCAATTTAAAATCTGTAGATTCTCCATTACATTGACACTAACAAAGAAGCTCTTTTATCAGTTCAACTATTTTAGTACTGAATGTTGCTGATGAAAAATGTGAAATCTGGTTGTTACTAGAATGCAATTTGTCAAGAGATGTCAAAATAGCCACACCAGTATATTTATGTAACAGGGTGAAACAACTATCTTACAAGACAATACTGACAAAAAGAGCAAAGATGCATCCTAGTATGAACAAGGACATGGCGGTGTGTTTTTCCTTTCTTCTTCATTGCTGAATCATACTGATGATGATTAAATCTGAGAAGACTCTTGAGACGTCCTCTTGTGAGACAATCTTTTGCATACAGCCAGAGGCGCCCTGCCCTGTGCTTCCTCATTTCTCGGGGCAATGTGATGAGCTAGCATGGAGATGGAGCTGGTTAACTCCAAGATTGGCTGCAAGGCTCTCTGGCAAATGGATCTAGAGGCAGGCAGGCCAATCTTCAAATGAGCACATGGCAGCCAGCCACATCCCCAACTACTTATATTGATTTATCACCAGACTGATGCCATCAATACAAGGTTAAATGACTCCTGCCCATCTACAGAGATGCATCAGAGTATAACTGGGCACCGTTTTTGCAAGCCCTGACAAATGCACAAGATTGTCTTACATTTTGTTTCAACTGCTGCCATACTTATTTTTTTAAATCCAACACAAACTATATGGTGCATTAAATCAAACAAACGGACTTACACCTGCATAATGAAGTACACAGAAACTACTTCAACAGTTCAGTATAAAAACGGATGGTGATAAAGATGGTGGATCCAAATTAAGATATTTTTGTACTTTAGCTACACAAAAACACCTTTAGGACAGTATTCTGGAAACACCTAAGCCTTTCTCTGAACAGCTGTTAATTTTAGTCTTTCAGCCTTCTATTCACAGCCAGCATAAATTACCGCTATCCTCTGACTCCATTCTTTCTTTGTAAACTTAGCCTCCCTAACGCATCACAGGTAATGGTTGATAGAGAAACACTGGAATCCTCAAACGTTGCCTTTCTGTTCTGATGATTAAAGGTTTGATGTGTGGCAGGGTGGCTTCTGCAGTGGTGTGGAGGCACAACCTCTGGGTTTTAATCCTAATCCCCTCAGCTTAGGTAAAGAGCTTTTACCCCCTTTTCTTTTTTCTCCCTGCAGAATATTTGATGTATGGGATGCCCTTGTGACGTCTTGTGATGTCAGAGCAGGAGGTGCCTCCAGCTACGGATGATCGTGCATGCAAAACGCCTGCGCAATAGACATCAGATTGGTCTGCTCTGTATAGTAGGTGACTGGGGAAGCACTGGTTTTAAGGAACAAATCACAGTATCAGGAAGGTTGTAGTTGTAAAAATGTGTTCCTGTTTTACAAAACTGTGTACAATGTGTAGAGATATGAGGTTACATGAGCAATTTATGAGACATGCTGAAGCATGTCTAGAACATACGCTGCCGTCACAGAACGCACTTCTCTGCTAAAGAATATGTGTTTGAGGAGAGAGTGAAAGACAATGCTAGTGAGTAAAAAGTAGATAAAAAAACTTACTTGGTGAAAAATTTGTGTATACATGCCTGTAATTGCACAGGTAACTGGAAAGGCAAGACTGCAGAGCAAGAGATGCTTTAAGCTGTAAAGTAAATATGTATCTTAGGTAAAATAGACAATTTGTGCTATTATTTATGACAGTGAGTGGTGGGGAAACAGAACAGCACGGCTTTCACGTACTGGTGATACAAGTCCCAAGGATAATGGCACCTTGTGAGTGTCACCTGTTCTGAGCCAGACATCACTAAAAAGGCAGTCCTCACAAAAGGACACCGTCACTAGACTACTAAAACAATGCATCATCACCTGACACCAGAAGATAACAGCAACTTATAGCCTGTTCCAGGAAATTGCTAATTACTGTAAATTGAATATCTCTGGGGTTTTTGTACATTGAGCAGAGCAAGAAATTTCAAGCCATCCATTTGAGCCAGGACTTGTGATGTGCATTTGTCATTATTTTCAGTGTTTTACAGACTGAATGATGGGTCAACACCCTAAAAAATGATTCACAACAACAATAAAATGTTAATTGCAACCATAATCCTCAAGCTTGTGTACACTACAGTGATCGACATCACAGGAGCACAAGCTGCAATTTCCAGTCAAAGACTCCACATCACAAAGCTGAGACCTGAATCATCATCCACCCAATACCATATCCCTTCTTTTTGCAAGCGTGATCCCTCCCCACTAGCTAATTCCCCAGCTGTCACTGGTTCACCACCACAGACTAGTACTACTGCTACCCTTGGGCCATGGCCACCACCATGCTGCTCTTGCTGCCATTGCCCATTACAGCTGAGCAATGACATCCAGCTTCTTCTCATTTTAGGGTGCAACCGGACAATATTATCATTGTAGTTGTATTATGGCATATGATACTTTGAATCTTGAGCTGAAAAATGATGGAGATTTCACAATATCACGCAGCCCAATGTGAGTAGCTGAAAGATACTGCTTTCACTCCGTGATTATCAAAGAGCCATCCATACTATGCTATGCATCAATGAACAACTACACACCATCCACAAACATACTTGAGCCAGTTCTACCAAAAGGCCTCGAGCTACATCAGGTCAAGACAAACGCCCTGTAATATAGTCAAATAGTAGCTTGGTAATTTCCTATTGGAGTTGCACCCATTTCAACACACCAGTCAGCCTAGAAGTCACATGTAAGTCTTCGCTATGATACAGCATACCATTGCCACATCATGTAGCTCTTGCCTTGGATTGAGAGAAGACAACCAATAAACTAGGAAATGATCGAACAAGAATGGCCAATTGTAAAACAGGTAGATTTCAAAGTTCACTCTCTGTGCCACTTCCCATCCAAAAAAAACAAAAACCCAAAAATTCAGTGATGTTAAACCATTTTATCTTCTGTAGAAGAGTTGTAAAAATCAAATCCGTTTCTTTGAACAGATTTACATTTTCGTCTTTATATTAATATTTCACAGGATCAGTAACCAGATGGTATTTCCAAGTCAGAAGTCTCATCATGTGATAATCATGTGACCTTGTGTCATTCCTTTGAGCAATAAGGAAGTTAACCAGCTGATCCTGGTTTCCAATGGTCTATTAAGTTTTAAGAAAAAAAACGTTTTCAGCTAAAGATAACTTGCATTAAATTAGATGTCACACCAACGAAATAACGACTGTAAAATTGTTGCAGACCAGCAAATATTCCATGCAGAACTGTGTCAGTTCAATCATGCAATGTCATTGGTTATCTCTGCTGTCAAGCTACATTAAATAAATGTATAACATTATACAACGCCTCACTTATTGCCAGCTGATAACACTCTTAAACCCCGCAGGATGTAACGTTAACGTTGGTGTGGAGCTTACAGGAAAGGTTGGAAACAATCTTCATACCTCCTGCTAAATGAAACAAGCTAGTCAGCAGCTAAATGGAAAACAATGTGATACTGGTTCACTCTGACCTAAAACAACTACTCTTCACTGCTTTAACAAAATTTTCTGATCCGTTGGCATAATTTCCTGTTCTGTCTTTTCCCTTGTAATAGAGCATCTACAGATCCGGGCTAAGCTAACGTTAACTAATGTAGTCGTCATCAGCTAAGTTAGCTAACTAGTCTTGGCTGGTCTTTGATGTCTGTCGTTGAAGCACAAATATAATTCTACTAATGAACTAGTGCCAACTAAACATTGGCATGTTAGGAATAATCCAAAGTCACAGGTCGTCCGAGCTAACGCTAAGTCTAAATAAATTACAGCTCAAGATTAGCATTGCAACGTTGACGTTAGCAAGGCTAGCGAATTGCTTAGAAGTTAGCTTACATGGTTGACAATTTAAGCAGCCTGTTGAGGATAATGTGAATGTAAAAAAAAGAGGTTAGCAGCAAATGCACATTGACACTTTGCACCAAACAACAAAAAGCTTAAATATGTAAGGTGACCGAGTGATAGTTACCGCTAAACACCATAGCCGCAGAGGCGCCCATCACTGCGAAGAACGGAGAGTATTCGGGGGCCGACATTCTTTCTCACACAGTATAAAAATAAACTAAATATACAAAATTAATTATGGATGTCGACTCCAAAATCGCACTTCGCGAAACCAGTCGAAGGCCACAAGTTTGATAATGAAAAACCGAGTACACAAGGAACCGTCTGACAACCTAACTAGCAGTGCAGACGGGATAGTCACGACTCTTCTGATAAATACCCGGCGCAGCAGCACAAAATGGCGAAGCGGAAAATATCACCTGACTGGCCGTACGGATCAAACCTATCATCGACTGGGTGGGGAGGGCGCACTAAACCAAAGTTCGTTAATGATATACTGTGCTGCACAACGCATTTATGAAACAAGGAGTGCGATTTTGTAATGATAAGTGATTTACTCCGGGACAAAGAAAGTGTTTTATATTTTTGTTTCTTTTTCATTTTTTGAAGGTCACCCCTATCAGGCATCACTTTGGTGTGCTCCGCTGCAGGCTTTCCCTTTGATATCATTCGCCCTTCAGAAGCAGGAGGATGAAATGATGGGAATGAGCAAGGGATGGTGTGGAGACAGTGTAAATCTACAGAAAAAAAATGTTTATATTATCCTATCTCCCAAGGAAAGAAAACCAAGACAGTGCACAGTTTGATCTAAATATCTCAATGCATCATGTCATTAATTAAACTATATCCATTATGAATGAGCATGCTCTAAGAGATGCTCATAATTAATTAGAAAGACCTGTCTTAATACTAATAGTCCTTTTGTTGCATATGAATAAACACTTTTCTGCATTTTGCACCAGGACTCGACCATGCAGCGGAGGGTGGTTTACAGTCAGCTGTGATATGCAGCAACGTGGAGCGTGACAGTGAGAAAATTTGAGGTTGAGTGTGTATGGTTGATTGTGTATGTGGTGGGGGGAGGGCACAGAGAATCCCCATTCCACTGTATAGCTCCCAGCAAGTGCGGGCTCAGAGCTCCAGAGAGAGGAGGGGTCGAGAGAGCTAGGAAACCATGGGAAATATAGCATGTGAGGCGTGTGTGAGTCACAGAGAGCTTGTGCAGTCCCCATGCCTCACCCTCCTCCTCCTCCTCCCTATCCATCCATCCCTCCATCCTTCTCCATCTGCATTGCCCAGTCTAGTCAGCACTAGAGAAGGACCCCTCCCCCCTGCATCACTGTAAGGCCCTTCACTCGTGATGCAATTTCCACACCAGCATCACAGGCCTCTTCCCTTTCAAACACTTTCCTTAGCCAACATCTTACTCCGGCCGCCAAATACAAGGTTGTATTATGCAACTAAAATTTATCATTTTGATGGAGGGATGATGTGTGTGCAGTGGTGCATTGAAAATAAAAAGGTTACAGCTGAATGAGATTAGATTTTTACTTCATTTTTTCTTTCTCTGCTGACTGACAAAGCATTTACTAATCCAGAAATGCCTCTTTAAGGTGGGTAGGGATGTATCCTTCCTGTTGAGGTTGGATTATGATGTCTCTATCTGGGATATACATTTGGCAAGCATTTGCAACCAGCTGATTCTACAACGTGGTAATATGATAGCCTATATACCTACACATTGTTGATTCCTATTTGTTTTGCATGGATGGTTACAAGGATGTGGATGTTCTTGTCCTTGAATGGCACCGATCAATGGGTTGTAATAGGCCAGAATAGGAAGACACCATATTTTATTGGCTTGTCTTTTAGATGCTGTTTAAGGAAGGTAAACAGGGAACTGTGAGAAATTCTCACAAGGGCATGATTCAGTCAAGATATTCAAAATGCCCCACAGAGCATTTGCTGCCAATTGTTTATGGTAAAGTATAATCTGACTTTAGACATATGCAGACAAAACTGTTGATGTGATTTCTGACATCTGACATCTTCCAGTTGTTCTGGTACTGTGATATGATCAGACCAGGATTCAAGTAAGATTCAAGTAAGATTTTCCAAGAATCCAAATAAAGGAAGTCATTGAGCTCAGCTACTCTCAGGTTTAGCATTTGTTTCAACGAATGACCAAAAACATAACTATCTTTTATCCTCAATGGGATGAAGAAATCATGAAATTTCCAGCTATTTTCAAAATGCTAATGTGCAAATTGTGAAGACTGAGTTCTACATAAATAACAAATCTGTTTACTTAGATGATTATAGCCTCTAAACAAGAGTAAAAATCTTTATAATTTACTTAATCTGGCTTTTGAAGGACAGATAAAACAGCCCATAACCCCAATTTGTGACCTGTATTCAGTATCATTGTGACCACATTACAGCAGTCAATCTGTGAATAAAAACTATATTTGACCACCAGTTTAATCTGCTTCATAATCCCCTGTCCACAGCTCCTTGTTATCTGAGGTGGCGGGGGGCTGGTCAAGGAGACCCATCTCAGTGTAGGGTTAAATACTTAAGCATCTTACTTCTTGAGGCTGGAAAGCATGGTTTTCAGGAGATGCGCCAGACCAACACCCAAAGGAGCAGCTAAATATAGAAGTGCATGTGCGATTAGCAAGTGTGAATCCTGAATGAACAGCAGTCTTGGCAAGACAGAGTCAATGCCACTTACTGTAAAGAAGGAATTACTCCACCACTTTGCCCTCTAAGATACATTTTTCCCAAATGCATTAGGCTGCACCACACCCATTGCAAATTAATTGGCTGTACATTTTAGCTGAGCTTTAATGTATTGACAGCGATTGACATGGAATGCTTTAACACTAACATGTTTAATGAAAGGCCAGGATTTTAGTTGCTAGTTACTGAATCTGTAAAAATACACAGTAGATATATAGTAATATACAACAATACAAAATACTGTGTCTGTAATGGGGCTTATTTTTCTGTTAGCGCTGATTGAAATCCAACAATGATTTTAACAAACTGAATCCTGTAATATACCTGACAGTTAAATATAGCAGCCTTCTTAAGGTATATTTTTAAGTATATCTGACTAATTTCTGCGGACTATTTTCCAGTCATGCAGTTCAATGTCAGAAACTTCCTCAAAGACATCTAAACAAAAAATAGACCTGCTGCTTTCAGAATCATAAGAATCATGTATGAGTAATCTAGTAGTCACACCAGTTGGTGTTTTAGACCCAGACCTACAGATATTAAATTGCTACATTGTCATTTCATGTATCTACCCTTAACTATTGTACATTTAAAATAGGCTGGAACTTGTAGTCTTAATATTGAAACAAACTATATGCATGTTTTTACTTTAAAAGGAGAGATGTTTGAAAATGTAATTTAAAAATTAGAAACACAAGGTTTGAATTACTTTAAGATGCTAAAAAGTTAGATGGAAGAGAATCTCTCACAGCAACGAGAAAAAAAATAATTTTATGACATGGGTTATACTACACTATTAAAGGAAATAGATGGCATTTTTGTTATGTAAATAGAAAAGAAACTTTGGGAACAAGAGTACTAGCTGTGACTACTAGAGGTAGAGAAAAAAAACAAGATGGGGATTAGGGGGGGTAGATTCACGGTCAGCTGACTTTGAAAGGCATCTGGCACACTTCTGTGACAGTCCGAAGAAATGTAACTCTCTCTTTGCAGTGACAGAGATGTGATAGATGTGGAAGAAAAAAGGCAGAGCCAGTGAGGAGCATTACAATAAAACAACAAAGAGGGAGTCAGTTGCTCTACTGGAAGCGCTTTGCTGTATTTTCACATGTAGAATACATCTGTAGTTGCTTAATATTTCACCAGAGCACATATTTCAACATACAAATACAAATATTCAAGGTTGTATAACCCAGAGAACACTTTGCCAAATAGGCCACAATTTTGGACTTCTTTTGTTACTATCTGAAGACTGGAAAGGACGGAAGTAACAGGGAAATGGTAAGTGGAAGAAAAGGATGAACGAACTGCATTTATCTCTGTTATTTGTAAACCAAAAACACCTCTTGAGTTTTTTTCTTTAAAAATGTTTGCACTGATATTCACCTGAATATTCATACAAAGGAACCACTCATTCAAATGAAAGCTTTAACATACATATGGTGCAAAATGGCAACACTCAAAATCACCACTGATATTCACAAACATTTACCACATTAATTCATTTCACAGATCTCCCACATGTGTACAATTAATCAAAAAGTTTGAGAAAATACAATAGGACCTGACCAAAACCCCAGCTGACCTGGTACCGCTTCACTACATCTTAATCTCAGTATTCTGACATTTAAAAAACACTTCTCACCAAATGAACACTTGACTTCACATATTTCATAGTAAACCTCGGTTTACAACATGGCCTGGTAAATAATATTTTTAAGGACTGCAGAGCTTGTTTACTGTAAATTTGGCAGATTGAGCTAAACCACACGACATAGAAGACCAAATTTACATTCAGAAATTCAACAGTTTCAGCTCAGTATGCACATGTACACATCACAGCCGACATAAAAAAAACCCTTTAGATATAGAATGTCTAGAGTTTATCCTGAAAAAAACTTGATATTAGCAGACAATTAACATAATTAGTGATACAACATGATACAAATCTGTAAATACAAAAATAAACAGAAAACAAAAAATATCACAAATTTTTTCATGTGTGGAAATCAGGATTAACTGCATTAATAAATAAAAAATACTTAATCATATATGAATTTGCAGGACGGATGTAGTTCTGATTGCATATCTGTGTTTTTCAACCTCAAACACCTTGCTGGACTTTTTATATCATGACTTTCTGCTTTAATGTGTTTAAGTGTTAAATTCTGTGTGCATTGCAATGCACATATGTGTCCATGTATGTATGATGCACTGATGAACATGTATGTTTGTGTGTACAGCATTATGAAGCCATGGCATCCTGGAAGCCCCACACTTCTAGCCGAGCAACCTGGAAGCTCTCTGCACACAGGGGCGGGTTGTCAAAGGTGGCGCACCTGCCAGTACGCCCGTGGTTCAGCTCAGAGTCAATGTAGAGAGCGTTGCCGTCACCTCCCCCTGATCAAACAGAAGAGCACAGAGATTTTTTCAGTGATAAGTTAATAAATACAATGGCTGCATTTCTACAAACAAATTTCACTTAAAAAGATTTTACAGTAAGTTTTATAGTAGATTTTTATATCAACGTGTGTTCAATGTGGTTAAAGGCTAACATTAAAAATCCCATAATTAATGTGTTCCCACATTTCACATGTGCAGTGTAATTGAAAACCATCAACATTTGAACAGTTACCTCAGGCAAAAGAACACTAACCACCCAAAAAGGGACCGGAAATGCAAAGTACACATAGACAAATATCTTCCACTCACCCACTATGATGGAGTCAAAGTTTCCAGCCATGAACATGGAAGTATTCTTGGAGTTAAGGTTAAAGTGGCGGGCGGAGAGGAAGGGTGACAGCTCTCCGGCAGGTTTGTCTGGCTGCTGCAAGCTATTGCCGTCTGAGTTTTGGCCCTCAGGGGAGGCCGTGTCTTCCTGGCCCTGGTTCTTGATGGAGGAGGCTAGCTCAGGGTGGCGGATCACCACCCACTCATAGCGCTCCATCTCTGGCTTCATCTGGCAAGGCAAACAAAGCTGTTAGGTTACTACTATAAGGCATTCATCATCAATCACACAACTGAGCATCACACATTAAATAGACTTATAGTACTGTACATCACATAAACAGAAATATGTAACAGATAACAACAATATTATGCTAAGGCAAAGAATATACACCATTAATTCCTCCGTCTTCCCCTCCTATCCTCTGATAGACATCAGTCTGAGCTGATTCTGTCTTCCTCGGGTGTCAGGTGAGGGCCTGGTCAGATACTACTGGATCGGGTTACAGGAGTTTCCGATCTGTGTGTGCTTAAGTATGAGTGCGTGAGCTGATGGTGTTTTATGGCGTGCAGGTTCAGACAGCCCACAGTTGTGTACAAGAACACAGACAGCCAAGTAAATAATTCATACAGAAGGCATTAGAGACCAGTCTGTTTTGCTATTTCTAGCCCAGGTGTTTTGAAGACTCAAGCTGAATGCTGCACCATCACAGGAGGTGATGACGTGTGTTTATTTTTGCAGAGAAAGAGATGGCAATCTTTGTATGGTGAAGTGTGACCTACTAGGCAGGCTTTTCAAATGGGAGCCTGAGATACCAATTTAAGCCAGTGACACTGAAATCAGAGTGGATAGTACCCTCTGGTGGCTGTAGTGTGGTACTGCTCAAAATGGAAAAAAATCCCTTATATTTATATGATACCTAAAAAGCTTCTATAAAACATTTAAAAAAAATTTTACTGAAAGGAAGCTAGTAAACCAAGATACTGAAAATGAACTTACCCTGAAGACGAAGCACTCCCCTGTGCCGAAGAAGCTCAATTTGTTGCCTCCTCTCTTCCGCTCCTCCCAGTCTGTGGACAGGAAGGCTCCACATACCTGCAGCAAAAAAAAGTTTTGTCTGGCATGAATTCATCTCTATGATTTGCTCATCTGCACTGACTTCTCTATTCTCTAAAATACACCACAGTTCCAACAAGTGGAGGATTGGTATCTGTAAGCTGCCAATGTTCGTGCTGAAATCCCTTTGTAGCACCATAATCCAATCATATGGCACGTGTGTAATCATGCCCTTTGACACCAACAGAGCCCGGGACAAGAACGCAATCTGAGTCTATTTTGTAATGCGGAAAGCGACTGTAGCTCCCTCTGGTTATTGAGAGAAAAGAACATCACTGACTAGATGCCATGTGTAGGTCAGTGCGGAAGAGCGTGTAGTACAGACCAGATGCGATGATAAGCTTTGTTCAGGTGGATTTTGCTGGCAAACCATGAGTGCAGCTGCAGTCAGCAAGACCCATTTACTAGCATAAACACCATTTGACTGAAACTAAGAGTGAAATAGGAAGTGTCTGAGACAGAAAATAGTTTCCGAGTGATACCGATACTGTTCTGTTTTGATTACACTTTACACCTTAAATATCACAGTACTTCTGTCCCAACGTTATGAACCATCCAGACCTCTCAGGTCATCTATGACAGGCCTGCTTTCTGTCCCCAGAGTCAAAACTAAACATGGAGAGACAGCTTTCAGTTTTGTGTATTTAATGTATTTAAATGTCTTTTTATTGTGTGTTTCTTTTGCATTTCGTCTCAATGCTTTCAATGTTTTGCAATTGTTTTGTTATTCGATGTCTTGCATATTGGCTATCCATAACAATCAGGTGGAAAAACCTGAATATTAAAATGGTTCTCTGATCTGAGCTGCATCAGTCTTGGCAAAATATCTGAAGTATCCTATGTAATATCCTATTTTTAAATCCTAATAATGTGCATCCTCAATTCCCTCCAACAAAACACTCTAAAAGGGTAACTCTACTGACTCTACACATTAGTCTGTTAACAGGTCTTAGAAAGTACTACTGTACATGTGAAAAAAGTTGTATAAAGCCTTTTGTGGCTCCACAAGGAGCTGTGCGAAATCTGATAAACTGCCTCAAAGTGATATCATTGGAAAAAAATTCTGGGGGTGCGGACTTATAAAGAGGTGAGGTTACCAAACCTCTGTAGCAACCGAACTGACGGAGGTTGAGTTGCATTGTGGGTAATGAAGTAAAATGCATGGAATAAAAAACAGATGATATCTCTGGTTCTGCTGGATCAATTACAATTCTTTTTTTAAACCACTGCCCATTGTGAGTCTGACAATGTTATAAGACTGCAATGCTAAATTAGTAGAGTACTCTTAAAATTTAAGCTTACATCGCCATCTGTGGTCCGGATGAGGAGCAGAGTGGGTTCATGGCCTTCACAATGTGAGTAGAATCTGGAGGAAAATGTAAGTAGTTTAATTCATTGCAACATACTGAATAAACACCCAATACTGAATCTAAGGATGTAGCATATTTCATGGGTTATGCAATGGCTAGATTTACTAAAGCACACATGCATGTACAGTGAAGTGAGGCACTGGTTAAATATAGAACAAAACTCTCAGCCAACGGCTTCTTAATTACTTTATTACAAGACTTAATTACCTCTGTTCCATTATAGAAATAGAACCAACAGGAAGGTGAAAGAAGTGCTAAATGACAATATCTTTATTGCCATAAGAAATGCATGACAATAAAAGCAGATATGCTGGTTACCACAAACAGAATCTGTTCTGCGTATAGAACAGATTTAACCAAAAAAGTCTGGCGTTTGTGTGGGTTTAATGTGGGTTAATGTTCAGGTGAGCACTGGTCAATGTACCTGTTCAGGCTACAACCATGGGTGGTAGTGGTGAAAAGGAGCTGTGGTTGGCACAGGGCAAAGCGCTCAGGGATCCACGACCAGATGTCCCGCATCTCCTTGGCACTGACGATCTCTGAGGAAAAGGTGTCTGGGTTAAGTGCCAGCTGCACGTTCCGCCTGGAGACACCCGAGAAATACGGGCACAGGAAGAGATGGAGAGAAATGAGAGGCAGATCACACAGCTGGTGATGCATAACCATTAAATCAGTAAAGCTTCAAAGCTGATGATGGCGTGAATGTAAAATTGTGGAAAATTGTAAATGTAACTTCATATTTATTCTGAGAATAAATTTGCATTATTTGACAAAACTAAAAATGGATCTGGAAAGGAGCACAGAGAACAGAACCCACCTAGGACTGTAAAAGAACCAATGTAGGAAACACAGGAATGGAGTGCAGATGAGACAGAAGATGGTGGATGGAAAAATGTGGCACAAACCAAACAGAAAGGAAAAAAAGGACAGAATTTGAGACAAAGATACAAGAGCAACTTAAACCATTCCCAATAGTGTGCCAAACTTAAAACCTTAAAAAACTAGGACATTCTAGCCAAAGAAGGAAATGAAACTGTTTGAGTAATGAATCTATTGTAATCTATCATGTATTCTGTTGTCTGCACATGTGGTCCAAACAAGTCATGTACTATCTTACCATTGCATTCCTCTCATTCTGTGCATACCACTGTGATTTAATTTATAGTACAGGAAGTGCGTCTTATGTTTAATCATGTTCAAGACTGTCCATTTTAACTGGAGCAATTGCTATTTGGGTAGATAAAACTAATAGGGACTCTTACTTTGTCCCTGTCATCTCAAATCTGTGGATTTATATGTTATATTAAAGAGCTTAATTTCCAAACATTGCATCCTCACAAGAAGTAGTGGCACCAAGACTGCGATTGGTCTCATTGTAAGAATGAGATTGCTTTGTATTTTGAATAAAAAGTCAAAAAGTCTTTGTCAAATGCCTAAATCTTTCAGTTTTATATCAAAATGTGGCTGTAAAAATCTGCCAAATGTCTATCAGAGCTGAATAATTTTCAAATGCGATAATGCTAAGATGTGTATAGAAGACAGATATGATGCTAGATATGTAGGCGGTTTGCAATTTAAGCCCACTAGAAGCAGACTAGTTATAAACTAAAAATCAAATTATTGACTATACCGCTTCTGCTTGACAGTGATTCCTTTCTGCTGCAGGGACTTTTCATTTGTGAGCTGCAGCAGAGTGATCTCCTTACGGCTGAAGAGACGGATGGAGAAGGCCTTCTCTAGTAATTTGTCGGGTGTGACAGTGGAGCCAATGCCTTTGACAAATGTCTGAATGTCCGCCCTGACTCTGCCTGAATCTTGCTGCTGCTGGTTCCCCTGCCCCCCCTGGGCTCCTGCCTTGTGCTTGCGATAGAACTTGAGCAAGGCTATAGCCACACGGTACAGAATCTTGTAGCCCTCCACCAGGTAGACATCCAGGACCCTGACAACGTGGGTAAAGGGCAGGTCGCCGAGCACCCAGCGCTGCCAGTCTGAATAGACTTCCAGGACATCCTGGGCTGTGGCCACAATCAGTTTGTGGGCGGCTGTGCAGTACTTGTTGGCCAGATCACCGAAAGTCATGCTGCTAGACTCATAGGCCAGGAACGTCTGGTCCAGCAGTCGTTTGCCTGGTTCGTTGCAGGCAAGTATGCGGCTGACGTGCTCAAAACACTGAGCTTCATCTACACTGAAGTGCAGGAGCAATGAAGTAACAGCTGGAAGTGATGGGCAGTGGGAGATGTCTGGAAACTGTCCAGCCAGGCAGTTGATAACCTGATGGGCTGAGGATATTGCCTCTGCCTTCAGGCAATAGTGTGGCACAGGACTTCCATCCACAAACTCGGGCAGTGGGATGTGGGAGGGCTTCTTAGTAGCTGCATTTCCCATAATGTCACGATATACTTCTGCATCTGGGGTTACTGTACGGCAGGGAATGGCTTTGATGAGCTGCTGGTAGACTTGTGCTCGCAGTTTGTGGTTCTTGGACCAGTAACCCTGCCGAGCCATCTGTTTGAACTCTTTCAGGTCCTTACAGTCCACCTTGGTGGGTCCGCTGCTCTTGGCCAGGTCCCCCATCTGGTTCCAGTCCACAAAGCTGCCATAGTCTTCTTCAGCCATGGTGCTGGAAACTTGCTGGACTGCCTGAGTGGGAATAGAGGAGGGCGCTCCAGGGGTATTACTAAACTTCTGTCCTCCACACAGCAGATAACTAGCCTATTTTTCTTAACTGCCCATGATGACTACTGGAAAACACAAAAGTGAAAAAGAGGAAATGAGTGAGTCACTTATTTACAACAACAACAAAAGAAAACAGTGATTACAAAATTGTTGTAGAGCCAAATAACACTCAGTCAGGATGACGTGAGCATGATCAAAATTCAGTTTTCTACTGTATGTTTCTACTAAGCAGTATCAAACATGTTCTATAATCTCCTAAACCCACAAACTTGAGTCTTTAGTTAATTCTTACAAACCTGTTTCTATATAGTTGGCTACCTCCTAGACTAATTATATAAATTAGCTAAGGATAACACATGGACACATAGGGATGTGCTACCATGAGGGATTTATTACTAACTGGTCACAGTAAATCTGTGCTGCAAAACAACATTAGCCAATTTCACTAACCCAATTTATGCTCTGGCACAGATCTTCAGATATATAAAACTATGTACATCATGCATTTCTTACGTCTGAAGTGAAAATAAATCCGAAGCTTGAATGGAATGCAGCGCAAGGCTATCTTAGTGATTCCATATGACAGCCACAAAAACAACTTCAGATGACCTTTGATGAACAAAAATATCTTGGACCTATTTAATTGACCAGGCGAAGTTTTATATTAAAGCAACACGCAACTGTTGGGATCTCTAGTGGTGAGGGAAATAAGTTTTTGGACATAGTAAAAGTTAAATCTCAGTATACTTATAATACTATATGTTATATAATTGACTGTCATATAATCATTTTACAGTGATACTTTCCCAGAGGACATATGGAGCTGCATGTCCAAAGATCACTTGCAATACACAGTATACAGAGAATGGTTGTCATGCAATCATCAAATCTTTTCACACTGTTTTTGAACAAGTCACATGGAGATGCATGTCCAAAGATCACTTGCAATATACTGAAAACTGCAGCTATAAAAATCATCTGATCATTTCACGCTGGCCTCCAACAAGTCACATGGAGGTGTACACCAGTATGCTGCAAGAAAAAAACATTTATGATAAGCCTGTACATGTACTACTTTGATAGAAGATATGTTTACCTATGTTTTCCTGTTTACACCAGATGTAATTACCAAAAGCAAGCCAACAAGGATAGCTGCCATGAGGTTCAATTGGTCAGCCTTTAAACCTTAGTGCTGATAATTAAATAACTGAGTCCACTTATCCCATGATGACAACTTAACATTATATACTGTACAGGAATTCTTGGCATGAACAACAAGAGTCCAGAGGGTGTTGGAGCTCTGGTTCTGTAGAGTACAGTAACATGGTTCCTCTGATGTAATTGCGCATACAGAAGTTACCTGACCTCCTTACATAATGAATTAGTGTCTAGACCACACACAATCTGTGCCATAGTCCACACCGGAACCAAGAGTTCTGGTTTTGGATGATGACTAAAGGCACCTTGTTAAAGGTCAGGCCTGTAGGGTTATTAAAGCACTAGAAGGTGTTATGCTTTACATCCTCATTCACAAGATTCCTACACACTTTACATTTAAAAAATCCTAAAAATATTTTGACTGCACTTTTGGGGCTGGTTTCAGGGCAAGGATTAAGCCTGGTCCAGGACCAAGAAATATCAATGGATATCTTCACTGAGTCTTGTTTTCACCCTCAGGATTTAATTGGTTTACAGTTACTGCATTTACCATGATATGATTGTCCCTTTGGCCATTATACTATATAAGCTCAACAATATTTGCGACCTATAGATGCAGATGAGGAATGACAGTAGGTTGGCAACTACATTATATATATTTATATGACACTGCATAAGCAATAAATAGCTTTCACTGGTATGTGTTCATGCATTTTGTTCCATTTCTTTACAAAAAATTAAGATTACAACCAGAATACATTTAATGCTCTCAGTTACTTATCCTTACACGACTAATCTATTGCAAATTAGATTTAAATACTAAGGTAATGAACGGGAAAGGAAACTGACTACTAGCTTTAAATGAAAGCTTACTGGAGCTACCACATTTAACTTTACCTCTGCAACAGTGGACAGACCGTTACTGTGGCCGAATCAATGATTGACATGTTTTCCTTACAGGCTCAGCAAATGCAGATACAATGACATGACCACAGAAATGGCTAACGGTGGTTACAGAGAGTAACACCTTGTTCCCTCTTTGACTACAGTTATGCCAACGCTCAGTGGACACAGCTGCAAATGCATGCAGAGCTGTCTCACCTATGTTGACTATCGAATAAACTAGCTAGCTAGCTGAGGTGATAGTAGCTAACAGTAGAGGAAGCCGGTGCACACTGGTCACAGGGTATACATTACCGCCCGAGTAAATCTCATACACCCTTTTCCATTCACACTTGCCAAGTTAGCATCGCTAGCGTTAGCTGGCCGCAAGCTGCCCCTGTCATCCTGTCACTGCATTTCCGCAGCTAACGAAATCTTAACCAGACACACACAACTAGCTGCCCAGCAGCCCAACAAGCAAGACAGACACGAAGCCATGCAAATATTGACGAACACCAAAAAATAACCCAGTAAAATATGTTTGCTATCGCTGCAGCACTAGCTAGCATCAATGTTACCAACCAAAAATGAATTTGTCCGCAGGCTGTCTTGGAGTTTGTTGATATGGAGAGATTTCAGCTTGAATTTGTGGAAAACCGATGCATGCAAAACTGAACGCCGGTCACAGGAATAAACATTACCGTCACTGCACAAGACTGAAGACGGGTAAGCGAATGATACATAACTGTCAACAGATAAACTGACGTTACTCCTACCTGGATGTGTGAGATGTCTTGAGACGTGAAGCAGCATTCATATTAAGTTGACTCGGGCATGCGCAGTTCTTCTACGCCCGGTCACGGTCAGCGTGATGCTGCTGGAGCTGCAGAGAGGGGCTCAGGTGGGCTGGTTAAATATATACTGTTTACAGCCACTTGTTTGTACGCTTTGGTTAATTCATAAAAAAGGATGGGATCTTGTTTTTTTCTCAGGAAAACTTGTTTTAGCCTTGGTGTCAGGATTCAAAGGCTCAGAATAAGGAAGACTAGATTAAAATACACATAATAATCATGATGTCAATTACACAGGGCTACATCAACTACTATGTCACATACAAATATCTATACACTTTCATAAAATATTATAGCTGACTGGAGTATTGCAGGAATACCACAAGATATAAAAACACCAAAATATGATAGAGATGATAATTGTACATCAAAGAAAAACTCCCAAACAAATATTATCAATTTGTGGTGGTGTTTCCTTTTCTAGATGCCAGGTTACACTGCTGTGACTATGTAGAGGTTGCATGACAGATCACAGTATCTGATTTGCCTTGTTTACTTCCAGACTTGCTATGTCAAGGGAGTGATGGCAATGGGACAGGACAGGAAGTACCCTAGCAAGAGCAACAAACCCTGCCTTTGTGCTGTACTCAAAGCAACCGCCAAGACACAACCGCCCAACACATGACAGCTATTACTGATAATTAAATTGTGGAACCATCTTCCAGAACAACTCAGGGTAGAATGATGTTCGGCCTTATCTTGTCCCTCCTCAACACGGCTCATGTTTTTTATGTCCTCATTTAAAACAACCTATTTTGTACTGCTGCCACAGGAAGGAAAGAGCTGCAAAGTTCAACTGTTACTGTAATAATATTCTATTGTGCATAACACACATATTGTTTCCCATCCAAATACTACTAGTGAAACCCATCTATATCACAGCATTAAATACCATTATATAGTATTGGTGTCCTGCATGATATTGATTGTGATTTGTCTCACTTGAAACATAGCCAAACAAGTGTCCACAACCTCTTTAACATCTTGTGCTGATTTATGTGACACAGAGGTGTGTTAGAAAGAGGAAAGCAGCATGTCACATGAAACAGTCAGGAACACCATATTTATTAGAATGATTTCATATTTCATTTGCATACACAATCTGAAACATTTGGATCAAACTGAGCCCACAGCCAGATAGTGTGTGTGTGTATGCAAATGTTGGTTATGTGTGTCGGGGTGTGTGCATACATGTGTGTATATGCGTGAGCGTGATTGTAAAAGAGGTTGAGGAAAAATGAGAAAAGAGGTGAGTGAGTATGAAGGATTGTCATCGTCTCCGTGTCTCTTGTGTGTGCTTGTGTGTGTGTGAGAGAGAGAGGACAGATGGGTGTAAAGCCAGTAAGCCTTTAGGTCCTAGCTTATGGAGGTTTATGCTCATCAAATCCTTCCGCACCCACATGCTGCATGACATCACTCCGATGACCAACCCCACCCCGTCCTCCATCTCCCTCCCACCTAACCACATCTCATGTACACACAAATGCGCACATGAATGCACACATGCACAGAGGAATACAGATATGTACAGATTTGTTTGTACATACAGTACATTCTGTACACATGTATCACACAAGAGTGGCAGTATTTTATGGAAGGATCTGGAATGCTGTATGATGCCTGTATAATCTGACCAATCCTGAGAGATTAAATTTAGAATTTACTCATAAAGGTTGGACCAGCTAGAGTAGTGGTCTCCTGTCAGCTATGTGCCATTAAGAGCAGGGTTTCATTCCAACAGAACAAAGATTTGTGAGATTGTTGGACACACAAAGAAAACTCAACAACTAAATACACCAAGTTACATTCAATAATTGGATTTATGGCAAGAAAGAGCCCTTGAACTGACCAACTGTGGGCAGGCAAAGAGAATGTGCAATTGTATCACCTCTCAACGGTCCTTTAGCAAGGCACTAAATCTGCAACTGTTCCAGACTTAGTTAGTTAGTTGCACTGTGCAGCTGCCAGATAGGAATGTATGAATAACTGATTATGGAATAGGGCAAGTACAGCAGGAATGATCAGATTAATAACAAAAGTATCAAGAGATAACAGTTTTATAATCTTTAGTTGCACCTTTAATAGTCAGAAATCCCTCTCCATAAACAGTAGATGAGCTATCAAGTCTAATAGCAGCCAGAAGGGATGACTTCCAATGTCAAATATGGTTTGATCAGTGTATCACTGGAAAACCTCCTCCCAGGTCCTCGCAGGTTTACCCCAACTGACTTAAAGGAGCTGCTGCTGTCAGCCAATCAGGGTTCAATGTTGTGGCTGCGTACTTGTTGTGAGAAGGGAAGGTGTGACATATGGGCCTTTAGGTCACCTGCTAATTCTACTCTTGGCCTATTTTGTCAGAAATTGGCACACTCCCTGCTCAGAGTGACATATGATGTATGTCCAACTCTGTCTCTCTGTTCAAATGGGATGTTCTTAATGAGTTAAGTGGTGTGGAAGCCTCTGGCATGCTGTATGGGGCTGTGATCTGTCATCCTTCTAATTATTGCTGCATGTTGGTTCTCATGATCTTTACAGAGGCGTTCTTGAAATAGATCACAATGCCAGTTTTGTTTCCCTTGTCTTTTTCTGATCAGGTTTTTTTGTGAAGTTTTTGTGAAGTTCCTCTGCTTTGAATCATGTCGGAATTAAAAACGTATCTGTCTCCTTTGGAAGTCTTGACACCAATGTATGCAGTTCTCCTTTCATACATGTAACACACAATAGAACAGGTCACCCCAGTGAAAACATAGCCTACAGATTATTCAACTTTGAAACACATGAGTGTTCAGAGTTTGATTTTGTGTATGCTCAGAAAGATCATTTGTGGTTAAACTGTATCTTCTCTCTTACAGTGCAGTTTCTGGACTCCAAGAACATCTTGGCACTATGGCGCCCTCTCCAGGTAGGTGAGGGATTCTGATCTGATTTGTGGTAAACCTGACTGGGTCATGTCTCATCATGCTCTTTATGTGGAGCCTTGTTTCCACAGAGTAAACCCATCCATATCTTTATGGAGCCTTGTTTCCACAAGTAATATGACTATGTAATAAAAACTGTTGAGGCTCAGTGAAACATACTTGCTAATTAAACAATTTAAGACCCTTAGATAACTTGATTTAGTTCTACCTTACAACTATCAATTATTGTAATTACTGTAATTATTTACAACCAGAATGAAACCTCTCAAGAAATAAATGCATTAATCCCTTTGTGCATTTGATGTCTAGTTTAATTATGTAACAACTGTGTTACAACACAGTAAGTCAGAATAACAACTTTTTCTATGTTAACTATACAGTTTCCACTGGGTATTTTATTCGGTCTATTATGATCCTTCTTATTGTTACTGTCATTAAATTTGTAGTGTCTTTTGTCTGTATTGTGCCATTCAGAGCCAAAAGTTTGCACCATTTGAGCTATTTAAATGAGTTCCCCGGTATCAATTCACAACCAAGGCTTAAGTCTGGCCAGCGAGACTGAAAGAAACTGTGTCACCCAATAGCGTGGGCTCCATTGTATCTGTGAAAGGCCTAAGCAGCACTCTGCGTATTGTTTTCTTTAAAGGGGAGTCAGGTTACCTTGACAACCACAGGATGCCTACCCACAGGCCCTGAGACAGAGAAAAGGCACGGCCAGAGAAGGAGGGAAAGAGAGCGAAAAGAGACAAAAAAGGAGGCAAGATACTTTCCAGCCCCAACTTTATTTCCTTTTCTTTTAGTTTGTGTGTTTTCAAAACAGGCCTGATGGTTGCCAGTGGGTTGGGAGGAAGACCCAAGGAGGTGAGGATGTGTGTGTGTGTGTGTGTGTGTGTGGTTGTCTATGTGCTGGCTTATTATACGCCGAACTGTTGACATCTCTGTATCTGTCTCACACTGACACACAACAACAGCTTGGTGACAGCAGTTTTGTTATGTATGGATTCATTATTATATTTGTCCGTCTAATCAACATGTTCTGCACAAACACAGAAAGACCACAAGCTGAAGAGCCTTTCATGGCCAGTCATGCTGGCAATAGCATTACTTTGAAATATATTTATGCCTTCACACTTTATTGGTGCAGCTCAAGAGGAAAGTGTGACCTACCATTTACAATTTAAAGTGAAACTATAATAAATCTTTGGTGGTCAAAGTGAAAAATTGTATAACAATAGTGCAATTATGTTTTTTCCTGCCCAAAACATAACCGTACACTTATTACTAAGCATGTTGTACTTAAGTATTTGCAATGTTCTTGTTTTGGCAGTGAGATCCAACATCTGTAAACAGGGGGCCATGCGCGTTGCACTGCGGCCACGCAGGTAAGAATCAGCATCATTACATCAGTGTCCAGGAAGTGGTAAAAATGTGCAGAAGAAAGTGCAGAAGAAAGTGCAGAACAAGTACTCTTTGCTCTGTGCTCTGCATATGCAGCAGAACCTCCTCCTATTTTGTTCTCACCTCAGCAGTATGCACATTTTGACAGCTGATAGGTCTGAGTAAACCTTCACAGTGACTATCAAGCTTGTTGGAAAACATGTACAAGATATGATACGGTAGATATCAGTAGTCTATTTTAACATGATTTCTCCCGTGCAGTTTACAGCTTTTCCATATACCTTCAACCAAATACATGTGATGTGGTGATGAGTGCTCTGACAAGTTTGATGAAGTTGAAATGACTTATAGATTAGAATGAAAATAATTTGTCTAGTTCTGAATCTGGAGATTTACAGGCATTTGGAGAGCCCTGAAAATGTTTTTGCATGTACTTGAGCTTTGTCATGTTTTTTTGGATAAGGGTTGGTGGGTTTACTAGCCTGATGAAAGAGAGACAGAGAGAAGTGATTGCTCTCTCTGCCCCAGTTAAACTGTAGCTGGGAGCCCATGTGAACAGTGAGCAGACACACGCTATACTGGCACATCACGCTTCAAATATTCATTTTGACACACCAGGGTCCTTACTTGAAGTCATGGAACAATTTAGTTCTCCACATTCTCTCAGTGTTCTCGGTGAAAGGCAGAGTCAAGCTGTATGGTTTTTATTACATCAGATCTGCCTTTAAAATCACATCCATGAAGTTCAAAGGAGATTTAACTGGTTTTGTATGACACCGATTATTAAAAAGTGACCTTTTATGTCATTTCAAATATCTTGCCAATGAACATACCAAGCAAATACAAATGTCAGATCTGGAGTTGTTTACTCTATTGCATATACTGCTGTGTCTGCGCTTATTAAGGAACGGGCATGATCTTCCATTTTCAGGGATTCCTGCAGGGAAGTTCCCTTGGGGTACTTCTGCAGTTGCTACGTGGAAAGATTCTACTTCAACTCATTCAAAAAACTGAAATTATGATTTGATCAAAAATATACCCTACATATTGAGTCAGCTGTAACACCTGAAATTGAGTGCAAGCAAGCAAGCAAGCAGGAAAGTCTAATCAGTTAGCTAAAAGTTAAAATAATGCTAAAAATAATGAGTAAATGGTTAAAATATTCAGTTCCTGCCACTCCAATGTTCTTGTACAAATGCAAACTGACCTAAATGTGAACAGTTAAGTTGTATAAAAAATACTGTAACAATATCCACTTTCATATAATTAATAGTATAAATAAACAGTTTGAAATGAATTTAAATGAACACATTTAGAAACATGACAGGTGTTGTAATTTGATAGTAGAGTTCATCTGACAGGGCTGTGTTGTACCTCACATGCTGCAGCATTTGAAGAAGAATAAGCATTTCTCTGTCTATTGTGTCCTCTAGTGGTTGCCTGGTGCTCTGTCTGTGCCTGTCTGTGTTCACCCTGCTGCTACAGAGCCTCTGGGTGCCTCTGGAGATGACCAGGGAAGAACCTGCTGGGAGGTCACCTGAAGAACAGGGTAACTCACACACACACAAGGACACACAGAGTTTACTTTAGAGGAAGCCTTTACCTTTTTTTACTATCAAAAAGATAAAACATCCAGATATTCATATATTCACATGAACTGTGCTGGGCAACATTGATTATGAGTATAGTGAATCAAAATAAAATATCCAAAATAAATTAAATTATGAAACAAATTAATCTCACTCAGATGTAATGTCTTCACATTAAGCACTGATTGAGGAGTACATGTGGCAGTACATGTATATTTTGCAGAATTATACTCTTGTATTGTACAAGACCTGGTCCTCCCATTGTTAGATG
The DNA here is from genome assembly GCF_910596095.1 of Thunnus maccoyii. NCBI lineage: Eukaryota > Metazoa > Chordata > Actinopteri > Scombriformes > Scombridae > Thunnus > Thunnus maccoyii. The sequence goes on along the minus strand of NC_056552.1, from coordinate 16,834,336 downwards.
AAGCTTTGTACACAATTCGCGGTGGGTCCTCCCATGCGTCTAACAGTTGTGGGTTTGCGGCCAAGACATACCCCTGTTCAGTTCAATTGTCTGGCTACACTGTTTCCCCAAAGGAGGGTTTTTAAGGGGGCAGTGGACAAGGTTGTTTGGGCAAAAGCTTTCTTCCTGGTTTACAAGGAAGAGACACATGTTGTCAACAGTCTCCTCCAGAGCCTTTTTTTCATTAAAATCAGCTGTCTTTTATGTGGACCTGATCATGAACATTCTGGAAAGAAACTCAACAAGCTCCACTTGGTGTCTCCACTAATCTGATACAGAAGCTGATTCATGGTACATTAGATTTTTTTTTGGAATTCTCTTAATTCAAAGGAACCCAGTTAACTTCTGAATAATATGAAACTGACTGAACCAATTTATGCATAACATTTAATTCCACAGTTAGTTAAGATACAATCAGACACACAGGTTTAACTAAAGATAGAATGAAAACAAGTAGTGTTTGTGAAAGAGTTGAACAATGTGGTGACCAATCCATCAGTTTCGAAATGTAATCAAAGAAGACGACTTTTTATCCAAACATCCCCATCCATTACTCCTCGAATTCTAGAAAAACAGTTTGTAGCAGACAATGTAATCCGCTGGTGCATCACAGCCACAGACCCACAATTGTTCTGTGCTTTGAGGGACCCACCACAAGTTGTGTACAAATAGCCACCCAGCAATGGTTGTGTTGGAAAAATATACCACATGGGGGAAGCTGTTGGTCAGCACACAGTTAATCCAACTCAAATTCACCAAATGTCATCTTTCTTCACAGTCATTTTCTTGTATTTAATCTTGAGTTTCACCCATATCCTTTAAGTTTGAATTGTTTTTAGAAAATGATTAAACAGAACGATTTGAAAACAGAGTATCATCATTATTCCACCATAATTTTTCTCATGAAAAAGAAATATGTTGTCTCTGACACAGAGGAAATTTATATCAGTAGACTTATTATTGCATTATAATGTGTTATTGTGTTATGAAAACACATAATAAGGAGCTATGTGCTTCATATTTTACTTCTAATTTCCATCATGTGACTGTTATCATCTAGAAATGTGCAGAAACAGCATGACGTGACATGCACATGCCCACCCACACCCACCACACACACACTTTAATAAGCTGCACGCACACACACACACATACACACACGCACCCACACAAACACACACACACACACACACACACTTCTTTACAAGCTTTGGAATGGTTTAGTCACATCTCACACAACTGGCATAAAGTTATTACAGGATTCAGCCTCTTCTTTCCCCCATTCATCTTTCATTGCCTATGAGCCCAAAGGCCCTCAGGGCATACAAGTATTGATATACTGACAGCTGAGCAAACAGAGATGTAGTGACATCACCTGTCTGTGGGATTTTTTTCTAAGTATCACGGGTTTAAGCTTAATCCCCAAGGAGATCCTTATTCTGACCTCAAATCAACCCCACCTCCACCAGCATCTCCCCAACTCACAAAGTTTCAGTCAAGACATCCTTGATCTGCCATCTCAAATAGTTCCTTTTAGCAGACTCCTAAAACTCACATTCACTGTTTTTACAGTTATTCTGTGTCTGGTAACTAGAGCCAGTTAATTCAGGTCAGCCACACTTTACATTGGATGGCCTATCTGAGCACACATAAGAGGTAGAGGATTCACGTTTTAACATGGTTTGTTAGCAAACAATAATAATATATAGTCACTGTAACCTATATTTGTATCCTGCTAGTAAGATGTACTGTATGTTTTTGACAGAGCGTCTTATAAATGTTGGAGGTAGTTTTCTCCCACCAAGGGGTTCCATGATAAATCTGAGGTGTAAAAAGATGATTCAAGGACCCAATTATGTTTTATTTTTTCAGAACTTTCTGTAATTGTTGCTTTATTTCCCCTATATCTGCTACAAGTCTCTAAAAAGTCTAAACAGTTGGGAACCATTGGGTTAAGAGATGCACAACAATGACTACAATTACTATAAAAGTGAGGTTTATGAATAGCTTCACCACGTTTTCAAGTACATACTGACATGACCTGAAATTGACTGTTCCACAGCATATGAGATCAGCAATTTGAGATTAGCATCAACTTCAACCTTTATGGTGTCCAAGTAAACATTCACAAAATCTTTGCATACAGCATGTCTACATGAATGTGTGTGTGTGTTTCTCCTCTCTGTAACCATAAATCAATGTGACTGCAAATCTTCACAAATGTTTGGTAGTCAGAAATGATGACTCAACATCTTTATCTGTCATAAAATTGTCCTTTTGGAAAATTCACCTCTGTTAAAATGATTAGATGCCATTACCTCATACAATGAATATGGAAAATACACACAGCCATAATCGCTGAATCATTTCCTGCAGATCAAGTTAAGAAAATAGCATTACATAACAGGGCTGTTTTCATGATAAATGGAACAAAATTTGTTTCCTAAAGACAAAGTGGCTCTGTCATAATGCAATAATACACTGTTAAGTACACAAATGTTTTGATGTTTGATACTGTACGTGCATGACCTACTGTGTGGTGTATACTATTGCCATAGGGCAGCGAGGTCTTGGCTTTCGTAGGCTGGCTCTTCGCTTGGAGGCTTTGAATACTCAGGTGCAGAGGCTGAGCAGAGAGATAGATGCCACCAAGATGACCAGAGATGATCTCAGCCTGCTACTGCAGAGGTATTCAACATCTACTGTCTTCGCATATAAACAGAATCCATTCACCACCTGCTGGATCGCAGTATAATACAATTGCAGATGCAGTACGACTCAGTGTTCCTCTGTATTCCTTTGGTATGCATACAGTACAGTGGTCTCATGTGGACTCCTGTTTGTTTCCCAGCTTTAGACAGGACCAGCAAGGCTTGGCCCACTTGGTAGAGAGGGAGCTGAAGAGAGTGTCCCATAGACTTGACCAGCTCAGCCGTCATCACCACCATCACCATCAGTCTCAAACAACTCCACCACATGATAACCACAGACTACACACAGGTAATTGTGAATGAATTGTGTACAGGGAGTGGATACATCATATGAGAGTAAATAATAAGTATGTAACTGTTGTATCCAATCTTATCATAATAAAAATGTTTAATTCTGATTGATTTCAAAGTTGTATAGGATAAGTGTGCACGTTTCTGGCTTATTAGTTCAGAAAAATCTCAACTTTAATACCCAGAAATGCCAGTGAACTGCTCTAAACTAGCAACCTTGATGCTGTGTGATATGAGGGATACTTAAAGGGCAAAAGATCTGCCAGTATGAACACTTTTATCTTGAGTGTATAGGACACAGTTTGTGTCAGAATTTGATTTCATCAGATAGGAAGAATCTATAGACTTCAAATCAGTGTGACTTGGCACCCATGATGAGATTTAGACAAATCAGACAGGTGTATTATGCTATTAAATAAAAAATCTTGCTTATTTAAGCTTTAATTTTTCTATGCACATTACTAAATACAACTCGCTCTCCAAGATAAATCAGAGATTTTAGGGTTTGTTCCAGTAATAACATGCTTTAACGTTCTGGCTACACCAAATAAATACACTCTCTCGTCCCTGCTTGTTGCCAGCTTCAATAATTGGCCAATTGCAAGCTTCTCTGTGGTTGCCTGCAGTGGTAGTGTGATACTCCGAGCCAAATGCACGGTTCATAGCCTCAATAGAGGTTAACCACACAGTGAAATTAACAAGCTGTGATAATGGAGGGTGTGAATGGGGGGGTTAAAGGGCAGAGTGTGCAGGTGGTTATGGGGGATGAAGTCCTTGAATAGAAGTTTAACAAGTCTCACAGAGCCAGAGCTGATGTACTGGCCGCGGGAAGAAAAAAAGTTTACATCTACACAATGACCCTCCTGAGAGGTGTCAGGTGAGAATCAGGTTACACAGCCTGGTGGGCACACGAGGGGTTTGTGTGTCTGTGTGTGTTGGCGGTGGGGATGAGTGTGCGCACCCTCACCTCCCTATTTGAACAAGTGAATTCATAAAACTTGGGCCACACAAACACCACACCGTGCATACGTGAGGATACACTCTCGTCGACATGCACACAAACACACACTTCTCTAACCAGCTCTCTAGCCCCTCACCCTGTCCCTCTCCCATTACCTCACACCCATAAAGTACAACTGAATTACCCAGGAGTCCTTTCACCGACTTGTCTACTCATACTCTTGTTTTTGCAGGGGGAGCACTTTTTTTTCTCTGCTGTACTCTTATAGCGTATCACTGTTTTTTGGTTTTCACACCTATAAGTTTTCTTATCTTTTTTTCCCTCTCTTTTACTTTTTACTAGGCTGTTTTACACAGTTAAGGACTGTGTATTTTGGCAAGAGCAAGCATTGTAAAAGAGCCTGTTTGGTAGGAGGCAGGTGGGTCAGGTGTGTGAGTGTGTGTGTGTTCATTCCAGTTGATTGACATTGGCTAGAGATGGTGGGGGGGGGGTTACGGGAAAGGGCCTCTGAGAACACATTGCCTCTACTCTAATGCCTCTTACACGCATGGTAGCACTGTGCATCGTGCTGATGGCTGCTGTTCATTATCCACATTTCAGTTGAGAGGCTGTATATCAAAGTTATTATCCACTGTTCTTCATTACCCACAGTGAGTTAACTCCACAATGTACTTTTTGTTACCAAAGCCTGGTCTGTGGAATAATGATGCATTCAAAATGGCCTCATAAAGAAAAACTGTATGACGGCTGATATCTTACCCACAGGGCCCAATGAGAAGTGTGAGGTGCCAATTGATCCTGCATATCCGGTGTGTGCGGAGAAAGTGGAGGTGAGAAAGTGGAAATATATTGGGTTGCTTGAACTTCATGGTTGTATTATAATGCATACCTTAATTTAAACTTTTAAGTAACATTTTTGGGCCTAAATATTTGAGCACATCTGAGCTTGGCATGGAAATAACATTTTGAGATAATAAGGGTATATATCCACTAGTGCATAACAGCCCTGCTAGGCAAGGCACTCAACCACCAACAGCTGATGTAGAGCTACTCAGTATCTAGCGATAGAATACTAACTGTGTTGTGCAGATCTCTGATGCTTAAAGGAACATTTCAACATTTTGGGAAACACTTATTATTCTCTTTCTTGCTAGGATATAAATGAAAAAAATGATGCCACTCTCACATCTGTACAATAAATATTGTATTGATTGTAACAGTTTCTGCAGGCCCGTTGGCAGTCAGACCCCTGCTATACCTTTTATGGAGTGGATGGCACCACCTGCTCCATACTGACTTATCTCAGCCAAATAGAAGACTTTTGTCCTCCTCCTCCTGGAGGGAACCACTCTACACCACCATGGCACCAGAAACCTCAGTCCTATACAGAGAAGGTATCTTTACAACAGGTCTATGTCTTTGTGTAGTATTGTTGTATGGATATATGTATAATTAAATTAACAATCAAGTGAAAAGAAGCTACATTTCACAACAATTGATACATGATCACATCTCTAGCAAAATTAAATTCCACATTATTTCTATCCGGTTTACAAACTTACACTGTGTTTCATACTATGATTGTACACAGGCTGAAATACGTACAACTCTGAGCCCACTTTATGAGGCCATCAGCAACAACAGCAGTCCTGCAATAAGATTCATCCGGTCCAGGGTGGAAAGGATGTCTGAACGGTGGATACATGCTGGTCTGAGGATGAGGCAGAGCAGCAACAAGACAGTTTCATCCCAGATGAGGGTATAACCAGCAGATCAACTCTGACTAAGCATCATTAAGTTTATTTTTCTGGATTTTCAAGGAAATGGCTAAAATGACAATATTCACAAGAACATATTTTTAGATTTCAAGATTTTTCTGTTTATGTGTTTTTTTAGGGTAATACTATCTAAATACTAAACATTAAAATTTTAGTATTACATGTTCAGGGTCTCTTGATATTTATTTTTCACAACCTTCATGAATATAGTTTATTATATTGTACTTTTTAGAACTTGCTATCATAGTGTACAGAACCTTGAACTTAAGAAATCAAAGACAGTACGGAAATGGCAACACACTCCTCTTTATATCTGCTGTGTTTAACTGCCTACATCCTAAAAAGATGGATTTTGGACTTTTAAAACCTCAAAACCTCTAGGTGCTGCTTTATCCCGGTGCTCTGGCTGGGAGTGTTGGCCAGCATTTTGAAGCCATGGTGGAGAGAGGGGGTCCTCTAGGGGAGCTGGTCCAGTGGGCTGACCTCAGTGCGTGTCTGACCATCCTGGGCCACAACCTGACCCTCAGCACCTCACAGCAACACCTCCACAGGTTGGCACCACTGTTGAATACCACTAGTTCATTGGATTAAAAAATATATATGTTTCTTTGGAAGTAATGTCTTTGTGTAGAAGCAAAAGTATTTTAGTAGTTAATTGGATAACTTGAATTGGATAACTTCATATGTAACAACCTGGCTGGTCTGTGATTACTTTATATTAAAGGGACAAGAAAGGCAAAAGAACAAAGCTGAAAGATGCTCAAAAATGGTGACTGGTGACCTTTCTTGAACCTGACATGTGTTTGTTGTGGCTGTTCCAGCTTGATAGGTGCTGCTCCAGGCCGAGGCAGTTGTCCGATCCAGAGGCCCCTGACCTTTGACGTTGTCTATACTGACTACCATGGCCTTGCTCACCTTCAAGTAGCCATGGGGCTGGCTTTCCTGCATTACCAGTGCGCCCACAAGTTTCTAAATACACATTTATTTCTTCCAGTATAACATGACTTCTCCCATTCTATTAAAGATAGACAAACATTTCCTTTATGTTTACAAAGTTTTAGAAATTCCACTGCAAGTTTGTTTCATGGGCTTTGGGGTTAAAGCCAGAGATGTATATAACTTACTTAAGTGTATTACCACAGAACAATCTCACCATATAGAAAGAGGGATAAAAGGTGTTAATTTTGCTCTCTACTTCTATGGCCATATTACCACTTAGGCCCTTGTAAGATTTTAAATATACAAGATCAGCAGAACATATAATCATTGTTAAATTGCAATAATATATAAGATGATTTTATCACAAGCATTTTTTAAAATCATTCTAGGTGCCGCTTCAGAATCCTGGACTCATTTGGCACTGAACCAGCCTTTAATTTGGGAAGTTATGCAAGGATCCGTGGATATAAAACACTGTGGGGCAGCTGGGGTCTCCAGCCTCTGCAGTACATGACCATGTTCCGTAAGTCTGTGTGTGTGTGTGTGTGTGTGTGTGTGTGTGTGTGTATGTGTTTGTGCATACATTTTATGCTGGCAATAATGGCATCATGGAATTTGTTTATGACTGACTCTTTGAAGTACAATATATTGATTCAGACTTTTTGGAGACAATCTCTCTCTCTCTCTCTCTCTCTCTCTCTCTCTCTCTATATATATATATATATATATATATATATATATGTACATATACACACACACATATAAATGTGTGTGTTACACGCATATTTATATCTTGCTGCCGCAGCACTGATCCTTCACATACGCCCCACTAGGCATCCTCACAGAGAAAGAGGATTAATAGCTGAGGTTAAATAAACTTGGTGCCCAGGCAGAGCTTTCATTCCAACACCTCTCCCTGTCTTCTTTCCCACCCTGCTGGGAGATGGAGACAAGCTGGACGCACTGGGCCGAGAGCCACTCTTCATCCTTCAGCCTGGAACATGTTTATTTGTCCTGCTGAGGAGGAGAGAGAGCAATAGCTGTTAGCTGATGGTGGGGAAAGGACAGAAAGCAGGGAAGAAAGCAAAACAGCAACAAGAAAAAGGACACAGGAAGAAGAAATAAATAAAAGAGGAGCTTGAGAAAGGAGTGGATGGCTGCTTCTGTTTTGCAAAGGCGGAGAGGAAGATTGTTGACTGAAGGATTGCATTAAACAGACAAGCGGACAAAGCAGAACAGTAAACAGGCAGTGAGAACAGTGAGAACAAGAAACTCACAGCTTTTCTTCAAACCCCCACATGCTGCATGCTTCATGATCTTGATCATATCAGTGTGTTGTTGCATATCTTTGCTAATCTGATGACTGTGTTAAGCAGTGAACCTACACAGGTGTTTAAGACAAGTGGGAACAAATGGAGCAAAAGGGGCCAGAAGGAAATTCTGTGCTGCTGTAGGGTGAATAAAAGGAGATATAGTCTTATAGTCTTTCAAAGACAGGAGAGAAAGACACACACACACACACACACACACACACACACATATATATATATGTACAAATGTTGCAGAATTAAAATCGATGCTTTCACACACATACCTTTGCTAGCACATTCCTGCATCTCTTAGGTAAATACTCATCCCTCACACCTTCCTCAGTGAGTCGGAGGGCAGCAAGGTGGCAGCTGCCTATCCAAACAGTCAGAGGTGAACCTTTCATATATGTAGAGTTTTCATTTCCTTTAACAGATGATTTATATTGCACCACATGTTTTTACTCTCTCACAGAATTTTAATCTTTACTGTTTTTCACCTACAGTCTTGGTCTGTGTTGTCAGCAATGCCTGTCCAAAAGTACTTTTTTCTGATCCTCTGATCACATTTTCCACTCTCAGTGTCTTTTTTGCCTTGTCTTCAAACATGTGGTAAATTTAAGACACTTTTAAGTTTTTAACATATAAAGTAGATCAGACTACTTACTGTAAAAGCAGCATATGGACATGCACATTCTTAGAGACACTTTAATTTATTCTCAAAACTCTGAATAAAGCTTAAAGGTTTTTTTTAGATTCAAAAAAATGTTTTATTTTTACATTTTAAAAAAAAGTGCAAAAAAAATGTTGCATTTGTGGGAGCAAATGCCAAGACACATTCTTTGTGTGCTGCATATTTGGCTGATAAACAGATTCTGATTATGAAGTTCCAGCACTGACTGCTTCTTGTCCTTGTCTATATTCTTTATCTCAGAGTTTCCTTGTAAAAATGGAAATTTCATGATGGGGAATTTGAATATTGTATGCAAGCTGAGCTGAAACTAAATCACTGTTATTCATAATTTATACTGTTACTTATGTTCTGTTGTTTCTAGCTCATACTCCTGATAACTCCTTCCTGGGCTTTGTAAGTGAGGAGGCAGCAAGGGCGGAGGTGAGAGAGGAGGAGCTGGAGTCAGACACCTACAGGAAAGACAAGATAGCAGTTGTCTATGGTAAACAGGATTACATGTGGCAGGTAATGATCATGGTATTTGGCTTGATTATAAAGAAAATGACCATTTGCTTCACTATCATTTCACAAGATTGTCAAACAGCTTGGTCTTGTCATGGTCTTGCTGTTCACCGTTGCCCTTCCTTTGTTCTTTCCCTTACCTTTCTCTGTGTTTTTCTACGTGCTCTGTCTCCTGCCTGTGTCTGTTTCTGTGTGCGTATATACCAGGGTAAATCAGAGTATGTGGAGGTGATCAGTGAAGAGCTGGAGACCCATGCCACAGTCTACCAGCCTGAAGGACACGCTTCTAATTTGCCCAGCTTTATCAGAAACCACGGCCTGCTGACTCAGGAACACTTCCTACAACTTCTCCGCAGAGCCAAGGTCAGATAAGAGCTGAGCTCAGAATAAAGCTATGAAATTGGGAATTTTGGCCCCACAGGGATCACTGTCATTATATTCTTATCTTGCCTTGTTTATGGTTAATGACAGATCCTCAATTTTAGTACAAAATGACGTCTACTCTGCTCCCCTCTCAGGTGTTTGTAGGTCTTGGTTTCCCCTATGAGGGTCCAGCTCCCATTGAGGCAATAGCTCTGGGCTGCATCTTCCTCCAGCCACGATTTGACCCACCACACTCCCCAGACAATAATGACTTCTACAAAGGCAAGCCCACCACAAGACAGGTAGGTAACCCCTCCAGTTGAAAAAAAAATAGTGTACATCCATTTTTAGATCTAAATACAGTAAAAAAAACTGGATTACAGATCTCCTCTCAGCACCCATATGCTGAAGAATTCATCAGTAAACCCCACGTGTGGACTGTGGACATGACCAACAGGACAGATGTACGGGAAGCAGTCAAAGCTATTCTACGCGCAGAGGTAGGTCCCAGAGTACAAGTATAAAGTTACTATTTAAACTGTATATTCAGAACATATATGTAGACACACACCTTGTAATCCCTAAATATAAGTTGCAGTAGCACTGAATGACTTGCACTGAAGTGTTTGTGTATGTTTGTGCAGGTGAAGCCTTTCACTCCCAGAGAGTTCACATGTGAGGGAATGCTGGAGCGGGTTCATGGTTATATCACTCACCAGGTATGGGGTTGTAGCCATGTAGGATAAAGCTCGCTCAGTCATTTTTGTAGAGCTGCTAAATTAAGTGAAAGTTTTTGTGAGATGTGATAAACTGAATATTGCTTCTATTCTAAGGTTTTTATTCCTTTTGCTGTAGGCTCAGTTCAAACTCCCATAAATTTCTCTCTCCCTGAAAACTTAAATCACTCTAGAATTTCTGCAGTAAGTCTGTCCCTACATGGCCACCAGAAAGTACTCTAAGGGCGCACCTGGGTCCTCTGGGTCAGTCGTGTGTGAGTGTGTGTCGACACTCCTCTCTCGTGTGTGAGCCTGCTCTGTTTCACCACCTCAACAGCCCTGCCGCGTTCACTAGGTGAGAGATTAGGAGATACATACTGCAGAAACACATTGTACAGATGATTGATGCACCATAGTGTAAATATACTACTCACTCTCTCCCATTTTGTAGGCTCGGGCTGGGTTGTTCCAGCATGGTGCAGGAAGTCAACCATCTGTTTCCTTCCTACAGCCCTTGGGGTCGGCGATGTGGCCTTCAGCAGGAACCACTGCTGTTTAGTTGTGCCGGTTCTGATCCTTCCCACCGCAGACTGTGTCCCTGCAGAGCTCACCTACCTGGACAGGTGGCACTGCATCCTGACATCCTTTAACAACACTGTGAAAGGACTCAGGGAATAGCACGGAGAAAAGAGGAAAAAGCTAATATGATGAAGACAGCACCAAAGAACCATCTGCAATGCTTAATGTAGAGTTAAAGTGATCTCAACCAAAGAAAGCAAGCTGTCCTGCCAACACTATTGAAAGGTTTGTGGTCTCATAGAGAGGCTGAGGGACTGCATTTTATTATGATGCACACATAATTAAAAATAAATAATTTTCAGTGCTCCGGTAATCTGAAGGAATTATCTCAGTCAGCAACCCTAGCATTTAGGTTTTCATAACAATTTCGGAGTTATGAATTTATCATGAACAGATCAGAAGATATTGCTGCTCGTCCCTTAGGCATCCAACATTGCATTAAAAAAATAATATGAGAGAGGCCGTGCCAAATGGTTAAAGTTGTTCTGCAAAATTTCTATTGCTAGATTTGTCTGACTCAACTGGTTGGCCCAAGACTTTGTTGTGTTTTTTTTTCTAATGACAGTCATTACTCAGGAACCAAAAATGAATGATTGTCATATCATAAGTACTTGAATATTGAAGGATGAAGAATTCAAGGCCTGGTGTCTCATGGTGCCTAACTAAATCCCTGTTGTTGTTGTTGTTGTAGCTTTTCCTTGATCCCTTGAGCAAATTGTCTCTAAATGAAGGCAAAAACCACTTTAGGGAAAATAGGTGTTTAGGTGCATTTGAATAAATATATTCCAGCTTTGAGAAGAGACACCAATGACTCTAAATCCATGTAATGGCCATGAATGCTAAACTTCTTTTCACTTTCTCTAGATCACACACAGTACAGTGCACTTCAATATTTTTTGCTTACAGTAATGTATCACACTGGTCAGTATTGCATGGGATTACTACCCATGTAACCCCTCAATGCATTGCTGGCTGCAAATATTAGCCTGGGCCTCGGAGGAGAGAGGGTGACAGCCTAAGTGATGAGGCTCATTATCTGAGTGAATCATGGATAACCTCTGGATGCCTTTTGGAGGTCACAGCCATATGACCATGATTATACTGTCATATAAACCATTGGTTCCCAACCGTCTTTGACTTAGGAAACCCCCTCAGCTCTGTTTAAATCCATACCCCCCACCAGTAAAGGCAGGATCACATTGTTTGTCTTTCAAACACATATTTTGCGTCATTTAGACCGGGAAAAAGTCACTGAAGGCAGAATTAATTATGTTTTCTTGAGTTATTTTACTAGAAATTACACCTTAAAATGATTTTGAACGCATAACAGATGACTCATTTCGCCCAGAGTTCTTGCATTTGCGCCAATATTATTCCTTGACTGCCTCATGACCTACAGATCTGTAGCGCCCCCACCCCACCCACCCAAGGGTATTTTGCACCCCTGGTTGATATGAACAAACATGGAAACTTTACATACAGTATGTACAGTGATTTGGCATGACACACTCTTAATGAGAGAGTTATAGAGGCCCTATGCTTGAACATTTCCATTTCAGAAGCCTCAAAAGGTCACACAGGCTTATCCCGTCATCCCTGCCTGCAAAACAGCTTGTGAAAGAAACAAATGATAACAACCAAGGGCTAAACTACAGCCCATAATCAGTGTTAAGTGATGGGGTGCTGGACTTACATAGTGCAGCTGTTAGTAAAGATGGCTCCAACAATGGCAACAAGCTGCTATTTTGAACTGGATCGATGTGAGGTTCTTCTTGGAAATGACGCACTCATGAATGTTAATTGGCAGAGAAGGAGACCTTTTCCGCCCCGATACACTCCATGTGACCAGAACATATTGTCACTCAGGGATCAGACTATTCAGGGGTGCAACGATAGGATTGGTTGTCAATGTGATTGACTGGTAAATGGCTGAGAAACGGTCCATGAAAACAACATTTGTGATGACTCTGGTGGATTCTGGTGAATTCATTTGGCCTTGTCAAATGTGACTTTTTCTTAATTAGCTGAACGATGATGGAAATGAACTTGTGTTTATGTCAGGAGGCTGTTTGGAATAAAAGAAAATAAAAGTTGCTTTTGACTCAGAGGGACGTCTCTGAAACAAAGTTTTAGAAAAGTGATGTCACATTTCTGGATGAGTCATGTTAATACATATCATTTACATGTGTTATGGCATATAAAAGCTGTCACTCACCTCCCAGGGGGCTGATAGCAGAGGGTTCAAACTAAGGGTTCAAAAACACCACAGCGTATATATGTTTCTATATAAAGCATAAATGTGGACAAAGGTTTTAGTGTTCCATATGACTGCCTGCTGACCTCATGCTGACTAGGTCTATGCAAAAAACATATATATTTTTTTAAACCTATTTGATGTGATATGCAGTATGGTATGCCTTGACATCTGGATAATCTAATTTTAGTCATCAATGTTGTATGGTAAGTGCTGAAAATCAGTTTTATGCCTACAGAGGAACTTCAAGGCTCAAGATGAGTAGTTTAACCGCCTTGATTCATTACACTCCTCATTTTAATTCAAATAACCACAAACTATGTTTAATGTTGTTAGAGCTTGACAGTGTTTATTACAGTGAGGATTTCCCAGCTCGGAATCTGTGTAAATGTTTCTATGCTATGTTTGATATCTATTCATAACATGTTCATAATCGCAATTAAATGAAAACAAAACTGAGAGTCTACAGTCATGCTAGCGGCTCTGTGAGGCTGTACTTGGACAACTTGGACACCGTTTTAGTTTAACATGTTAGCATGCTAACTTATGGTAATTAGCACTGAACACAAACAACAGCTGAGGCTCATTAGAATGTATTTAGTTTTACAGGTATTTGGTCATAAACCAAAGTATTGGAGAAATAACATTTTTAACAAATGAAAATGCTCAAGAAGAAATTAAAGGAAAAGTTATTGCCAAGGTTATTACAAGTCATCCTGACTTATCTAATAGCAATCCATCCAATAGATGTCGATAACTCATAACCACAAATATGAACCTCATGGTGGTTCTAGAGGAAAAGTCAGTGGATCCCCAAAGTCAGTAGGAGTCCTTTTCTGGGGGCCATGAATGCCTGTGCATAATATCATGCCAATCCATCTGTTAGTTGTTGAGACACTTCACTCTGGACCAAAAATACTGTCAAATGGGATCTTTTTGGTTTGAAAGGGCAGTCATATACTGTAAGTGCTTGACCATGTATTTGACTCTGTACTTGCATGTGCCTGCTGCATGCCACCTCTGCACCTTGAAATAACAATTAGACGGTTAGAAAATAAGGCATGATTGATGGGGGAGGAAAAAATAAAAACCCCAAGAGAAACCCAGAGAGGAAACATGAACCTGTGTCAGGGTCAGCCAGACATCATGGAATGTTCATGCTCCAGTAGAGGTTCAATAATGTTTATCTGAGTGCTTTTTAATTTTACATGAGAGACAGGAACTCTTTTAGCCACATAGGGACTCTTTCTCCTTTACCTTTTAACAGTGGAATGCAGTGGCAAACTCAAACTTCACTGCCAAGAAAAATGAGAGATCTTATAGAAGAACGTAACACAGGAGAGTTTCACTTACATTCAAACTTTCAACCCATGCCATGTCAGTCTTTTTGTATGACAGATAAAGATTTATTCAGAGGAACTTTATAGAGAATTGAAATAGCTAGAAATTTTTCAGATTTCACTGTCATGTCACATACATAACTAATTTATTAGATGGGGAAGACATAGCATACATTAGGATTAAGTTTATATTCAGTCGAATATTATTTCATTGTATATTGCATTGTATCAGGGCTCAAGATCAACTTCAATTTACATAATTAGAGGGATATCGCAGACATAACTCTTCCATCTTTGTTTCTGATAGTTTCTGGAGAGTGTTGTGACCTCCAATATTTGTATTTGTGTTTATATGACTGTGTACTATCAATCAAACACTGTTTATACTGGGTCAAATGTTTCCTAATGTACATGTGGTGTCCAGTCAAACAGCACTTCAGATTGAAAACATGCTCTTTCTTTCTGTCAGTTTATATGGTCTCCTCCTGCCTACTTGTTACTCTTTTCTTATTACTCTTGTCTCCCATTTTTTCTATTTTTATCCATGCTATATTGAGATGATGTGATAATCAACAGCAACATGATCCAGACTTGATCAAGTTACCGATTTAAGAGTTCATTGAGTAAACATGTTTAAATAGCTATAGCTGCAGATAGGTGAGAAATTGTGATTAATTGGCTACAACGAAGGGATATTATAAGGAACCTGCTAGTTTAGTTCACTGCATTTCATTGGATTATCACCTGATTATTTACTTACCTCAACATTTACTTCTATATATGGCATGCACAACTGAAATTTGTTCATTTTATGGCCAATCTTTCCCCTGCTCTTCAGAAACCTCTACCTCTCTGAAGCTTTTTTGATTTGCAACAGCAAGTAGTACCCTAAAGGGGGCAGTATGGTCAAACTAAACCAGCAAGCATTGGATTAAGTCACAGCATACCAATTAAAATTTTAGCACCCTACTAAAAGAGTGACAGAGATGAAAACACATGGAGATGAAAACAAAAAAACAGCAAAGAGATGTCTGCATGTTGGAAAAGAAAGAGATAGAGGGTAAGAGAAAGAAATGCTGAAGTACTATAGATGTGTTAGGACAAATGGAGAGTCTTCTCTACAGGTAGCTCTCTGTCTATTCAACCCAACACACTTGCAAAAGAAGGGAGGGAAGAGAGCGGCTTAACTACCATAAGAAAGCAGCTGCTTTTATTGAAACCTGTTATTGGCGTGCCAAGATTACACTGAACAACAACAACCCTCCTCCCTGGAAGCCAATAAAATGCGGACAACAAACACTTGGCTTGCCTACAGCACTGTTAGAAGCCACAGAGGTTGGCCTTAATGATACTTGGTAACTATTACAGACTATTAAACTGAATGAATAAAAGAGGAAAAGAACGAGAGTGCGAGAGGGGGAGAGGAGCAAACAGTGATTCGTTCAGAAGTTGTTTCCAGACATTATGTAGGTAGCTGACTCATTGTTGGACAACCTCAAAGAGATGCACTGCTTTGCTGTGTGTGGACTGTGGAAGTCGGTTCAGTCGTTGAAAGGAAAAAGTGTGTTTTGTAGAGATAAAATTGCAAAAGTTCTCTCTGGCTGATGTGCTGTTACATCCATCAGCAACACACACACTACAGGCCAAAGAGCTGTTGTATATGCTTGAATGGTTGGGGCATGGCACAGGCTTTTCCGTGATTTTCCCCAAACGTCTCATGTCAGTATTCCAGCGATCTCGTCACACCTGAGTAACTCTGAGGCAGTCTTGATCCGGTCCACCTCTCTTGTGCCTCTGAATGTGCGTGTGTTAATTCCATTGTCTCTATGTATGTATTCAACTGAAAGCATTTTGTGACCCCTGGGGGACAGTGGAGGTCATCAGAGCAGACCAAGAACAGTCACCACGAGATAAAATATGACAAAAAAATAAACTCAGAAATTCCTAGAAAAACATGATGGTTTTGGTCACCAGATTTTTTTTAAAAAGTGCAAAAAAAACCCTCAATGATTCTGCAGGTTCCATTTGTAGAAATTTTCTCTCATATTGCAAAGAGAGCTCAGACAAAAACTGAATTCTTAATGTGTCATTTTGTGCTGAACTAGTGTTTCTAAAATTCTCCAGACCCTTAATTCCCAAACTCTTTCTCTCCATTTCTCCCTCTTAGCACACAGGCTACAGAGGGGAAAGTTGTGAAGAAACACAGAGCTACTAGCTAACGCCTGCTAGCCCCGAGAAAGCCCTTGTCATCTTTCATCCTACACCTCTGAACTTCCTTCATTTTCTAGAGGCCCATAAATTGGCTCTTATTGTCCCATAAATGGCTCCTTTTGGGGTGGGATTTATAGTGAGGGGTGGCAATGGGGTGTGCGGGGGGGTATAAAACCAACCTTTTGATGTCCCCTCTGCTTAACAGGCAGTGCAGAGCCCCTGCCCATATGCTGCATGGTGCCTTTGCCACACACTGCTAGCGTGCGACTCTCTCACACACAGGCACATTAAAAGATATTAAACTGCATTTCTGCTTTCATTCACAGTCATGGGATGTAACAGCCAAGCAGGGTGGTTCACGTTAAGCTGTGCAACTTCCTTAGCTGTAATTAAAGCCGTCCATGCAGGGGGTCTCTAAAAGTCTTGTTTTTCTACACCCCTGATCCTGACCTTTTAAAAAGGAGAGGGCGAAGCTTTTTTTGGGGAGGGGGGACGACACTGTGAAACAGGTTGGAATAGTATAGGCTGGATTTTATGTCTGGGTGGTGATGTGGTTTTTCTGTAGTTTTTAATGATACATCCTGCAAGCAATTAACAGGTGGTGACCAAATTCATACCCAAACAAGTACATCATTTAAAACATTTAAACCAAGCCAGGAGGATATATAATATAAGGCTGCAACCATCCAAATTAGTCAAATTAATTGCGTTTGAGTTGTAAGAACTGTTGTTCCTCCTGCCATCAAAACGACACCACTAAACACTTCCAGCCTACAAATGTTCATTTTACATGGCGGTGACTGGGAAATTTCATTGAACAGAAATGTAATGTGACCGCACCTTAAAGGACCAGTGTGTTGATCCCTCCAGTTAAAAACACGAACACAAGGCGTTCTTCTACATACTGGCATTTATTGCTTCCATGCTGTGAGAACTAAACAAATAAAAGATACAAAATAAATCTTACACAATTTCCCACATACAGACATTCAACTAATAAATGATTAACATAAAATGTAGGCTAAACAAAATGTAGCAATCACACAAAATAATTACAAATATACATTAGTAAAAAATACCTCATTGGCCGTGTTAACCAAAGGGAAAAAGGAACTTGAACCTTCAGCCTCAAGTCTTCAGTATTAATTAATACCGCAAACAACCCCAGCAATTATCCTCTCTGCTAAAGTGCAGCAGTCTCGCTTAATGTGTAACGAACAAAAACAAACCAACCCACAACACCACAAAAACATTTGTTCTACCCTCAAACTATTAGCTCTTTTAATATACTCCAACTTATACATGTTCATAAACATAAATATTTTAATCCAAACATAAATTATTCACATTTTAATTAAATTAAATTAACTTAGATTATAATTCTGACTCTGATGGCAGCTACACTCCCACCAAATCACCTTTGATTTCTGTAACTAAGTGTAGTGCAACTTAAGTGTTGGATTCAAATACACATCTTTAAGGTAGACAGACAGTTGTATTAATCGG
Organism: Thunnus maccoyii; assembly: GCF_910596095.1. Lineage (NCBI taxonomy): Eukaryota > Metazoa > Chordata > Actinopteri > Scombriformes > Scombridae > Thunnus > Thunnus maccoyii. Next base: position 16,816,146 of record NC_056552.1, on the reverse strand, counting down.
CTTCAAGCAGAGTAACTGTCTTGTGGACAGGCCTCTCCAGATAGGTTGGTTTGCTGAGACACTTTCCTTGAGGATCTAAGGCTGAGTCACTGATGAACAGTTGTAGCTTTCTCACACATCCATCTTTACCTGGATACACTTCTGTGACCTTGGCCAGTTTCCACTCATTACGTGGTGCACTGTCATCTTGCACAATGACTATATCATCGACCTTTCTGTGAGTCTTTTGCCATTTTTGTCTCTGTTGCAGGTTTAACAAGTACCCTTTCTTCCATCTGGACCAGAATTTATTGGCTAAATGTTGAACTTTACGCCGTCTTTTGTGAAGATAAAGGTCTTCCTTCACAAACTCTCCAGGTGGTGGCAAGAGTATTGAAGACTTCATTGTCAAGATATGATTGGGCATAAGAGGTTGTGGCCCTGCAGGATCATTGAGGAAGTGAGCTGTTAAAGGTCTGCTGTTGATGATTGCCATGACCTCATATAGGTAGGTTCGCAAAGATGACCCATCAAGCCTTCTGGATGACTGATCCAGAATAGATGTCAGCACACTCCTTTTCATTCTGATTTGCCTTTCCCAGGCTCCACCCATATGACTAGCAGATGGAGGGTTCATGACAAACTCACAACCTAGTTGTTTTAGGTTCTCTTGGTCCATCTCTTTGACAGCTTCCAGGAATTCACGTCTAGCACCAACAAAGTTAGTGCCCTGGTCAGACTGAAGTTGACGAACGTGTCCACGTAAGGCGATGAAGGCACGAAGAGCATTAATGAAGGCATCAGTTGTCATGTCGTCAAGCAGCTCAATGTGCACAGCATGAGAGCACAGACAGGTAAACAGCAGACCATAGCGCTTCAGCTCCTTTCTGCCCTCTTACACCTGACACACTTGTAGATGTAGGATGACACAGCGTGACTACATCCAAGTATCCAAATGATATTTGATCGCAGCTCATTCATTGTTAGGCCACGCCCTTGATGTTGCACCCTTTGATGATAATGTTTAATTAACAGCTTTGATATGTGGCTAGTCTTTGGTAAAACTGCTGGATGCTTGATGTGTGAATGCAAAGCAGCATGTTCTAGTCGACCACCCACCCTGAGGATGCCTTGCTCATCCACAAAGGGATTCAGTTTATGCAGTCTGTTGATATTGTCCTTTTTTTATCATCTCTTTGCCGCACTTAAGACCTTTTATTTCCTTCATGAATGTTGAACTTTGTACCTTACCTATGATGGTAAGTTCTGCATTCTTTCTCTTTTCAAGACTTGTGGCTTCATTGGTTCCTGATGTCAAACCTTTAAGCTCTTTGACACGTCGTACAAGTCTGGCAACAGCTCTGACTAACCTGTCCCAACTAGAGAACTGAGAACTTAAGGAAGTGATCAAGCAGTGAATCTTCTGTTGTGGAGGTCTTATGTATGACAGCCTTACGGACTTCTGGATCTTCCACTGCTATGTCTCCCACCGTAATATCTCCACTGGGAAGCTTGTCACACCACAGAAGTTCTGGACTAGTAAACCAGTTAGAGGCAATGAGCTCTTTAGCCTTGAGTCCCCTTGACGCATGATCTGCAGGATTTTCCTCAGAGGGCACGTGTCTCCATTGACTTGGACTGGTACTTTCCTTGATACGCTGGATGCGGTTTGCCACAAAGACATGAAATCGCCTGGCATCGTTATTTACATATCCAAGGACAACCTTTGAGTCCGTCCAGAAAAACTCCTGGGCACTTTCTATTTCCAGCTCTTTCCTGATCACATCAGTCGAATGAACAGCAACAACAGCTGCTGACAACTCAAGTCTTGGCACTGTGGTGACCTTTGTGGGGGCGACTCTGGCCTTGCCCATGACTAGAGAGCAGTGTATTTGTCCTGACGTACTGATGGTTCTCAGGTAAGTACAGACTCCATACCCTGTGACACTTGCATCGGAGAAATTATGGAGTTCGTATCTTTGGACATCACTGAAACTTGCAGGGAGGTAACATCTCTGAATCTTGACATCTGCTAGATTCTGTAGGTCTAATAGCCAAGACTGCCATTGTGGTCGAAGGTCATCAGACAGAGGTTCATCCCATCTGATCTGGTCTCGGCACATCTGTTGAAGTATCTGCTTCCCAACAAGAATGAAGGGCGCTACAAATCCAAGTGGATCGAATATGGAAGCAACTGTCGACAAGTTTCCTCTTCAAGTGAGTGGATGTTCATTTACAATGACCCTGAATAGGAACTGATCTGAAGAAACACACCATTTGACACCCATGGCTCTCTCAATCTGTGGCTCACCCAAGGCTAAGTCTTGATGCCTCACTGTTTCAGCACAATCTTCACTGGGAATGGATGTTAGCACCTTCTGACTGTTTGAAATGAACTTGCAGTTTGCCAGTGCTGCAGAGCTGCCTCACTTCACTGACTAACTGTATTGCTTCATCTTCTGTTGACACGCTAGTCAGGCCATCATCCACGTAAAAGTTTCTTTCAATGAAGCGGGTGGATGCTTCACTAAAGCGACCTTGTCCTTGAGCAGCGATGTGTTTGAGTCCATAGTTTGTACATCCGGGCGATGGCGCTGCCCCAAACAGGTGCACTCTCATTCTATAGACTGTTGGCTGAGATTGAAAGTGTCCATCATCCCACCACAGAAATCTGAGATAGTCTGCTCGCACATGAAACTGATGGAACATGTGCTCAATATCGCACATGATTGCTACTGGACCCTTGCAAAACCGACACAGAACACCCACCAAAGTATTTGTCAATTCTGGCCCAGTAAGCAAATGATCGTTCAGTGACATGCTTTGAAACTTGGCAGAGCAATCAAACATGACTTGTACCCTACATGGTTTCTGGGGGTAATACACCCCATGGCGAGGGATGTACCAGGCAGGGCGTTTGTTGATTTCTCCATCTGCAACCTTCTCTGCGTCTCCACGAGCAATCGTTTCATTCATGTAGGCTACATAATCCTTATGGTATTGTTTATCTTTCTCAAATCTCCTTCTCAGACACTGGAGACGGTGATTGGCACATTTCCTGTTGTCTGGCAGATTTGGCCTATCTTGCTTAAATGGCAAAGGCATTTCGCAGTGACCCTCTGCATTAATCTTGATTCCCTCCTCCATTATTGATATGAAGCGCAGATCCTCTTGAGAGAAGTGAGCATCCTCAACAGCCCTTTCATTGAAGTCAGACTCAAGCACTTTTATCACATCAGGTGGGGTTATTAATTCCTTGACTTTTGTTCGGCATATGTATCGCACTTCATTTGTCAGATGAGCAGGAGACTCCAGACAGGGTACTACTTGCCTCACAACAACCCTGTTACTGCTTCCAATAACATGGCTGTAGTCTACACAAGGGTTGACACAGCTAACTATGCTCCAGCCAAGGTCTGTTCTTTGAGCAAATGGCTCATTATCCTTCCCTGACATGACTTCTCTGGGCAGCAGGGCTTGAGAACAGTTGTACCCTATGAGCAGACCAACATCATATTCTATTAAAGGAGCAATTTCTTCGGCAAGGTGTTCTAGGTGTGGCCATGCTCTTGCTGTCTTGGGTGTAGGAATGTGACTTAAATTGGCAGGAATGAACTCTCTTGAATAGGTTACTGGGAGAGGGATTTTCTTTGATGAGTAGAAATCTCTCACCTGCAGCCCAGTTAACTTCTGACTTGGAATGACTGTGCTTCTGGAGGACAATGTGGAGAGTTTTAATTGCACAGACTCCTTCTGTGTGTCAAGAGTGTCTGCCTTATCTTGCAAGATGAACGTGGTGTCACTTTGATTGTCCAGGAGAGCATATATGAGAATTTAATCCTCTGGATTATCTGTTGTGGACAACCACACTGGCATGACTGTGGATGTGTGCATACTGTCCATGTCTTGCACCACTCGATTAGAGGTTACTTCATTTGGCATTTCACCAGTTTGTTTAGATTCCGTAGTCTCCTTGAACCTTTCTTTCTCCTTTGAGTGCTTGCCACTTTCCTTTCGCTTGTCATCCTTAGCACGATCTTCATGTAAACACGTTGGATGCTTCCTGTTACATGTTTCACAGACACTTCTCCTTTCACAGTTCTTTGAATGGTGTCCTGGTTTCAGACATCCAAAACACAATCTTTTTGTTTGTACAAATTTAACTCTTTCTGTGATTGTCTTGTCCATGAACTTTCGACATGTGTGAATGTCGTGGTTTGGCCTTTCACAAAAAACACACACATTAGCATTTGAATTTTCTTCAGAGCTACTTAACATCACCCTTGCACCAGTGCTTCGAGTCTTTTGTGTCTTTGGCTTTTCACCATCACTAGACTTCAGAGCATGAAGAGAAGTCACTGGATTACAGGCTATCTTGGCTTCTTTTGTGACAAACTCAACAAACTGACTGAAGCTAGGAAATGTCTTTGTTTCTTCTTCAATGTCAATTACCGTCCTGTTCCATCTTGCTGTCAACCAATCAGGGAGCTTGGTGAGCATTCTTTGGTTTTCGCTACAGTCATTTAAGACTTCAAGACTCTTGATCTGAGACATTGCTACTTGACAGCCTCGAAGGAAATCTGAAAACTCTCTTAATTCAATGCTATCCTTCGGTCCAATTTTAGGCCATGAAGTGAGCTTATCCCTGAAAGCCTTTGCAATCACAAAGGAGCTTCCATATCTCTCTTCCAAGACATCCCATGCTGAATGATAGGCTGCATCTCTACCTATCAGAAAATAACTCTTAATTGCTTTCTTTGCAGGTCCACCAACATACTTACGTAGGTAGTAGACCTTTTCGTTCACTGGAATGTTTTTCCTTCCTATCAAAGTTTGAATGACAATTTCCAGTCCTTACAGGCCTTTGCAGCATTCATCCTTTTAACTGTCTCTAAGCGCTCTATTTGTCTGCGTTTCTCTTCAAAAGTTCTTTGTCTTGCAGCATTTTCTGCCTCTTGTAGAGCAAGCCTCTGCCTGTTCTCAGCTTCAAGGGATTCAAGCTCTTGTTTTTCACGTTCCACTTCTTGTAAAATCTTCAAGGTGACTTGGGTAGCGGCTAGTTCCACTGCTGCTTCTTGTTTCCTTGAAGATGACACACTTGAACGTTCTAACCTTATGCTTAACCTGTTTGAAGACCTTGAACTTGGAGTGACTGAACCGGATTTCTGGGATGCTGCAGTTAAGAACACTGAGCCTGATTCAATCCAGCACGCTTGTTCTTCATAACTTTGACCCTTCTCTTCCACTTCTTGCTTATTCCACGCAAAGTCCAGGAGCTGTCTTGAAAAAGCATCACAAGTGTCTACTCTACAACGGGTTTCTGCATCAGGAGTTATGAATTGTCGCACGTCTTCATAAGCTTGTTTTACATCTGATGAGGCGCCTTGGATCTTGGTCGTAATATCTTGCAGGATTTCACTGGAAAGAGGTCTGTCAAGTTGTTTCTTGGCCCCCTTAACCAGAGGTTTCCACTGATCATAAGCAGATCTGAAGCAAAGCTGAAGACTTTTAGACTTGCTCTCTTGGAGCTCTTGACCCTTTTCTGTAAGCTTTCGGGTTCTCTGGCTTCTTCGTAGTCCTGTAGCAGCTTGTGTCCCTAAGCCTGCATCACTTTCTTTTGATGGGTTCGTGTCTGCAGACTGTTGCTGTAACTCTACAGCTTCACTGTTACCCTCAGCCATTTTAGCAATGTTTGACTGTATACTTTTTTTTTTTTTTTTTTAACCTTAAATAACTAAATGAATTAAATCAGCTCAGCTTACGTGTTAATAACCGGGCTATAATTTGAACAGCAATATTAATGTTAATTGCAATGAACCTAATCTAATTAAAGTTAAATTTAACCAGAAATTTTTTAGAGTAACTTATTGTGTGTTATGAACACTCTTTCACAAACAAATTAACTTATTTACATTCACAGTGAATCAGAAATAACTTCTTATTAACACTTTGAAAATAATAACAACACTTTTAAATATCAATCACACTTCACAATTGCTTGGTAGTAAATAACTATGTTGAAAGCAGTGACTTACTTATACTTAACTTATATACCTGTACAAAACACCAAAACACTTCACCCCTTTTAGCACTTATAGAGTCCCTTTAAAGCACTTAATGAAGCTACACCAGCCCTTTACATTTAACTTGTTTTAAATGTGTCCTTTTGTTGGCTTAACCACACAAAGCCTTTGAACCCCGCTTGCTGCTTGCTCGGGTTACTGGTTTATACATAGTCTTATCTGTTCGATGCTGAAGTGTGGTGAACTTGCTTGCAGCTCCGACGAGTTCTCATTCATTCTTCATTCATTTCTTCCTTAGAATGAGCCCTTTACATAGGGAGCAGGTCCCCTTCCATGGAGGCCACCATGTTGCACCGCCATCTTTCTACAGTAGCCCAGAACAGACCCAAATCAAACGCTGGCTCTAGAAAGGGCCTTTCATGTTTTTCGTGAGTTTCGTGGCCAACGTAGGTTGTCCTACATGCTTGAAAGGGCAGAGTGAGGGGACAGCTATTCAGATGGTTGAAATCTGCAACCTCACTCCTACAGCTGCAACTAAATCCTACACATTGGTCCTGGTCAATATAGTGCACAGGTGCATTATATTGTGTAATAATGAGGGCCACCACTATAACCATGTTGTTGCCCCCTTCATGCCTGGAGTGCAACTGCCCAGATATTAACTTCACCAAGAAATTTAAACACCCATATTGGCTCCAATAGTTTTGGCAGCTTGTTGTGGACCAACACCTTAATAAAACACTTAATGTGGGATTTTCCTTTAATTTGTAACTCATCTGTAGATTCTCACAGACTTGAGAATGATCTACACCACATCATCAAAACACCAAATGAATGAATATCTTTTGGAGGAGTGGTGCTCGATCCTACCAGTAGAGTTTGAGAGACTTGGAGAAACAATGCTGAGGTACAGTTTAGCTGTTAGCTTTTGTAGTGCCCAAGTGGCAACCAATACTACAATAGTTTAGCAGCTAAGCTAGCCAACTAGCAATGTGGACGTGTTTGCTCATTATTTTAAAGGATAGGTTAACAATATGAACATTGAAAGAGGTTTTGCATGCTGTAATCATTCCTCTTGTTCATACTGACCATTAATATGTAGTACAATACTATATGTGTTCAACCAGGTTCAGATCTGGTGACTGCAAAGGCTAGGGCATGATTCATACCATTTTCATACTAAACCATTCAGTGACCCCCCTCTACCCTATATGGAAGTATCTGAATGTATAATGTTCATGGATTCATTCAGTGGTATACCAAAGAGGCAGAACAGAATTACCACAAAAATGACACAGGCAACCTGGCAAAAAGTGATTGATAGCTGTCCTTTAAATCATGGGTGATGGCAAATGAGAGGCAGTTGAGTATGTAGTTAACTGGGTCAGGTGGTGAGCTGAGGTGAGAAATTCAATAGTGATGGCTGGTGGGCAGGTACAGAATTATAAGAGAGGTTAGTATAAAATATGTCAGTTATATCAGTATTTATATAGTATATATATCAGTTTTTACAGAACAATGTTATTGCTTTTAACAAGTGCCATTATTTGCCATAAATCTTTTTAGCCCTGATCTCTGTATGTTTTGTGTCTGTTTGTTTTGTTTTGGTATGTTTTTTTATGTTATTTGTCTTTGTATGTACTTTTATATGAAACCTTTTTATTTTTTTCTGCTGCCATCTTGACTAGGACTCCCTGGCAGAAGAGATATTGTATCTCAATGGAACCTTTCTGGTTAAATAAAGGATAAATAAAATAAAATAAAAGTATGCATAGCAAAAATGAACCAGATGAAGCTGTTGTTCTCTTTTCAATGTAAAACTGTTTTCTGGCAACAATTTCCAATTAGGTTTTCCTTTTGTTTTTTAGGGTAATCCCTCGCTCTGTTTGTCAATAATTGCATCCATCAGTTCTTTCTTTCTTTCTTTCTTTCTTTCTTTCTTTCTTTCTTCCTTCCTTTCTCTCACTCTGAGCCATATTCACTCTTCTCTTATTCTGCCCTTTCAATCTTTTTTCCCTTTTCTGCGTCTCTTCTTTTTCTGCCCACTTCTCTTTCTCTCTTTGAGCGGCAGATGAGCCAGGTGATAGTGACACAGCCAGCTGTATGCCAGTTACCACGGCGATGACAGCTGCCAGCCCAGGTGCACAGGCAGCTGGAAAGGCAAGGAATGTGTGTGTGTGTGTGTGTGTGTGTGTGTGTGTGTGTGTGTGTGTGTTTGAGAGAGAGGGGGGGAAAGAGAGGGAGATGTCTGGGACACTGGTATCTGTGTGTATGCATGCTCCTGTGTGTGTGACAGAGATAGGGTGAAAGGGACCTGGGTGCTAGTGAGGACACAGGTGTGTTAGGGATGGAGGGAGCGTGGGAGAAGCTTGGGAAGAGGAGAGGGGAGAGAAGAGCAGTGGTGGGGGGATAGACTGACCTTTGACCCCTTGCAACGTCCAAGCAGTTCCCAAGATCTATCTGCAGTGGCTTGCATGTGTCGCGATGTCTGCTCATTGCCTAGACGTTTGTCCGTCACTCAGTGCTTGCAACCGTCTCAGCAAGCGTAATTGAGTCAAGACATGAAATCATAGCAGGAAACACGCAGCGAGTCTAGTTAGAGCTCGGATGACATCAGCTTGTTAAATTGGAGCCTGTCAAATAAAACAGGGTTATGAGATGAACTAGAAAGATAATGAGTGAAATCCCGACCATTCCCACACTGTTGGAAGTTTTTTCTTTGCTATTTCATTGATGATTCAAGCACTATTGAGTCATCACAGCAAAGCACATTCCTCCTGCAGTGCACCTGTGAGACAAGTACAGATGATACAACTGCTATCCCTTCAAACAAACTCTTTCTTTTTCTTTCCCTCACTCTCTCTTGCACTCTCTGTCTCTTCTGGGAACATTCCAATCTACCCCTCTCCTGCACCTTCTCCTCTTCACCTCCTCCCCCTCCCTTCCTAACCCTGTTCCCTCTCTTGAGAGCGGGAGGCGGCGGTGCCGTCACTCACCACTTGGTGATAACTGGCACAAAGGGGGCCTTGGTGGCCCCGGCTGCGGCTGCGCGGCGTGCACCGCCACTGGGGAGAGAGTGGAGGAAAGTCCCCCACCTCTCCTGATTCCCTCCAGTCCTCCATCGTCCCCACCTCCCCCAGATGATGAAAACCCTGTCAGTGCGGATTAGGAAAGAGCGGTGTGCATCGGCAGAGGGAATAGCAGTGATAAAAGGCGTGCCGCCGCACCTCTATATGTCCATCCCTCTTTCAACTTGCTCACTATTTGTCACTTTATAGCAATTTTGGGATTCCAAACCTTTTCATGCTGCTGTCATGCTGCCAAACTATTAAGCTAGATTTTTTTTTTTGTGAAGCTTTAATGTGCTCCCATTTAGCCTTATTAGTGCATTTTGATGATCAGAGGCAAGTTTTTTATTATAGTGTCACTGATAAGACTATGCCAAAGTGAATCTTTAAAAAGCTGAGTTTGATAGACATTCTACAAATAAACTTGGCAGTAAAACAGCTGGCAAAAATGAACAGTTTTACTGATTCACAATGTGTGGTCTCAACTATCTGTATGAGTCACATTTTCATTGTTAATAATGATTGGGCTCAATAGATTTACAATGATGCAACCATATCACACATACAGACTAAAATTTGGGATATTTGGTGGAAAAATGAGGACTTTAGAGCCAGTTTGAACAATGGGTGATAGAGAGAAAGGATGGCGACGGCAGGCGCTACGAGGGCACAGCACTGAAGGATTCTGGGACGGGGACCGGGGCATTAAGTTGGAGTGGGGGTGGGGGGGTGCAGTTTAATTCTCAGGCTGGCACAGAAACGGTCTCGCTTCATGGTGAGAGAAAATGGGCGCCGAAGAAGGGTGGTGGGAGGTTGCAGGCTCCGAAATTGATTTCATGCCGGAGTCAGACACAGCCCCAAGGAAGGAATAATATGTGTGTGTGTTTGTCTGCGTGTGAGGACGAGAGAGAGAGAGAGAGAGAGAGAGAGAGAGAGAGTCCAGTGTGAATTCCGAGGGGCACACAATGGCAGAAGGAGAGAGAGACAGAGACCGAGAAAGAGAGGGGCTGACCTGCATCAAAGAGTCTGGATCTGCATGAGAAAAAGCATGTTGCTATTTTGCTGTTGACATCGACAGCAAGCAGCGCCACGAAAAGTGGGTATTTGTTGTTTACTGATTCTTTGAGTTGTACAGATTCCCAAACTGCACCTCCTTTGAACTACATTTTCAATGAGATTCCAACCATTATATTCACTCATTGTGTCAGCTTGCACCACATAGACCTTAAATGGGATCTGTGGAGCATTGAAATGCTATACAGTATGTAAATCTTTATTATCCCTCAAATGAAACTTAATTTCCTCTACTGAAGATAATTTCACTAACGAATTAACATATTTTGTCTACTCCAAATACCACCACTTGATAATACAGTCCCAGACAGGGACCTAAAAGGCAACTACAATAAAGCACAAGAAAAAGTCTCATCTGTGTTCACTTGCAGCGGCGATCTTCATACAATGTAAAATAGTGATACCTTGAGGAATGGAGTAGAAAAGCGGGGATACGTGCCATTTAACAGCCATTTGAAATTCAGGCTGTTTCCTCCTCCTAATGTCTCTCCCAAACACACACTCATGCTCACAATTGCACACTTGGACTCCATCTTTTTTTTAGTTTTTGGCATACACACACACATACTGTAAGTATACATGCACACAGATACGCTCACCAAGTGCATACCTTTGAGGAGTGTTTTGAATCGGTCTGCTCCACAGACCACAGACTGATGCCTTTATTCGTACTCATTACATCTATCATGAACTCAACCACTTTCTTCCGCTCCTCTCTTCTTCCTTGGAGTTTTGTCCTCTATTGCGTGCCCTCACTTTTTTTTTGCCTCCTTACTTTTAGTCCATCATTCCCTTGATCTCTCCTTCCTTTCCTCCCTCAGTCTCTCTTCATTCTCCCTCTCTCTCTCCTCTGTACTTTCCCCCCTTCTTGGCATCAGCGGCAGCATCTCTTTTAAGGCGCATGTCAAGGGAACTGTCTGCTGCTTTCAAAGGCCTTTGTGTCCGGCCTTTCTTCCCCTTAATTTGGTTTCCCCAAAACACTTTCCCATAGCATGGCCGTCTCGCCCCCTTTTCTCCCAGCTACCCCTCTCCTCTCATCTCTCCCTCCCTCTCACTTTTCCAACTGTCCTAAATAAGTTTTTCTAAAGACGATATGTATAAAGTCAGGGTGTCTCAGGCTTTCCTGATATTTATTAACATTTCTGTCAATGCTTGGTGACGTCCCCAGAATATGAGCTATGCTTAATGCATTTAAATGCACAATCTAAACTTTCTGAATTTAATGATTCATTTTAATTAATTATTTTTCAAGACATAGAGATGAAGAACAGATGAACAAATCTGTAAAAAATTCTGGATTAAGCAAAAATCCAAAGCATGCTAGACACACTTCGTAGTACCGGGCTCTCCACTGGGTTCTGGGCATCCGGTTTCTCAACCGCCCTCTTCCCATGACTTCTCTGACCGCATAGGTTTATTCAGGGAGCTTCTTGTCATGGCAACGCTTACCAAAGTATTGTTCTGTTAGCGGACTGGGTAAGAAGGAAGATGACCTCGGAACAAAAGCGAGTATTTATTTATTTGTTTTGTGAGACAGATGAAAGACGTAGTGGAGATGACACGTTAAAAGTTTAGTGAGCAGCAGAAAGTTGGCAGGAGAAATAAATTCTGAAAACAAGCGTGCGGCGCCCCTGGTGGGGGCAAGTGATGGCATTCGTTCCTCCCATGTGTGCAGCGTTGCGGTGTCCTCACCTCAGGCAGACACATGTGGTTTTAATCCACCGTATATGGACAAAGTCCTTCACTCTATCTGCATAGATTTCTCCCCCTAAACCTCTCTTGTGTCTCTTCATCTATCCCATTAGCCCCGCCTTTGCTGCCATTCCTGCTTCTTTGACAGCAGTCTTCCTTTCTTTCACAGTACATATATCCTTTTCATATTTCTCATGTCCCTTGCCAACATCTTTTCTACATTGCTTCACCTTTTTTCTGAAGTCCTCTCTTCCTTTTTCTCTTCTTTGTTTCTCCTGAAGACATCAGCTATCTCTGTGCTTGTCATTCACTCAATTCTGAAATCTTTGAAATCTTTTCCTACTGGAGCATCGCAATGGTGTCACTGCAGGATGTATTATGTACCTCTCACATCCCACTGCTTTGAAAGAGTCATGCCAAAAACACCTCTCTTTTCTCTAGAGATGATTGTGTGAGTCAATGGTTGAGTTGTTTCCTAAACCACGAGGAGTCAGAGAAACATACCATATGTTTTTATGACTGCCTAGGGACTTAAAAAGTCAAAATCTGGAGTAGATAATCTTTTCTTTGTGGTGTGTGTGTTTGTGTGTGTGTGGGCGAGTGGGTACATAAACACCTTTCCAAGAGACAGTTTTATAAGCATAAATGTGTCCAAGTGTGAAGGAAACATGGCCTCTTGGTGCATCGAGCATCAGCATGATAAAAACTGAAAATGAGATGTCTTTATTGACCCGTCCACCTCACGGAACATATTTTATCCCCCGCTTGATTCTTAGAATGCTGTTTACAGTAACGCTGGATGTATCCACAGGGAAAACAATAAAAAAAAAATCACATCCTAAACTTTGTCCATTTTTGAGAGTGGTTTCAATTTAGGCAGCTTGAAAGGGGCCAGTGTAAATCTGGACACCGTCTTGTCCGCCTTGGTGCCTCTTTGAAAGCAGAGGGGTGGGGGCCGTGGTTGAGTTGGACTCCCCGTATCGCAGAATCAACAATGGGATTGCATTACTGGGACTAAGGTGACTTTGTGAGAAGTAATGGGGCATTAGATGCTGTTTTAAAAGGTTTACCCGATTTTATGGCTTTTTCAGATGGATGATGGTTATTGAGAGTGATATGGAGTGAGAGTGATACGGTCAGGGTCAGATCAAGTCCTCCTGCGCACAACAAAACATGAGAGAGGAGCGCTACAATGGAACAATCATGATGGAGGACATTTGCTTCTAATTGACCTCCACCCCCTCAGCTGGGCCCCCCAGTCAGGCGTGGCCGGTCGCCCCGAGTAACCCCACGCAGCATCTCCAAGATCTCTGAGTGGTGAATAGGAGCACTCTCGCTCTCCCACCTTCCACTGACACACACAGCCTTGTACCTTTGGCCTGAGAAGCAGGGGAGAGGTTGTTTTTGCTGTCTGAACTCAACCAACCATCAAACTGCTCACAGCTGGCATCCAGAACCATGACCTGGGACCAGGACTCTGAGGAGACTTCCTCCGATTCGCTTCCTCCAGAGCAACGTCAGTTCTGTCAGTGGCGGTGGCTGTAAATGTGATGTAGAACTACTTCGCTGGAAATCACTAAAATGTGTGAAGTTGTTTTGCTTACTTTCAACAATAAAAAAAGTTTTACTGGCAAAGACAGTTCAGATAACTACAAAGAAAAGCATTTGATATGATTATAGAATACTTTGGATTGTTGAAGTGACATAAAAACTTAAAATCATGGTTCTATTTTCCACAATCAGTTAACATGATGTCAAACAACTCAATGAAATTGGCCATTTATTTGGTTTCCAAATGAGACAGGCCACCACTTCAAAGAGATTGATTACTGCTGCCAAGCATGCATGAAATCACAAGACATATTTTAAGTTGCACCTAAATTATTCCAAGTGCTGCATTTTGGAGGTTAGACCTTTCGTGATGGCTCAAGAACAAGGCTGCGCACACGCTTCCACACACAACAATACAGGCAGCAAGACACATGCTCGCACGCACGTACACACACAGATACACATCACAGCTCAGACAGCCAGACTGCCCATACACCCCCGCTTTTTTAGTCTGACTGTTTGTGTAAGCGAAGACTCAAAGTGGAGAGAGAGAATGAAGGGATGTGTGTGTGTGTTTGTATGTGTGTGTGTGTGTATTTGTATGTGTGTGTGTGTGTGTGATTGAGGGAGCAAGGAGTATAAAAGGAAGAGAAAAGAGCAAGCGAGAGAGCGTGATCTGACAGCGTTTTGATGGCCGCAGGCTGGAAACAATTTTGGGGGGAGATGAATTTAATACAAATTCCTCCCAGTGCAACCATGTGTCCCAGTCGACCTGAGCTGCCCCAGCACACCTCTCTAGAAACTCACACCCTCTGCCCGCCTTTCCACCATGCTTAGCTGTCACTCACGGCCGCCTGTCACATTCTCCTCGCGGTTGATGTGTCCGTGTTTGTGTGCATAAGTAATGTGATGTTTGAAGAGAGAAGCATTCGGGGAGTCAATCATCTCACGGCTCAGAGTGACAGTCGATGGCCCCGCTGGAGGAATCCAGTTTCACAGTACCTGAAACTGTTTTGTCTCAGCAGATCTCATCGTGTAGGTCTGAGAATGTAATCCTATGGCGGCTCAGCTCCTGTCATGAGGTGCTGTGACTGATCAAATGATATATTGACTTTAAACGGAGGCCTGCAGTACGGAGTTGGAAAATGGAGTAGGAATAAGATGTTTTTCAAAGGAAATTATGCAAGTTGACATTCAGTAAGACAGCCTCAATAGGAAGCATGCTGTTTCAACCTGTCTGCCATTAGTGCATCATTTGTTCTCTGTTTGATCAAATAGGTCCTTTGCGGTAAGGATTAGACAAAGATTATACTTAGCAATCATTGTTCTGAAGCAGAACGGCCGCTCCAACTTCATCATCCACTCTTCTTGTAAGGGATACCCTACTCTTTTCTGCACCATTGGCAAGCATGATTGACCACAATTAGGCCAATTACAGCCAATTTTAATGACTGAGACAAATTGATGACAGAGTTTATGGAAGCAGCTGTCCTCATTTTCACCGTATTACTCTCATCAGCCTGGACATCACTGAATGAAGTGGAGAGGCAGTGAAGGGAAGGTGGGAGAACTTGCAGAGTGGAATGTACCGTACGTGTGTGGAAGCATAGGCAAAGGTTGGAGTGCTTTTTCTGTGTGAATGCAAGTGTCAGGGTGTGTGTGTGTGTGTGTGTGCGCACACATCTGTGTGTTCGGGTTGGTGTTGAGTCACGTCCAGCACTGATCTGTAGTCACCGCTACGCCAGAGCTGCAGGTGTCCCTGTGCCCCGTCGATTGTGAGCCGCCTCTTTTTCCCAGGAAAATGCTTTCAACCAGAGTTGGGTTACCGCAAAGCAGCACAGACATCTGAGAGACGCCAGGAATGTCCCTCCCCATCAAAGGGCAGCATTTGGCCATTTTTATATCTGCAATTAAAAAGGGAACAATACGCGGGAAGAGAGGGAGTGAATGCAAGTATAGACAGAGGAGAGAGTATAAGAGAAAAGGGCAACAGGGCAGGAATGAGGGGAAGAAGTGGAGAAGGAATGTCAGCACCTGCTACGGATACATACACTGCCAAAGAAAAAATAGCTGCAAAAAGAGTGATGGAGTATGATTCCCCCTCTCCCCTTTCTATTATTTTTTAATAAACCCTTTAATAAAAGGGAATGACCCCTCTTGACCCCCACTTTGCATCTGGTTGTAATTGTTGGGAGAAGCACTTTCCCAAGTTCCAGGGACCTGTGAAGGTTAATCAGTCTCCTGTACACGATCTGTCTCGGTGACTCCTGTAGCTCAAAAAAGCCACAATGCTACAACTATTCACTTTTTTTATCACTGCAACACTGATTTGGAGTACACTACGGTGTTTAGAGACATAAAAATACCAGAAACAAGAAACCAAAATAATGCAATTCACAAATTGTCTATCCCGATTAGCTGCATTGCAGTAATAACAATAGCTGTATATTGCACTGCAGATAAGGATTAACTCTGATATTTCCTCCTCAGGGCACAGCAAAACCTCTCTGAATCATAAACAGTAGTATCCAGCTCTTCAAGTCCTGATATTATTCACCAAGAGTCAATAATTTCACTCAAGAGTTGGTGGAGACCAAAACAGAGCTAAAAGGAATATTGGATGTACATTCATCAGAGTCAAAATGAATGCTAATGTTGCTCCGTAACTGCTGGATGTGTCAATAGGTAGCTAACTGCTGGCTAACATGTTTACCATATCGATGTAAAAGGTGATAATATGTCGGTGTTGTGTTTAAAACCAAAAAAAACCTGTTCTTGCAGATTCAAAGTCTTTTGAAAGAAGAGCAGCTCACACCTTAACATGCATGTTATTGTTCTTTATTTTGAAAGTCAAAAATGATCTCTGTAACAAGGATGACCCACATTGTTCTTTCCTTGAATTTAGGAAACCAGGTTCATTTAGAAGAGTACTGTAGTGCTCCTTAATATATTTGTGCATCACATACTTTTCTTGAAATACATCTGCTTTTATGGGCCAGCATAATTGTCCAAACACAAGTGAGGCACACAACATACACTTTGGGGTTTTTAAGGCTTGTAAAAATGGGTGTTCACTGCATTTTCTTTCCCTAAGCCACCTGTGCACACTGGCTTTGTTTTAATCTTTCAATTTGTGAAACGTAAGCTGTACATTTTGACCAAGACAGAGCAAAGGTTTAACAAAAAAAAAAGTTCTCTTGAATTTTCCCCAGTCACCCACTTTAATGGAGATTTCAAATTTGATCCATGAAATTAATTTTTCACAGTTGGCAGCGGACAAGTGGAACCTCGTTGATCCTTTGAGTTGGGTGTGACTGTGTTTGGCAAAGCCAGACGAGTCACTTAATGGACTTTCTCTTTTTTTCATACTCTCATGTCGAAGTCCTTCGCATGCTCCTTCTGTTGCTCCCTCCCACTTTGGCTTCCTCTTTCTCTCTGTGACTTGGGGAGCTTTCAGTCGGCACATTGCGTGCGACAGTGGTGCTACAGAGTGTGGAGGCACAGTCCAGGAGCAATAACGTAGCTGGTGCAATGTAGAAGTGTCTGTGTGTGTGTGTGTGTATTTTACTGTTACTGAGACAGTGGATGCACCTGTAGAAAGCTGGAGTGTTTTTAAATCTGTCAGTCTATATACATATGTGTGCTTTAAAGAGTTAACCATCTGGCAAATGCCACTATAGGTCCAGCAGCTCGCAGCTTTGCCTGTGACATGGACTTCCATCGCCAGCTCCAACAGGCAGCTGTGTTCTGGCGCCCCATAAACAGAATTCCTGCCTGATTTTACAGTTCTTTCCTTTTCCTTGTTCCCTTCAACAAAATGTGGATTATTAGGGGTGCTGTAGCTTATAGGGCTTAAACTGGAAAGCATCCCGAGAAATCCAGTGATTTGATTAGTGCCACAATGCAAATATAAGGGGTTGACCTAAAGCCAAATTGTTCCAGTAACCTTCACAATCCAAAATGAGAGGAAATATTCCAGGTGCGGGCACACTGCTAGTGAAAACATCCATATCGTGAGAGCAGGTGGTTGGAATACGCCAACTACTCCGTTTACACTAACTGAACCACCATCTTGAAATACTGGTGTGAGTCATTTGACAGGCACTACAGGTGAATGATTCGCTCTTATATTTTTAAACATATAAATGAGTCCGTATGAACTGAATGGCCTTTTAAAATCCATTTGCTGGTCATGGGATTCTGGGGAAGGACATTGATTGGCTGGTGCCCTGCTGTGATGCTACAGAGGTGGCTTTTTATTGGAGGGTTTTTTGGGGGGAAGCAGGAAGTCCCTTCGGACGCTATAAAGCTTGCTCATATAAAGGGGTAATCCCCAGATAATTACAGGTTGCTGTATACACAGACTCAGACTGAGGGGGAGGTACCACAGTCCAAGGTTAACCTCCCACCCAAACGTCCCTACCTCGAAGCATGGATGATAAAACACTAATAGGCTAAGGCCAACACACACTATACCAAGCAGTTTATTTCCTTACCATGGTCGTAGAGACTGAGCTTTAACAGGTGTTTTCACAAACTGCTCCAAATTAAACATCATCCTAACAAAGCAAAGATAAAGCACTAGCATCGGAACAGGCAATATGGATGGACAAAACTTTTTTTTTATTTATTCAGCAGTTTTCAGGGTTATGAGAAGGCTTCAAATGTCTCTTGGACATTGACTTGATGCTTGTGGTTTGACCCAGAAGTTGGAGATATAACTTCCACAGCTAGTGGTTTAACCTCTTCCACTAATGGTAGTGTTTCTCCCACACTCCCTCATACCAGACATGTTGACATGGTCACGGCTAGAATTACAAAACCATCCTGCACAAAACATCACAGTCATTTGATAATTAGGGGAAAAAATGTTACATTAGTTGATAAATTAATACAGAATGTGGTTTATTTTAATCAAAATGAAAAAGAACCCAGTTTCATTATGGAGTTTCTAGAGCAGATCACTAAAGAAAATAACTCAAGTGAGTGAAAGACAGAGATGAAAAACAGACATGCTCTCCTGTTTGAGTGCACACACAGTATGTGCGTGTGTGATTGTGTGTAGAGGAGCCATATTTTATGTAAGTGTGTTGCTCCAGCGCTGGCTGCATTTAAGAATTTGACAAAACTATTGAGAAAGAGGGACAAACAACAAGTAAATCCTCTCTGCATATTTGGTACAGCTATTTCAGTGTCACTGTTTCTACATTTACCAAAGTAAAAATTCCTGACTGGTTAATAGGTTAAAGGCGCAGAGTGCCTCTCTCAAAATAGCAGCACTTAAATTCCTTTTCTTGTTAAATAATGACATGATTTACGATGTATGATTAATGCAAAACCACTACTGGACAGGAAGTAGATATCATTTTAAGGCCTTCTCTAAAACTACAGTATGTTGTTCTCAATTGCTCATCTACAGCAAGCTTATTCAACTTTTCAAACAACACTGTGCTGTTTTCTCTCTTGAGTTTTCTGATGTTTAAGATTCAATTTCTGTAGGGGGTGCTCTTTCTTCTGTGAATGGGATATCGCTGGACAAACTGATTACTTAGTTCTTCTGTTGATTCTGAAGAAATCTTGTTTGCAGCTGCCAAAAATATAGAAAACATCACTTTTTGGCAGAGGATTTTCCCTGGGAAAGACCTGCCAAATGCTGTTGCTTTAGAATAAGAAACATTAAAGCTTTCATTAACTGGCCATACTCTACCACAGACAGTTGTGCAACATTGGCAGTACCAGGTGGCAAAAATGATAGTTTGTTATTTCAAAGATGTTAAATAGATTATTATTTCAAATGTTCCCACCTAGACCCAGCGTTCTGTAGTATTCTATAGTCATAGTAGTTGTTAACTTAAAAAACTTAATACAACATAATCCTATAAACTGTTTTTGGTGTAGGGGAACTTCCCAACCACATACTGTACAGCGGGGCAGAAAACAGCCCTGGCACTCTCTTGCTTTCCACTCTTTAAAATGCAACTATATTGTATAACTATGATTTAAATACCTGATGAAAACTGTATATTGAACAGTTTGAATTAATCAAAAGTAATAGAAGTATTATAGTTTGCTCTTGTAGGAGTGGTAATCCAAGGAATCGTATGACATATATGGATGTGTATTGGTGCATAGAAGGAGTCATTAGAAATTATGATTTTGGGGGCAATATCATGTGGCAGGAGTGTTTTTTTATGTTTGAAACTAGCATTTTCATGTCACACTTGGATATATTTGAATATGTGCATGTGTTTGTATGCTAATGTCATTGTATCCTCAGGCAGATTTAAGACAGAACGTGTGTATAACATTGCTAGTTTGAATGATGGTGCAAACAGGCTTCTCTCTGTGTCTTCAAGCTGATTTATAGATGACAGCACTGTGGGCGTAAGTCTGCAACAACAACTGCGACCATTCCTCAAGACACCAGTGCTCTAGTGTACACTAACACAGAATTTTAGACAAATATGTAGCTTTACTGCTCCCCTAAGTATGCAGGTAATGTTACATACAACATTTCATATTGCAGTTGCTGTATTTGCTGCCAGGTGGAATGTCTGACTGTGTTATCAGACAACACCTGATACATATTTCCAAGCAGGTTTTGCTTATAATCTGATAAAGAAGCCTTTGACATGTACCTTTTGGCAAGTTCAGATGAGAACCAGCATGATGAGTGTAAACACAGTGACTGAGTGTTCAGTTGACTGCACAACAGCTGCTGCAACGAAAGCTTTCAGAAAAGCAAACAAATGCAATTAATCTTGCTTTTGGAATAACAATATACAATATCAAGGGAGATATAATATTCGGTGAGCAGTATGTTCCATATGCAAAAAAAAACTGGTAGGGGAGGAGGGGGCAGTTGTGGGAGCATGGTATTCCCTAAAAACACTGGAGGCCAAGTGAAATTGAGCCTAATTCCCTGGAATGCCGCTTCCGTCTGGACATGTCGATAAAAATAAAGCTTATTGTGATAGTGGGGGTTCAGCCCCCAGGTAGAGTAATGAAAAGAAAACTGGCAGAGCTCCCAATCGGAAAGGCTCACCTTCCACCCTGTTGGCCATAAGATAGACATTCATATAGATGCATACCTACAAGAGGGAAGTGTTTGTGCACCTTTCTATGTGCATGAATGATTGTGGTAACAAATTGTGTGTTTGTATGCATCTTTATGTGAGTGTAGGTTGTTCAGAATGTTAAGCTGTGCAGAAACATGCATTTATCCAGTGTCAGGGGAAGGCAAAGCTACAGAGGGAAAGTGAATGAGGGGTTTGGAACCACAACAGGTATTTATGTGAGTGTGCAGGTGTGTATGTTGGTGAAAGGGGACAGGAGCTGAGTCACCGATGGGAAATTCTGAAGTACACCGGAAACTGACTCATCATGTCCCGTATTAAAATCAGTTGAAGGGAAAACACTGCACAAGGCCACCACCAAAATGCCAGATAATAATGGGCAGCAGGTGATAAGTTAGTTATGAAAGTGAGGGATGTGTAACAGACAGCTAACAGCCAGCAAAGCCAGCAAGCAAGACAGGCAGACAGCTGCACAGGTCGCTCCGGCTGGAGGCTTTACGAGCCGGCTCAGGTGTGCTTCTCTGAAGGGTCTTTACAAGCCTGTGGATGCATTTAATGAGACTGGCTGGGTCTGATATATGCACATGCACACACACATTTGAAACAATCCATCACATTTTTTTATTAGAGCTGTCAAATAATAGATATTTAAGTCACAGCTGATCACACAAACACAAGTCACAGTTACCAGAATCACATTATTCCTCACATGTTGTGAGTGAAAACATACTGTACATGTTACAGTTTAACTTAAGGAAAGTTTATTTATAATCATTCACAGTCCAGTATTCCCTAATTACAAACTTCAGCTTTCAATCAGTCAGTTGACAACTGCTTCTTTACAAAAAGGTGGTTTTAAGTACAGTGAAATCAGGATATACATTTGAATAGCTGCATATGCTTATCACAAGTTACAGCAGTACATCAATGAGAACAAAAAATAAATGATTAATTATGTAATTATGTAATTATGTAATGTAATTAATTATTACACTGACTTGCCTCATTAAAGGAATAGTTGAGCATTTCAGCACACTCAGCCACTGCAAAACATGGAAACTATATAATATATGCTTATGATTTCAATGCATGAAAATACAAACTAGATTACTTTAACAAAAATACATTTTGGATAATAGTTTACTTGGTCCTAAATCCAGGAAAGGTTGCAGTTATGATGGTGATGTAAAATCTAATCCATCAACATTGTGATCTAAAACATTTTGAAAGCATTACAAATCCCCAGTGTCCCCACAACAAGTGGATCCATACCCGTTGATTTCAGTTTAGGCAAATGATAAATTCCATGGAGAGCTTTGTTTGTTAAATGGGTCCAACATTCACTCAAGACCTAATTGAATGGAATTAAGTTTACAGTTTGAGACAGAATAAAGTCTGAGAAAAGCTGCAAGAAATGTTGTTACTGGTGGGAATATAGTTCCATGGCAATGAACTCCTTTGTCAGTTTGTGTTTTTTAGACAGAGAGAATGAGGTGTATGTCTATGTGTAGATTAAACTGGGCTTGTTTAAGCACAGAAATCAAAACCAACACCAAAACCTTTTGCTAACGTTAACAAAAACATTACAACCAAAGTTATACAAACTTTACCAGCATAACTGTGCTGAACTGGAATCAGGTATTGCAGATAAGACTGAAAGTTCATTGTTGATGTTGGAACAGTGGTTGACAAAACAATGTCACTACAAGGTCCATTAGCTCACCTACTATGCAATTGTAGATGTTCTATGTATGTAGGGGGGTGATGTGCTGTATGTAAATTGTGGCCAGTGCAGTGCATGAGGATTCACTCGAGTGACTGACGCTCTGCATGCTACATGAACATGGCTGGTGCATGGACTGCAGCTGTACTATCCTCTCACTTTCAACATCATCTAACATTATGCTAACATCACCACAATGTTATATTAGCAATTCAACCGTCAGCAGCTGATGCTAAGCAGACAGGCAGGCACATGGTGTGTATAGGAATGCGGGCTTTCTGTATGTTTGTATTGCTGCAGCTGGGCTCGGCCACAGGTATGTATGGGGCTGTGAGGTGGAATACTCAGTATGGGCGGAGGTCCATGCCATCTGCACCCTGACTGTATGTTGTACTGTGGGAGAAAAAGCTTGGAGGATAGACACAGCAGCTAGCACGGTGGTAAAAGACGTCAAGACAAATAGACAGAGGGAGAGAATGAGGGGAATCCCCGTGATGGACCGAGGCTGGAAGGATGGAGGTGAGGAAGCAGCAGCCGATAGGGGTGTTACTTAAACTTGCTTCTCCATTAATAATAGCACCCTTAGTCTACACTAAGAGCTGAGCTCTTGATTAATCTTGACTGGCAGAGAAGCGACTCCTGGATCCTGGGCTGAAAACATGCCTCACATCAAGGATAAAAGATTGATTTTGCAAATAGTCTTCATTCATTCATTTTGATAAATCCCAAGTCTGCATCAGTTAGAACTTCACTTCAGCAGTCTGGTGCAAACAGATGAAACCACTCCCCAAAAGAAGCTCTCTTCCTCACTGTCTATCAGCCGCCATCCTTCTTGGAGACAACTCACCTCTCAGGTATAAAAGTGAGCACACACATGTGTAACTTTCCATCTTTTAAGGGGGTGGGGCGTGAAAATGGGGTATCCAGATGGCCCCTTAATTAAAACCACATGCCAGCAGTTTAAAAAAAATTAGAAAAATGAGAGGATGCATATATTACACTGAGAAATATGAAGATAGTCAGCTGGACAATGGCATGTAATCATACAGTATATTTGGCTTTAGGTGATTATAGTCTTTTGTTTTGGGGAATCACAAGTGCACACCATTAAAAAACATGGAGAAGTCAATACAAAGAGCACGTTTAAGCAAGGATACCTTGACTGGTCCTTGCTGTTTAGATAGGACAAGTCATAAGAAGAGAATAAATGTCATTTAAAGATTGCAATCAAGTTTCAAGAGGAAGTTATCCTCAGTATTCAACTTCATAATAACATGAAGTCATAACATGAATTTTGCCATCAAACAAAGATGAATGTCAAATTATCAGTTTCTCAAATACATGTTTTTTGCCTTCTCTAAACTTTTTTAACTATTGTTTCAGCTAGACCTTACAGCAAAACAAACACCCCCATAAAAAAGATTTTTTTGACACACGCCACAAATCTGTTTCAAATTATCTTCTTACAAATAACCATTCGGGTCCATATATTTCTGAGGTAAAAAGCTAATGGCTACAAGTCAGCATTAATTCACTCCAAAGCACTTGAGTCGATCAAACTCCACAGTAGGCCGCGCTAACCACCGCTGAAAAGTCATAACCACAGTGGTTATTGTAGGACTGGTGTTAGCCATATTGTAGCTCAACACCTTCTAATGACTGTCAGCCTATTGCAGCTCACTTTAGATGTGTAATGCGATACCGCTGTTCACACCACAAATCAACAGGTCTTTAGGGACTTTTGAAAAGGTGTCTTGTAATTGACTCCCACTGAATGTCGGCCTTAACTCAGTGACTGATTTGTTGAAAGATAAATAAGGAGGGAAGAGGAGTTCGGGTTGGAGAGTGAAGTAGGCGAGAACTGCCAGAGACCTATGGTGTTTCTGGCATAAAACAAACAGATTTTGTATTATGAAAGCAAGTTTGGCTTGCGCTGTTTGCACTTAACTCTATTATGATTACAAGCTTGGCAATTTGTGAAGGTCAAGTACACCATTTTAAACAGAGAGAACATAAACAAAATCCTTCTTTCTCTCGTTTGCGTTTTCATTCAATTCTCTTCTCCCCCATTTTAATTCCTAGTTTTTATTCTTATAACGAAGCCCTCTCACCTGGATGTTATTATGCTTGCTTTTTGTGTGGTACGGCCACACTACCCCCTTTTCCCCAATAACCCTCTCCTCACCTCAGCCTTGAAATAATAAACATAACTTTGTCATGGCACCCTGGCACACATAGCCCCCTGCCTCACCCTGGCCAGGAGGCCCCAGTGCTTGGACCGTAAAGATAACTGTCATTTGTAGGTTTCTTGCGTTGCAGTATAAAGGGATAAAGTTGGATTCAGGAGTTAAGTGCTTCTTCATGATGCTACGTTCAGGTCAGCTGTGGTTTTGATTATGCACAAAGCTGCTTTATCTCTCTGAGAAATAGCCTGCTTGTGTCAGTGGGCTATGTAAACAACTGAGCCTTCATATATGAACATCAATGTTGACTTTTCAAAGCATAGGCATGAGAGCAAATATATATAGATACGCAAGGTCACGTGAGAGTGCATGCTGGTTCAAGGAAATAGGAGAATTATTGAGCACAAAAAGAAGCTTCATTTTATGATGACAATGTAATAAGGAGAAAGATGTTTACTGATCCTATAATCTTTTGCAAAATAAGGATAAGGGTGATAAGAAGGCCTCTAATCACATTACAGTGCGTTTAAATTTTTAAAAGAACCCAAAATACCAAGTAGCACATCTGTTGGTGTCTCTAACCTTCATAATCTGCCCCCCACTCCAATCTCAGGTTTCTGGAATAGCAAAGACAGGTGCACATTCAGGTGATCCTCTCTACTGCTGCTCTCTGACAGTCTCACATCTCAGATAGGAATATCATTGCTCTTGTATTGTGCTGTAAGATTTATACACCTGCATTTCATCTTTTTTCACCTAACTGTGAAGCGTAGGTGGTCTGCTGGCCAGTTACTTCAAAGCAAACATTTTCATCTCAGATGTGTCACATTTTATAAAAAAAAAACTGGAGTGAGGTTTCACATTCCAAGCTTAACTTCCCCAGGTCAAAATTCATTAGCAGCACAATCCATTAAAATGATCAAACATGACATCTTTAAAGATGTAACCCCTAACCCTAGCCCTAACCCTAACCATACTCGGGACCAAAATCAAACTTTAGTTCCTTTGTGAAAAAGTGATTTAAACAAGTTCACCAAACATTATGATGGAAATAATTTGTGTAAGGCAGTGCAGTCAGGCTTCCCGGATGTGAGGCTGAAGCCTCCCATATTTAAAAGAGGAAAGGTTTTTGGGTCTCCTCATGCAGCCAGCGGTTATGAATGCTGGCCTATGGTGCTGGTATGGATTGTTTTTCCAGTCGCTCATGTTTTCACGATGAGGTAGCCTACCTTTTCTTCCCCTGCAATGAGTGCTCGAAAATAACGATTTACCAACATCCCGCACCATTCCAAAGCCCATCAACATTTTGCCAAGCATGACTCTTTCATTATGTCTTCCAGGGAGAAAAGGAAACAGGAGGGGATAATGCCAGGATGGTTCTTGCCTGTGTCTGGATACACGTCTAGCATGTCATGTGTGTTTTTGAGCAACTGGTCTCAGTCGGCATTGGTAATGCTGACTTGAGGTTAGAATGCCAAAGTAAATTGTGACAGCTCTCTTATTTTGTGGCCTGGTTCTACCACATGCAGCCACTGGTTGTATTGCCCTGGCCGTAGCTTGGCTTCAGCCTTTACTGCTCAAGAAACAGGAGTAGATGGCAGGAAGTATGGTTTCCTCTGGCTTTACTGCGCTGTGTCAGGCCTTAAGTCCTCCACGGCCCTGCTAGACACTGAACTGTGACATATACTCATAAGAATGTGTTTTTATTAAAAGTGACTGATTGCAGCTTCAACTATATATTGTATGACTGTTTTGGTGTTTTGAAATTGCTTATGTTGTTATTCCTGAGTAGTTATGTCATAAATGGCAGTCTATGTGCTTTTATAGTCCAAAACACTTCATACCATTTAACAGTCAACTTTTTTTGCAACAAGAATATGAATACGGACACAATTTCACAAATGGACCCTCTATGCCATGAAAACCAGATCTAGTCCTTTGCCCTACCATCACGCTAGTGAGGTGTTTTATTGGCCCGTGGGCGCGGCTGCCGAGTGGCATCTGTCATCAGAGCATGCCCTCGCTCTACGCCAAGGTGAGTTTATTTGGTTTGATACGTGGTGTGCTGCCCATATTTTCACAGGTGCCTGTGTTGTTGAACCAAGAGCCTGATTCCTGCTTTCCCTGGCAGACACAAGGCCCTGGTTGTCCAGAACTTCCTCTGATGGAGGTGGGGAGGAAAGGTGCCTCTCTGCTCCCTTAGGAAGCATTCCTCTTCAAAATGTCCTCTCTCAAAATCTCACTAGCACACCTCCCCTAATTGATTATTTGGACTTGAGTTTATTGAGCATGATCTGTGTTCATGAGAATCATGATTTGGGGTTGAATGATAGCACCTCTACGGTATTGTTCTGGTGCCACAGTGCTCTCATTCTATCAGATACAGCAGTGCAGTTTGACAGTGGTTTTTAATAGTTACTAAGTCTGTAAATGAGAAGACTTTATTGGTCTTGTGAGTGACTGAATGTATAAACTGTTAAAAAGCGATAAACAAAACATGGATCAAGCCTTTTGCTCTCTGGCTATTTTTCATATTACATGAGCACATTTGAGTGCAAACATCCATGGACGATTTTGACTGGGTGCAAGAATAATGGTCCAGCAGCTGTCATTAGCTGAGATGATTCTCTGGGCAGACAGTCATTCTGGCAAAACCATTGTCTTGGTGAACAGCCAACCCAGTATCACGGCAGTTCATGAAATAGTGTTCATGGACACAAATTTTCCATTTTTTTCATGACACTCAGCACAACTTTCAAACTGATGTATTTCAATTGGAAGTATCTTTCGTGCCTGCACCACATACAACGCTGTGAGCAGGACCGGAGGACCCGCTGCCAGGGATTATTTTCCTCACTGTCAATTCCTGTGTTTAGGTTTTCTTTTAATAATATCCTCAACAGTTCTCAACACAGAAACACGAAAGTGTCCCTGATAACTCAACAACACAATAGGTTAATATCGTGGCCATCTGTTTTAATTATTTCTCCCTCATTTCTGGGAACTCAAGTTTTTTGTCAGTTTTGAATGGCAGAAGGCTACATTACCCATGATCCTCAGCCACTGTTGCTGTTGGAGATGAAGACGGTCCGCTTTGTTACCCGTTACAAAACTTTTATTTACAACTATATCTATAAATTTATATCTACTTACTTTTAATTACTGAATTTATACCAAACTGATTAAGATTTTATGTGCATTCATGGAGGCCCCCCCCCCCACCCCCTCACACATAGTGGAGATAGTGGCATTTGGATTTGGGTTGCAGCCGACTGGTGGCAATTTGAAATGGAATGAAGCCCACCCACAGCAGACAACCCAAATTACCCACAACACGATGCACTTCCCTAACCCTAACACTAACCTGCCTTTGCACTAAATTGCAACAAATTGTACCATGGCCATATAAACGGGATGAAGACGGGGTTATCAAACTGGACTTTACATTTCACATCCCTCATTTAATCCCTGCACTTGTCACTTTAATATATTTCATCAAACTGGACTTTAGATTGTGAATAGCAAACATCAAGACACATTCTTTGTATGCTTGCATTGGCTAATAAAACAGAACCTGCAACCTTCTTCCCTTAATGATCATTAAATCAAATAATTAAATTAATAATAATTAAAGTGATCATAATGCCTTATATGCTGATACTGATGTTTCATATTTGATAAAATTTTGTTGACAAGTGGCCATGGTATGGGTAGGAGTCTTCCTCAATTAATATTGAGCACCTCATCAAATAAAGCACTACAAAGTTTGTGTGTGTGTGTGTGTGTGTGTGTGTGTGTTTGTGAGACGTCTTTTTCACTGGGTGGTTGTGTTGGCCTGCAGACATCGAAGCGTGACTGGAAAGGTCCTAGTGGACAAGTGGAGCCAGATGACAACTCAGTCTGGATTCATCACTGTCTTAGTTATCCCCGGAGGGAAAGCCCCTTGTCTGACCACCAAAACCACATAGGTCACTTTTTTTACTCATTTTATGAGCTGTCTTAACTGCTGCCCTTTCCTTACCATCTCGTCACCATGCTGTCATGTGGTCTCTATTCTTCATGTCATTCTCAAATCACTTTCTTTTCCTCTCTCAGCCCTTTTTTTTTCTCTTAACCCTGCTTGCCCTCGCTTGTGTTGACCTCTCCCCCTGCTCCGTCGCTCTCAGTCCGTCTTCACAGATAAGTAGACATCCCTCACCTTTCACATAACATCACATGGTAACAATCAGAGTGGGCTTTGGCAGACAAATTAGGGCAGTTAATGTAGACCGGAGATCAGTGCAGAGGCGGGGAAGCTGGTGCTAAATGCCAACAGATGGGGCCTGAAGTGGATCGGCCCAGCATAGCGCAGTATGGTACAGTATAGTCTGGGATGTAGAGCTGAAAGAGGGCCTGAGCCTACAGGAAAGAGGAGCATTCTTACTTAAACCTTGTTTTTTATCAGTGAGAAATGAGAGACATGGAAAACTCTAAACAGCAAAGTTGACAAATTCGGAACAAGAATCGGTACCAAAAGGATGAAAAACTAGTTTATATTTGACAGAAAAAATGCATTTGGTCTTATCTCAGATTAAACTCTGTCCACAACCCCCATTACTTTTTTTAGGACTCAGAAGGTAAACATGTTCCTCTCTGTTCATTTAGAAAGGAACTGTGTATATGTATTTCAAAAATGAGTCAGATTTATTTTAAACACAGCTTAGTTCACCACTGAATTATGCATATTTCATCAAATGTTTGGCAGACGACCGATGCAACTCAAAGCCAATTCAGCATGGATACTCCTCCAATGGCACATTTTCACCAATCAGTCTGTCATCACTTGTAAAATATGAATGAATACTGCTCCCTGAAATCTATTAATTCTGAATACATTTCTCCTATGAAATGTGGGACTCATCATATGCTGACCTGTGAGTATTTCCCTGTGATTATTTTCCACTTAATCCGGCTTGATGAAGTGCGTGTCCTGTATAGGTGATAAATTAACACTTTACACCGGATCTAACCAATGAGCATAATGATTTCTCCTTCTGTCCTCCAGTTCAACTATGTATCTTTTAAAGATTGTGAGGAGAATGATCTTTTTACCTTTCAACTCTCCCCAGACATTGGCAAGCCAAGACTCTCTCTGATTTCTGCATCCAATCATTATCCCAAACCAAAATGCCTGCCCCAGGCTTCTTACTGAAGTAGCCCACCACAATCCGATGGAGCATTCTCAGCCAAACACAACACTGCAGCATATTGAAAGTGTTTTGATACATCATTAAAAGTGTATGTGAACACATTGAAGTGAATGCTAATAATTACTCCATCCTGAAGGAAATACTTAAAGCATTTCTTTTAAAATGTGCAGTAATAAGTGAGACATCTCAAGCAGGTCTTATGCAGAATTGATCAGTGTAATTTCTATTTGTCCATCTGCACACAATCCGCTTTTTGTGATCACCTTAATACATGGGCAGCACACACACACACACACACACACAAACACACATACACACACATGCACACACACATTCCTCTTATGTTACAGCCTTTGAAGAGGCAGACTCATCCCCATTTTCAACAGTACCCAATCAAACACAAAGCTGAGGGGCGGATTAGGAGCAGGCTTGTGCTGCACAATGCTCCTATCAGGGACCACACTGGTTTTAAATTACCCCCTATTCCTCACTCATTTCAATCACTCACTGGCCCAATAAACTTTGTTTCTCCAATAAAAAAGACCAACAAAGGAACAATGAATCACAGTTTTGTGCAACAGCAGTCCCATACAATCCCTGACACTGTGTGTTTGTGTCTGGAAAATTGACCTCAAGTATCATCGATGTGATTGGCCCATTTGTGAGGATAAAAGATTGGGTGGGTTGAAAGTGAGAAGAAGACGTTTCCTTCGGAGGGATGAAATGTGTTTTTTTTTTTTTGTTAAATGGAAAAATGTAAAGATGGAGAGATTGAAGGATGGCAGATGTGCGAGTGGAGGTGTGGTCATTGTCACGCATGTTGTCAGTTCCAGATGGAGTGGTGTCTCTTCAGACGACAGCTGGTTTCACTCAGAGAAAAGACATGCAGCAGAAAGAGAGAAAGAGATCAGACCTTCACCACTGAATATTTATGATCTTGGTCCACACAGATTTCTCGCCACATTTTTTGCGGTTTTCAGGGGAGTTAGTATGTGGTGACCCACAGACAAGCACACATGAGTGTTCACAGATACATTCAGATATTCACACATACACCCACTGTCGCTGAGGGGAAAGAGATGGAGAAAAAAGAAATAAAAAATGGAATAAGAACAAAGAAATAAAGGGACATCATTAGAATGGAAAGCTGTGAATGTGGAGAAAAGTAAAAGTAGAAATACGTTAGGTAAAAGAGAGGATTTAGGAAACAGACCTACACACAGAGAGAGAGAGACCCCATGCTGGAGAATGCCGTTGTTGAGCTTTGAAGCACAGTGGTAATGAGGCTCCATTTAAAGCCAATGAAGCCGCTTTGGCAGCTTATGAAAGCACGATTGGTAAGCCCCCCTCGTCTGCCGCTGGGTGGTGTGTGTTTGTGTGGATGTATGCGTGTGTGTCAGTAGGATGGGGTGGAGGGGGGGTGGGGGGACAGTATTTGGCTGGATCCGCTTTGCTCGTTTCCAGCTCTCTAAGACGCAGCTCTCTCCCAGAACAGTCACTCTCCAGAGCTTGGATTTCTCTACAAACACCTGAAGTGGTTTCCCAAACACACTTGAATAGTTATAATTTCACACAGCTGTAGCAAAGGGACACGAATCAATATAAACTGTTGTAATCTCTTTATTAGTGTCATTATAACTGACAATTATCCAGGGAGAGCCCTTCAACTCTATAATAAATACACATTTATCAAGATGGAAAATGAAGAAGCATTTTTTTGTTGGCTGAAACAGAAAGAGATCAAAAGAATACAAGCAAATTAAATGATGAAAAATAGGGTTTTGGTGTAGTATAACATGGGAAGGGACAACAAGGTTGTTGACTTTTGTGCAGACACATCCTCCCAACCATAGATATGTATCTAAAGATGGATGTAGCAAGGTGTGACGTCAACCACTGGTTTACTTTGGAGTCTGTTTGAAGCCCAGAATTTGGGATGTTGCCTTTCACACTCTGGAAACACTTGCTAACATTAGCTACTTTAAATAAATTGTGTTAATGGGGCAGGTAATACAACCAAGTAATATTAAACTTACCAAAATATTGCGACAATAGTCCGACTCAGTGTGAGTTCTGGACTGGAGAGCAGCAGGTGAGCAAACTGACATTCACAGCTGTCAGTCAACACCCACACAGCGGACATCAAAGCTACAAGAAGTCCTCAAATCTTGTAAATGAGAAATAATTTCCAAAATGACCACTGGCACGCTTCATAGAGGGCCCGACTTTAGCGATTGAGACCATAATGACTCGTTGAAAAAAATAATTGACTTAGTATTTCTAGAGAGAGATTGACACTTTTTGAATGGGAGTCAATTGGAGCCAGCAACTAGCGGGCATTGGTGGCATTGCACTTTAAGGTACTTCTGTATTGGCTCAAGCCTCAAGCAGTGGTAGCTGCTGCTTGTGCCTGACAGAAACAGTAGGTAAGCTGTTCTCTACATCCTTGAATACATATAGTGGAAAAAGCCTATTGGTTTGAGAGTTCTTGTGGGAGGAAACTAAAATGTGCCTCAAGACAGTGCTGCAGAAGAGTACTGGTACATGATGATACTCAGTTGTATTTGTAGCTTATCACTTACAAAAAAATGCCTACACAGCCATGTAAAAGAGAGGCAACTACATTTACTCTACAATAAAATGTATAACTCATATGGCTGGAATTTTACTTTACAAAATAGGCAAAGCTTCCAGCACATTTTTGTTACTTACCAATATCTCAGTCTTGTGACAAGCAGTAGCTGTGTCACTAGATATGAGAGGAAGACAGAGTTACAGACAAAGATGCAGGGGGTTGAGGGTCTCTGTTGATTCAAATAAAGGCAGAATTCAGTCAATCTTGCAGTCTTGTGGCATAACAAAACTATCAAGGGGAGTGGAGTCTCATTTAAACTCAGCCCTAAGGCTGGCTCTGTTCCTGTAGCTCAATCTCTCGTAGGACTATAAATCTGGATTTTCACTGTCCATTTGGTTGCAGGCCATTTAAACTGTTTTGGTGTAATGGGAACTGGACGGGAACGGCAAGCTGATGGGGGACAGGATGTCCAGGATAGATGTGCTTGATGCAGAGACATATGTCATGGTGTATGTGTGTGTATGTGTTCAGACAATCTCAGCAACCTCTATTCTCAAAGCCTTGATCGCCATGCCTAGGGAGAGTGATGATAAATGGTCGCTTTCCTGTAATTTACCTTTAGGAGGATGGATGGAGCTGGGCTGTTTAGTTAGAGGGTGGGGAGACGAAGAGAGAGGAGACTGTAGGTGCGAGAGAGGGGGGAGAGGGAAAAAGAGAAAGAGAGTAAGGAGTTTCCTGCTTTGGACCAGACTATGACTCGGGAGTTGGGTTTCCTCAGAGGTGAGGTACACATTTGTGTGTGTGTGCCTCAGTGTTTATTGACAGAGCTTTAGGTCTTGTTCTGTTCATAGAGGAGGGGAGCCGCTCTGCTTGGTACTCTCCCCTTTCAAACCCCAGCCTATCCCCTGTGAGTGGAAACACACCAGAGCAGTGCCCATTCTATGTGAGCATACTTTCCAATGGGAAACACACACATATCAATTTGATATCATTTCCGGAGCTTGGGCTAATGACTGCTATTAAAGAGACAGATGATCAACACAACACACAGCTCATTAACTAATAATTTATTTTTTTATCATTTAGATTAAAAAGTCAGTGGTTCATTGCCTCAAAGGAAAATGTACAAGGAAGACTTTGATATAACAGAAGTGAAAAGCAGGGCTGAACTGAGGGATGAATCCCTTTGTTCCCAATGAAGGGTAGGTGGACAATTTTTTTGTGAGTGAACCATTATTCCCAGGACATTAATATAACGGAAAGTGGTGGGTTGTTATGTCAGTTCCTGTCTGTACCTTTGTGGGGAAAAGCAGAGGGTCCGATCAGCCCGTGTCACATTTTTACTCAATTCTCCTCAAAGTCATTAACAATTGAGCATTTGTTGTCTGGAAACAACATAAAACCCGAAAGGAATACATTCTGTGTAATATCTGAACCACATCTTCTGGTCATGATCACAAAAGCATATGTTTCTGGTTTCTACATCCATATAACATCATCTGGTTTGTACATCCATACAACGTGAGTCATCCCAGGGCAAGTGACGCTTTACAAAAGACAACATAAATGGCAGAGGCAGTTCA
Organism: Thunnus maccoyii; assembly: GCF_910596095.1. Classification (NCBI taxonomy): domain Eukaryota; kingdom Metazoa; phylum Chordata; class Actinopteri; order Scombriformes; family Scombridae; genus Thunnus; species Thunnus maccoyii. Next base: position 16,782,430 of record NC_056552.1, on the reverse strand, counting down.
GTACATATTTACAACATTAAAAATGTGTCAAGACTTATTAAACGAGGCAAATGCGTAGATGGAAGTGAAACAGAAAGAAAAGGGAATCAGACCAGGAAAATGTAAAGTGATAATCCTTCATCATAGGCTGTTCAGACTCCTCTACACAAACATTAAACAGTGGCAAAACTGAGAAGCTTTGTCCCCCCCGAAAAGTCTGCCCTTCATACGAGAGCTCTCTCACCTCTCTGCACTTTCAGTTCATGTGCGTATCACTTGTTTACTCGGGTAGGTTAATTGGACACACACACACACACACACACACACTCACTCACACACACACACCTGTGAATGCTATAAATGCTGCAAAGGGGGGAAACAAAGCAAAGCAGTTATGGCCTCAGTTCCACTGCCAAGCTGCTGGGCTTGTTAACGTAAAACAACAGGACGGCTCTCCCTATGAGGCTCACTAAATAGCTTTCACGAGAGACTAAGTTCCCAACCCCTGACAACATCTGGCACACTCTTATTTCTTATCTTTATTTTAACATTCAGGGTGGGCACTTAAGAAAGGGAAAATGGAGAGCCAATAGTAAGTAAAGAAGGATTTTGTGTGATTCGATGTGAAATAAAGTCCAGATTCAGAGCAGACTGAGAGGACGGCAGGGATACTGCTGCTCCTCCATGACTGTGTTGGGTGCTTAAGGAGCTCGGCACCAGAGAGGCTTCACAGGCACGTAATTTGACCATCCATCACAATGTGTCACGCCATACTCACATACCAGGGCGAGGAGACTGGTGCTACTGTAACACCACCTGTCTGACAGGCCGCTGCGGACAGCCAACACACAAATAATTGACTGTTTGGTTCTGCATTTTTGTGAAATTCCATCTGTAGGGATTGTGCCCAGGGTATAGTGCTGTAAAGCCTTCAATGCTTTATTTGTCCTTCTTTGCTTTTTTTTTTTTTTTGACACACACCAGAAATCATGGTGGGTGAAAGTTAATTTTGGTTATGGAACGTTTTTGGATCGGACAATTAAAATCTCATTATTACACAGACGGATGAGCGTGAAGATCCACAATCATTTGAACATCTAACCCTGTTCATAGTTCATAATAGCATCAACCGTCATGCCGTCCACATTCTTAAGCTTGGTGACATATAGTTTCATAAACACTTACAATCAGACCATACACCTGTGTGAGTGTGTTCTTCACAGTTTGACATACATTCTTGGAAGAAGTGAAAACAAGAACTACAGTGCAGTACAGTACACCACTGAGGAGTTTTGGCAGCCTCGTTCTGTGCTGTCACTTAACTAAGACACTGAATACATAACATGCAAAATGGGTTAAAAAGGGAGTTTGGGGAGGGTGGTGGTTGACACACAGAAGAGAGCGGAGGAGAGACACTTTTGGAGGAATGACAAACCAAACATACCGCCGCAGCCAGAGGAGCGTAACCACTAGCTAGCATGACATGCCTGTCGGCACACTCACTGCTACACTAGCTTGATGTGCCCCTCAAAACTGTATGTTTATCTTGTACTCTATTTAAATAAATTGTAATGTGCTTTACAAAATGAAATAACAGCAAACGGCAGATAAAAAGCTTGAGAGCAACCAGACGGGTCTCTCTGTGGTTTTCGTTGGTCCTGACTGCCATAGTCTCTTAATTGAATTTAAAAACTGACTATGCTTATTTGGCAAAGGATGACAGGGACTGTATTTGGGTAGGCAAGTAGGGGGAGATGACTTGGTAAGTTTTCCTTTGGATCTTGATGCTCATATTGGTTTAGTTCTTGCTCTGCTCACTGTAAGGTTTTGATGGACCAGCAAAAACCACAAACATGCAAACATAACAAAACACATGAGGAATGAAATATGATACGCTCATGTCATAATACAATCAGTGAGCACTAAAAACTTTCCAGCCTCATTCATTTTGTCAAAATATGCTAGAGAAAAACACAACTATGTTGTTTATCCGACTTTGTTTTCTGTTTACTGCATGAAAAGGAACTCTCGTTTCAATCTCTTATTTCGGCAAACAAAAGCCTGCCAGTCACTGGACACATCAGAAAAAAAAGTTCAGATATTTAAAGACAGAGTAATGACATTGGCCACACAGCAACATCTGGAAGGCCACTACCCAGCGGAAGACATTATCCCAAGTATTCTTGGAAATATTGGTATTGTCCTGAAATTCCAACCATTTGTCCACACTGCTTAATCTTTCCTCCAGAAAAAGTGACAAGCAATGAGTCATGATGGTGATGCATGACTTTATAAACCACTCATGAGAGGGACTGCTGGGTGAAGAGGCACAGCCCTGGAGGCCTGGAATGTGACTCACACATGCCAACAGGGCTTGTTCTGCTTAAAATGAAACAAAAAATATACGTCAAGGATATGGCTGGGATATGGATTGATGAGATAACACCCCGCTAAGAATATAAACTCTATTATGACCAGTGGCATCAAATACTTGTAGATTTAAGAGCCTACATGAGCAGTTTATTCTGTTGGGGCTGTCTGGTGGCAGCAGCAGTGTTGGTGAGACTGAGGTTTGCTGTGGAAAATGTCCCAACAAAGGGAGCCCTTGGTTCCTCTTGGGACAAGAGTGTTTATAGTTACAACGGATTGTGATCCGTAGAAGTTACTGCAGAGACCTGGAGCAAGTAGGCCCATTTTTGTGAACATTTTAACAGCAAATGTTGAAAGGTTGTCAGGTGGTCCAGCTCGTGCTGATCCGAGTTGAGTTTGTTTCGACAATGAAACATGAGGCACCCAGGCTGAGGGTGTGCAGCTTGTCTTTAGACAGGTTGTTGCTGTTGAATAAAATCCTCAGAGAAGAATGTGAAGTGTGAGCATTGGTAGTCTTATATGTGAGTACTGAAACACAGTGGCAGGAGACAGTCAGTCTTGAAAGGAGGAGGAGGAGGAGGCTGGGGGTCATAGTTGGGGGAAAGGTGGACATTTCCGCTGTCGTTGTCGAGGGAGGGAATGGCGTCTGCTTTTGTCTACACTTCATACCCTTTTTAATGGTCCCTTTTTAAGGCAAACCAATTGGACAAAAAAGACAAGTGACATTACAAAGACACAACTTGAAAAATAAAAAGGAAAATAATTATACAATATACACAAAACGTGGTCCTTAAAACAGGTAGGGTACATGCAGTCTTTGTAATGTGCAGTGTTCCCGTGGTGGGGGAAGACATAGGATTCAGGGAGAGGAGAAGGGGATCACCGGGTCAGGGTTCATGAAGGTGGGCCATGAAGGGAGAGGTAGGGACTGACGCTGCTTTACCATCACGCTTTGCTGCACTTCCCCTTCTTCTCTTTGCGCTGGAACTTCCTCAGGCGTCTCGTCCAAACGTCCCTCCACTGGATCACCAGGCTGTTCTTATCAGCCACCAGGCCCATGCGTTCTGCTCCCGGATTGGTGGCTCCAGGCCCGGGCCCGACCGCTGGTCCCGTCCCTGTGCCTGTTCCCCCGTCGCTGCCGCCCATCACCAGGAAGCGCTTGCTCATCTGGATCTTGGGACATTTGCAGGCTAGGTCCTTCATGTGCACCCACAGGATGTTGTCGCCGCGCTTCAAGGGCTCACCGCGGCTCTTGTACACGGACACCACACTGACCGAAAACTTGGCCCAGTCCCCCACCGTCTCCATGTCCAGCACGTTCACTTGGACCGCTGGGGACACATTCACAAAAAATAACACTCAGGTCACTTCTTCCAACACTACGTTTATTAATAATGGTGCATAAATAATTCTACTCTCTTACCATAATCCTTCTTGCAATATTTTTTCATATTGATCTTCAGGTTGCCTTTCACTGGTTTGCAGTAGGACTCACAATCTACAAAAACAAAGACAACCAACATTCAATCCTGTAATATAAGCTGTAATTACACAGCACTCAAATTACACACATAATGGGACACTTACACACTTGAAATTTGAATTGTTATTGTAAGTTTGCATTTTAGGACTATTTTCACACCATTTTATAGTGCATTATGTGGTGCTTTTGTAGCACTTCAACAGAGACCAGCACATCTGTCATGGAAAGTTAGTGTGACAAAGCATTGTAAACTGTTATGTACTGTGAAACCACCAATGAACACACTCGAAAGCATAAACACATGAATCACTATGTGCTTGTTTCTACACATGAGGCAAAGTTTTTCTATATTGACACATTGATATGTATGTATTAAGACTGTCTACTTTTATAAGCTAGATTTGTACTTATGCTGTTTCATAACTCTGTGGCAAGTACACTCACACTCACACTTTCCCACACAACAATATATATTCACTGACAATGGCAAAGACTCAAAGGGAAACCGGAGCAGGTTGGATAATGTTGGGCTTGGTTCGGCTTTTGTGTGCGAAAATACAACTTCTGACAAATCACACATCAAACCCCTGCAACAGCCGGTGCTGGGAGGCAAGTGAAACATACCAGAGGAGTAAAAAGTGTTCAGTTTGACATGTTTTCTGGGTTCTTGAGAAAAGACAGAGCGTAGTGGAAGCAGGTCATGGTTGGATGGATGTGAGTAGGCCTTGGCTGCCAGCGTGACGACTGAGACCACACATTGGACAGATGACCTCTACTGACCATTCATAGGTGGAGCTGCTGGTGATGAGGTGTCACAATTATGATTGTGACAGTTAAAATGAGACCTCTTGGCTGAGTGGCCAGTCTTAAATCTTAAATCTGGGGCTGCGTTGATTTGGTTGTCATGCTATGGATCTATAAGCATCTTTTTCAATCATTTTTTTCCAAACTGGAAACAATTTAGCCCTGAAAGTCTCTATTTAAGACTTGAAACCTTCAATAACAATTATAATTTAATTTAGTTATAATTTCATCTTTTAAATGGAACTGAAAAGCACTTTTTATGGACCAACAAAGTTGAAGATTGAAGTCAATTTAGATACAGAAACATTCAAAGGCAAGGGGGCACATGCATGTAATTATTTCTTACGGTTTGTTTTCTTCTGATCATGAAATATTTATTTTGTCATCTCAATATTAAAAGCTTTGCTTCTCTGTCATAATGAAATATGTTTTCCATGATCTGAGAGCAGAGGGAACTGGGAGCAAAGAAGATAAGCATAATTAAATGAGCTATCAAAAACAGCTGAAAGTCCTCATGGCAAAGATTCTTGATAGAATTTAAAGCATCTTGCTGTGTTTTTAAATCGTGTCCATTGTAACTGCCACTACCGGAGCTTTGACAAGAAAAGAAAGAGACACTTTTGATCATTAGCAAGGCTCTACTGTACTTGACTGGATGCCACTGGATTTTATGAACTGTATAATTTTGGATCCACTTATCTCAATTATGAAACTTTAGAGAAGGACACAAAGTTAACAAAAAAAATTAGGAAAACGATGGACTGAAAAACAGAGAATGCCGCAAAGGCCAATTTCCAACATGGTTCTGGTCAGGCATCTTGAGGGGACATGAAAACCTGACCATGCTGCTCGCTTGGAATGTCAGGGCATGAAACTAAAAAAACACATGCTAACTGGACTGGTATCTGCGGTCAGGCCTCTCATTGCCTTCAAAAGGAAAACCATTCAGTCACATTGACTTCCAAAGCAAACCAAATAAAATTACTGGACATGAAATGTCCCAATTAGAAAAAAAAGGTCGTGAGAAAGAGAAATTACGCTTCCTAGGTTGCATGAGAGTAGGGGTGTTGCATCGTTCATTTTTTGGGGGGATGGATGGATGGAGCAATGGAAGGAGGGCAGGAGGAGGAAGAAACAGGGGGCCAAGGAGCCCATAAAAATGTCCAGGAGGCTTGGCTGTATATCAGAGCGCTGGAGATTTTATTAGCCAGAGAGAGGAGAGAAAAAAGAGAGAAAGAGAGAGTAGACAGCAGCTTCCAATAACCTTGAGAAAAGATGACGTTAATAAAATGATGAGTGGAAATGTAGATGAGGATGGGTGTAGAGGTGTGTGTGTGTGTGTGTGTGGATTTGTGTATTGTACATTATTCACAGACTTTAAATAAATGAAAATCGTAGCTTGCTAAAGGTCTTTTTCATTATAAGTGAGCGTGCGGTTTCATGTGCAGATCATTATCATGTAAGTGTGCATGCAACTGTGACAGGCATGCATTTGTATGACATGTGCATGTATTTGATTAGATTGCTACCATTGTGTGTATGTGTATGTGTATGTGTGTGCTTGTGTGCGCGGTATACAGTGGCTGGCCTGGAGGTATCGGTGGTGAAATGCTGGCTGGGGGACAGTGTGTGTTTTCCCATGAAGAGCCACTTTCTGCTGGCTGTTCACCTGAAAAAGCTCCCTGTGAATCGCCCACTGACCCAGAAGACCGGCCCACTGAAAACACACACAATTGGCTCCGGGGCTCTCGATGCCCTCATTCCCTTGAGCCCCTTTCACTGTGCCATGACAAGGACAAATTGCATCCACCGCCCCTTACACAAAAACATTTTGGGGCTTTAGGTTTCTGATGGTGAAGCTCGTTCTATGGTAGTTTAGGAAGGAGAAAGGTAGGGGAAAGACTGGTGTATTTGGTAGAGCCTGTGGTGAATTGGCGATTAACAACTCTTGTCTTAGACACCGTAACATTTTCCCAGGGAAGTAGTAAACACAAAAAAGGGTTGGATTTTTTTTTTTTTTTTTTTTCCAAAAGTGCTCAAAGACCCGAGTAATGAGAAGACAGAGAGGAAACAGAATGAGAGGAACAAATGAGAAAGAAAAACCAAAAAATGTGAGAAAATTATAATCAATATGTATTTACCTTTAAAGCAATGGTCGGAGAGTGATGACAGGAATGGGATGAGAAGATCATTCTCTTGTCTGTACATAAATATGAAGCTGGAGCCAGCAGCCAGTTAGCTGAGCTTAGCAAAAAGACTGGAAATCAGCTTGGTTCAGCTCTGTCCAACCCAACCACCAGAATAAAACGTTGGCATTGTACGTTTCTGAAAACCACGGATACGTTGAATGTCTACGTTTTAATGTTGGCCATTATCAGTTGAATAATGATGTTTTATGATGTGACAATACTGTGGTCAAGGTCTGGTTAGGTTTAGGCACAGAAACCACTTGGTTAGGGTTAGGGAAAGATCATGGTTTGGATTAAAATAAAAACTAAAATAATCGGCTGCAAATGTCCCGATGTCTCCCTAAAAACACCCAGTTTTGTCAATTACGGGAAGCAGGCAGTGGTTTCGAGTTGGTCTCAAACCGTGCTCCCTGCTGATTTCCAACTTTCTACCGACCAACCGAACATCCACCGACCCTCCTCCCAAAATAAGAAAGTCAGCTCATATAGATCTCATGTGAGCTACTTCACTTTAGAAATGTTGATATGATGATACGTATTACAAGTGTTATTTAAGGTATGCGTGGTTTGCAGAAACGTTTTATTCTGCCATCCAGGCTGGAAACTCACCAATACATACTGTATCTCGTCTGTTTAATCAATACAAAGAACAAAGTGGAAAAATTACAATTTGCCATTGGACAGGGGTTATGTGAAAGACTATATCTTGTCTTATTTCTGTTTCCAGTCATTGTGCTAAGCTAACCGGCTGCTGCTGGTAGCTACATATATATATTTAGACATGAGAATATTGATCTTCTCAAGAAACTGAATTTCCCAAAATGTTGAACTATTCCTTTGAAAACTTTATCATTTTATACCTTTAGATTTCATAAAACACTTTTTAAAATTATAGTTATGCAACATTTATTGACTGTGTGACCTAGTTTGGCCTTAGACTTGACTATATTTGCTTGAAGTCAAATCAGTATCAGTCAATATAAACGGACATCTTTAACCTTATATACCTCAAACTGTATTTAACCTCTGAAATGTAAGAAGTCAAAGAGGCAAAAGTCTGATTTGCAGTGAACTTTCAGACAAAACATTTCACTTTAAAAGAAAATAGTGCAGTAAAGTATCTGTGGCAGAGTGGAGGGTATGATCTGCAGCCTGAGTGATGATACTGTATATAGTATAAACCCACTAATGAATCAACATTTCCAAATCATCACCACCATTCAAATCAAACAGCTGCAGAATGAAAAATAAGGGTAGGGTAATTGACCGAAGCCTAAATTGGAGGGTTAGAAGGAGAGACTGAACAAATTTCCCCCTAGTCAGTTGCCAACACTCTTTTCACGCCTCAAAACTCTCCCTTCCATTATATCTCCCAGCTAAACTGTAACTAATCACCTCTGCTGCCTATCGGCTGGCTTTGGGGTTTAAGCCACAGCTATACTTTGAGCGCAGCAAGGCTCCACTAACTTGAGGCTAGTGGTTGGGGAAACTGTGCCAAGGACACAGGTTTTTAAGACAATGGAAAAATTTTGCCGGCCCCAGTGCACTCGTTCTTTTTGCAGAACTTCAAAAAAGGAGACCCACCCTCCATTAATATTTATTCCACACCTTAAAATTCAAGTCCAGAAATGTTAAAAAATATGTTTTTATTCCTTTCATAAAGCAGTGGTACTTAGGGGTGAGGTGCCAATAGTGTACACTAACCTGCTGGTTCCTCTGTGCTGCTCACCACAGCTGTGGGGTTGACCACTGGGATTTCTGAAAGACACACAAGAAATACAAAGTTATTTCAACGGTTAAATGTAAATCCTTACCTTTCAAGTATGGTGTAAGTGATTTGGCTGTGTGCCTGTTAAGTGCACATGTGTGGTCAAAGAGAAGAAGAATGTCTGAATTCATTCAAAATAATTGTCATGCCCTCCACTTCTGCCTACTCCTAGTGTGGGTCTCTCTCTCTCTGTCTCTCTCTCTCTCTCTCTCTCTCTCTCTCTCTCGTGTCTGTGTCCAAATTGCAGGAGTGGAGACAGGTGTGTGGGAGTTGGGCGAACAGCTGCCAGGAGTTCTGCTTAAACATTGGGTGCAACCTCCTACTCACCGCCAGATCGAAGACTCTGTTCATACAGTCAGTCACGCTTCCAGCCTGACTTGTTACTGTTCTGTCAGTATCCAGCATTTGCCTAACTCTTGTTTCTCTGTGCCTGTAGAAGACCTCAGCCTGACCCTGGCCCTGTCTCCAGTCCTCCTGCCTCAAGTGCACAGCCGATCCCTCTGCCTGGCTCCCCGCTCCATCCCCTATACCCAGCCTCAAGCCCAGCCCAAGCCCCCAGGTTCCCCAGCTACCAGCCCAGACCTTGGCCCCAGCCTCCCAGTTTACCACCTTGAAAATAAAATCCTTTTCCAACTCTACTCGCTGCCTCCTGCCTCGGAGTCCTGCTCGTGGGTTCTTTAGCCTAGCCTTAACAATAATTTTGAAGAGTGGATATGTGAAGGTTCTGAATACAAACTGAATATATTAAGAGCCAAATATGAAGGAGATGGGAGAGCCTCCCTGTTCGCCAACAGCAAGATTTGTCAATGAGAGAAAATACCAGGGTTGTCTTACAGTAGGTTTGGATTGTGACATATGTCAGCTATGCACATAAAAACACATGTGGCACTGCAGACAGACATGCTAGATAAACACTGACAGACTGACAGGGATACTTATTGGTGGTGAGAGGGAAGACAGGCTCAAATAAACCATGCATTCCACGGACTAATGTGGTGGTTTTCCATGTTATGGAGTATAAGAGACAGTATAAGTGGAAGAAATTGTGGAGGTCAGAAGACCAAATTTAAAGCCTCTGAAAACTTGGATTAAAATCTTAACTTTTTAACTGATAACATTAAATATTCATGTCTAAATAAGCAATAATAAAGTTTGGACAAAACCATCCTATTATTTATTAAGGGTTTAACACTCAAAAACTGATCTCTTCTGCTTCGTCTGGTCTGTGTGGGTGTGGTCTGCTCAGATTTAATTGGATTATATTCAAATGTCGATGCATTTTGATTGGTGCCCCAAAGTATGTAACGTCATCTTTTTTCAAACAAGCCCTTCATATAGACAAAAACACAAATCCCAAAGTAACTAAAATGGTTTTAATTTTGTGTTCATGTAAAATCCCATTGTTTGTATTAAGAAGATAATTGAGAAAATAGGGTTTCAGGGCCTTTAAGTTTTGAGTCCAACTCGGTAGATGTGCCACAAATTCACGCTTTAATCCAGTTTGGAGAAGTCAGTGCATTCAGAAGTCGGCACACTTGATACATCTGAGACCAAAGTTAATTCTTTGTGGCACACTGATTAAAATGGAAAGGTGGCTACACTAGATTAGTGTTGTCCTCCTCTAACAGATGCAGGGTTAACACTGCTGTGTAATCTCCATGCAAGCATGTATAGACAGATGGACAGATGGCAAGGGGGCAATTTTGGTTGGATTGTCATGAGACAGATGCAACCCTCCCTCGCTGTGCCCGCTGGCTACACTAAAAAGTGCCTCATGGAATTCCTCCAGGACTTCTCGTCTAATCGTATGCAACTTTCCAATACAAATGCTAATGCTAACAACGGGCCCTCTGCTTTTACCGTAAACAGAGTTACTGGAACACCGGCTTAGCATCCACCCAGAGGATCTGCTTTTGATTGGATTTGGAGGTTGAGGGTCTGAACCAAGTGAGTGGGAGTGTGTTGGCGGGGGGATAGGGGGAGTTCTTGGAAAGCTGTTTTGAGGCAAAAGCAGCAGTTGTCTCTCTGAAATTATGGACACCCCGCCAACAAAAACAAACAAGGGCACTAAGCTTTGTCAAGGCAAGAGCAGCTGCTAGAAGCTACTTTGAGTCTGTGTGCCCTCATGGCCACATCTTGTGAACACAGACAGATGATGAAAGGAACATTCAGATGAGGGTTACTGCCATCATACTAATTGGCTGCTTAATGGCTGTGTTTTCTGTCTTGGGGTCCAGGAGCCTCAGAAGAGGTAAGATGCCCACCGTGAGGCCATATTGACACACGCAGTTGTCATTAACTCTAATCGTAATGGATCCGAGTGTGCGTATTGCTTAAATGCATGCACACACACAATTCCTCTTGTTCTCACTGGATGGTTCAGTGGCACTCAAATAAGTGGGGTCTGCCATCCATGACCACAGTTGTTTTCTCCTCCTCTACCATTCGCCATCTGCTCCGGAGCTGTATGTGAGAGAAACAACATGGCACCATGTGGCACAGTGTGGCAGAGCTCAGTACGGCACCGGGCAGCGCGGCACGATTTGCTTTGGTGAGGGTTATCTTGGTGAGCGTACAGCCTGGTACACAGTATGGTGGAAAGTTGCCCTCTACTACACATGCCTGCATGTGCTGGGCCACTGGCAAATTTCATAACCCCCACACACACACACACACGCGCTTGTCACAGGAAATTAAAAACTTGATGTAGTCGACATGCAAACTGCAGCAACCAGAGCACACATACACACACTATACACGGCTGACAGCAAGTGGAACAAGAATAACCAAGTCTTTCACTCTCACGCTACCAGCCCTCTATTGACTTGCACCAAAAAATCAACACCACTGTCGCCGTGAGAAACGTCTCCACCACACTCTTAAACTCTTCTAGGTCCGTTTAACAGAGATCACATTTCAGTTTAACTTCACTTTACATCTGGGCCCATGTTTGCGCACATGTTTTGGGCTATTCTCTATGAAATTATCATTGCATTTTCAGTGGCCATGCAAAACCCACAGAACACATGTACTGTATATACGCAGCGCAGAGATCAGGTTGGGTATGCCTGTCAGAAGGCCAGAACTGCTTCAGGCTACAGAGAAGTGTGCTTTCAATTATGTTCCGTAATCTCCATGGTTTGACTATGTGCTGCCTTTACTGTAGGTTACTACTATATTGTAACTATGTATTATGCCTTTTCTCACATCTAGTTCTTCACAATGGAGCTTGTCAGTTTTCGCAGTTTTATACACTGACTCACTGGCATGCTGATAGAATTACTAGGCTGAAGGCAGTGTATGTTACTGGTGTGATATACAGTTACTGTTAGCTGTGTGTGTGTGTGTGTGCATGTCTGTTTGAGTCACTCACTGATGCAGGGGGCCACAGGCGAGCGGCTCTGCTGGTAACCCTTGGCACAACGGTTGCAGGTGATGCCGGTGACGCCGTCCTTGCAGGGGCACTGGCCTGTGGTCTGGTTGCACGTCTTGCCTGCTGCGCCCACAGGGTGGCAGTCACAGGCTGAGGTGGGGGGTTAAGGGACAGGTGTGAAGGGGGGGAGGGAGGGTTGTTATATGAGAGGAAAGAGAGAAAATCCATTAAATGTTGATTCATTAAACTTGTTGCCAAAATGACACACACAAGATACCGGCTAACTCCTTGGATTTTACAGTGTCTCGGCAGGGCACTGGGTTAAATCTCGTAATCTTCTGTCTTTGCCAGCAGACAACAGATATGCATTTGGACTGAACGTTCAGCTCAGGACTCCCAGAGTGAGGCAGTGCTTTTCCTATCCGCCTCTGTGCTTGGGATTCCCTAATCACTGTAATGTTGAGAAACATGGCCTCCAAAAACTGTGTGTGTATCTTTTTGTGTGAAAAAGGAGAAGGAATTTGTGTAGAAAACAGCAGGTGATTGTATGTAATGCATCACTGTCAGGAGACTAAGAAATGCACACTGCGCCCTCCTCTCCACTCTGCTGTGTGTAGTCTGGTGCCTGCCTGGTGACACACGCTCAGCTGTTTCATCACTTCCAGAAAGTTCAGTCGATGCCCAGCAAATGCCAACAGCAACAAGCGTTGCTCCAGTCACCTCACTCTGACAGGACTTTTATGAGTTTTGCTGGTTGTAGGCAATATATTCGAGCCACCTTAAACAACATGAGGCTTTTGTTTTTTTGGGTTAAAGAGCTGTTAAATACAGTACAATAGCTGGCGTGTTGGTCCAAGCTTTACAAGATGTTAGTGGATCAGGAGGAGACGGGGAAGACAACATACTGGAGAATAAGAAGTTAAGGAGAGGATGGGAGTGAAAGAGGAGGAGAGTGAGAGACGCAGCGCTCCAGTATAGTCCAAACAGAGCCTCTGGTGTGTTCAACAGCATAAACAACAGTGAATCTAACCAAACTGTGGTCAGTCTGGCTCTGCTAAAAAAAACAGACATTTGTTCTTTAAGTAATAAACACATACTTAACATTTCACAGCAATCCAGTCAGACAAACATATCATTCACATATAAAAACAAATGTAAGACTTTAACATCTACTTGAACAGTATTCAGGGGTATGATTGATTCGTTTTGCTTCAGATTTTACATTCTCTGTCCATAATTTAAAAAGTACAGAAAAAAAATACTTTCCTATCTTATCTGCTGACACAATGCCAAAAATACAACAAACAGACTGAAAACGTAAGGTAAATATTCTGCCTTTTCCACCTGATTTTCATCATAATTCTTTGGAAAACAGGCGCAGGCTAGTGCAAAATTATTAAAGAAAACTTAGACTGACTTGACTGTAACGCGATAGCTGTAATTGTCCAAGCTTATCAAGAAAAGACAAGAAAGGCCAGAATTACACATTGGGGAAAAACCCTGTAACCCAACAGTTTGTTACAGGGCTTGCCAGAGAAAGGCAGCTGCTAACATGCCACGGTTTCTTTCCACCACTTGACGGAACTGTGAATGTGTTTATTTGCGCCGGACATTTTTTAGCTGCTACAACAGAATAGAGACTGAGGGCCCACCTGTTGACTGGGGAGAAGGGAGGGTTTAAACGGCTGAAACTGACCCAAGAGTGATCGTGTGTGCCTGGCAGTGGGGTGGGGTAGGGGATTAACTGCAGGCTCAGATCTTTAGAAACATGTTTGCCTTTTCCGGCAAGGCCAACCGGTCCACAGGTGTCAAAGTGGCCGCGCTGTGTTTGAAGCTGTACACAGAGACGTAAATCTGATGCTTCAATGTCCGTGCAAAATCCCCACCATTTAAGTCACGCAGGCTCGACGGGGGAAACTCAGGCTTTGATGGCAGTGAGTTTGTGACTAACCTAAAGAAAAAAAAATACAGCAGCATATGGCGGGGCATGGCGTAGCGCTGAGCTGGATGTCAGAGGTCAAGTCAGCAAGGGTCTCCGGACTGTCTCTCTGTCACTCTGTGCCAACCATATCTCACCTCCATACCTCTGCTCTCATTCATCAGCCAGAGCCAGAGCTCCTACCACCGATACCAGGTGCTGCATGGACCATTTGGGAATTTCTGGCATTCCTGGAGTTCTGCCCTTGTTAATGTTAATGAAACCCAGCTGATTAATGCACTAACACAATGGTATAGATCTAGATCTATAAAAGATAGAAAAATCAACCAATGCCAATGTCAGTATCTCTCATATTGCAAAGAATATATTTTGCAAACCTAAACTGATGATCGCTGAATTGTTCTGAGATCAACTGAAAAGTAAACAAGCTAGTCCTAAAATATTCCTACACTGATTTGATTTGAGATCCGTCCAATGTCAAGACACATGTGGTATAAACCCCCTGTTACTTGATCCGTCTGACACAAGTCTGGTGTTAGTCTGTCATGCCTGCCCAGACATGTGTCACAGCAGGGGGAACGAGGAGCCATTGTTTCCTGGCTGATCACCAAACAACACAGGCTATCAACTCATCAGTTGATCAGGTTGGCATGAACAAGACCGGCGTAACGTTAGACGTTCTCACTTCCCTTCTAAACAATCACAGGCTGTTAAGACGTCAGACTTTACTGCCAATGTCCACATTGTTCAGTAAACAACCAGCAACTGCTAGACCTGAATGGGCTATAAGGGGCAGGATGGTGACTGAGGGGAGCAGTGTCAATCTCTGCCCCCACCCCCCCACCCCGCTCCCCACCCCCCTCCAAGCTCTCCTCCTCTAACTGTTTTTCTGAAGTTTTATGTGCATGGGCTCGGGCCAGTTAAGAAGCAGTAAAAACGTCCTCAGATGTTGATGACTTTTCAAGCCTGCGCGACTGCAGACGTGACAGGCACCGCGCTGGGATTTGTAGTCCTTTGACAGGCGTTTGCTTAGTTTAACTGATTAGTGTTGCTCTGTGAATGTGTGTTTGTGCATATGTGCATAAGTACTTGCTAGGTACTGCTCTTTGTCTGCTGTTATTGGCAGTTGCCACATTTGGAGAAGGTGGTGTTATTTGCGCCCTTAAATTGGGAAAAGTTGAGTACCTGTAGTTATGTTCTGCTGGCTATTTAACCATGAAAATATAAAAATGTTAAAATATATGCATTTCACAAGGCAAAATGGATTGTTTTTCAAAAGATATTCACATTATTTTAGTTTTTGAAGTGATATTGATTTGTTGAAAGACTGATTAGCAGAAGCTGTCGATTGAACAGCTCCCACCTGCACATCTCAGCGGTACTGATTAAACTTTACTTTCTCAACAGGAGATACAGGTGCTATATTATTTACTTAATATGACGAATTAGATTGCATAACACTCTTTTCACCACTGTTTTCTGACAGCAAATATCTTCAAGCCCTGTGTCAGTCATTATGATATTTGAGACACAAGGCCAATGTGGTTTATATTGGCCGGCGTTGCTTCACATGTACCGTGGCCTCATTTTTAATGTCTTTTATCAATGTTCCTTGTGGTCAACGGACACCAGCTGTACGGCAAACGCTTGGATTCACATAAAAACCTTGAATTTTGAAGACCTCGTATATTGCAGCCAGGCCATGTGGTGATTGCCATGTTTCTTTCATTTTGCTTGCTGTTTTAATACTTGTGACACTGTAAAGGGCTTGTGGAGAGGCTGTTTCCTAAGCTTGTGAACAGGGAGAGCTGGAGTCCAGCAGAGGTCACTTTGAATGAATTGAGGGTTTTGGCGTCTAACAAGGAAGACCGGCTGTGTGTTTTGTGTACGTGGGAGGTAAGTGGTGGTGATGGAGGCGGGAGTGAGATGGTTGGGAGGTTAATACTCCTCCTCATACACTCCTCAGATTGTGTATAGACACCCAGTTACTGAGCAGGTCTGATTAGAAACAGACATGGCCTATTCGTCCTCTCAGAGCCTGCGCTGCCCCCAGCCCTCCCCACTCCTGTCTCCCCTTTACAAAACACCTGTATTTTATTGCTGTAACTCCATTTCAGACGTGACGCTCACCCCCTTCAGCCATACCGCACCTCTAACCCCTATCTTGCCCTAGACACATGGAGATAAAACATGGAGGTGAGCTGAAAATTAAAATCAGGGAAGCCACGGTAAGAGGAAAAGAGAAAGACTTAGGTTTTAAAAAGCCTGTGGTGACTCATGGTGATTGAAGTCAGAAGTTGGGGAAAGGGAGGAGATGGTGGTTATAAACAATCATGGGAGAGGGCGAAGATGGAGATGAAAAAAAGTAATCAAGGGCTAAGGCAAAGGAAAATGACAGCCCCTAGAAAGCTGCGGAATTGCTCTGATCAATCATGGAGCCAGCCGTTCAGTAGAGGCTTGGACGTTAACTTTAATTTCCGTTACGTCTGGGGCCTATGCGAGACAGGGTGATAAACTGTTTACCACCTGATCACTATGCTTTGATATGGACAAACTGCAGTGTCAGGGTGACTTGTGTGTGTGTGTGTGTGTGTGTGTGAGAGTGTCACTTAATGCCACGTATTGCAGGAAATGAAAGATGAGGGAACAATTCGCACAGAGGGACATGTCTCAGAACTGATCTCCTGTCAGGATTGAGGCAGATCTCTTTCTGTCAGTGTTTCGGTGCAGTAACAGGTCAAATGACTTAAGTTTCAAGGTATGTGACCAAGTCGCCGTTGCCATTTTTTGATGAATGGCTCCACATCTCAGCGCAACTAACGTGGGCAACTGCGGTATGATATCACGCCATTTCAAACCTTCTGGTGTTCCGTTACAGCTTGGGTCAGCTGCAGAAGGAAAACTGAGCGGAAGCCAGTGGGAGATACTGGCCACAAAATTTCAACCAAAAGATCCTCATGGCTATGAGCATTGGCAGCACTCACCATTGATGTTTTTTGGGGAAATTATCTGGAAGTGATCCCTTGTCTTCATCAGGATCAACAGGATAAAAAAAAAAACACTCCCTCTCTGCTATTGATTTGAATATTTTCCTGAGCAACAAGTACAGGAAACTGGTGTTATTTTTGCAAAACTTCCAGCATAATATCAGGCTGAAAAATATTCACTGCAAATGTGAAATAATAAAGGGGTAAAATACATTCTTCCATGAGAAATGCCTTGGTCAAGTGATAATATTACGTGGTGTGTGGTGGGGAAACATTTGGTCAGACGACCAGAAAAGCTTCGGGCATGGTATCAATTCATTTCTCTATGCTATGGTATGTACGGCAAGTCAGACATGCTGATATTCCTTTTTGAAAGTTACCATGACCGTGTATACTTCCAATCATAACTTGTTGTTCCTTTTTCACTTTCTCAGAAATGACATGATTTCACAAGTATTAGTGGGGTTAAAACATCTGAATCAGATTTTGTTTGAAAATGTTGTAAACACTTAAGGCAGCATATTGCCAAATGAAGTCAAACTGAGCTTCAAGTAATAATCTGTGACATTTTCATCCAAATAAATATTAATTTTGCTACTCTAGTACTGATTGATGAAACACAAAAGTTTATAAAAATGTTCTCATTAGCTGTTGTAAACAGAGTGGTCAGTATTTTTCACCACCACGGATGAATAGACAAAGAAATGAGCCCCACGGAGACTTTAAATTTAACTTCATTAACATAAAATCCAAGGAAAACAGATTAAGAGTCTCATGAATACCACTTCATGAGACTCTTAATCTATTAAACTAACAGCATAAAGCACTACTACACCTAACTATGTAACTTCTTGTTGGACTTGTACCTTTGCAGGCTCGTCGGTGAGTGATCGGTCTGGCCATGTCTCTGTAAAAGCCCTCCTTGCAGTAGTGGCAGTGGCGGCCTGCGGTGTTGTGCCGACAGTTCATGCAGACCCCTCCGCTCTTCCTCCCCGACAGCTTGTACAACTCCATGTTGAATCGACAGCGGCGGGCATGGAGGTTGCAGTTACATGCTGTGGAGGGAAAAGAAGTTAGGAAAAAGTTAACATTACCAGATGTGCGATTGCATCAGCAAAGATGAAGAGGATAAAATGTATAAAAATACATTATCTTCTCTGTATTTATCTGCTAGAGTCTAAATGTAAGCAAACCTACATGACATGAAGTATGCAGTGCAGTAGAACATATGCTTACTCCCAGGTACTGTATATCACAAGAGAGCTGGGAGAGATTTTCCAGTAAGGCGGTGTAATAGTGAGTGGTTTATAATCCACACTGCGGCTGTGTGCTTGGCTGCTATTCCAGAACTCATCAATCAAAAGTGATATTTGCAGAGCTCATTTTCTCCATTTCATAATTAATGAATTCAGCTTCTTTCAGCCCATTAGTTATTAATCACTAGAAAGAGACACATTAATTTCATGAATCACTGATGAATAAAGACGCCTAAGATCTATTAAAAAAGAGAATGATTCAGATAAAGGAATGGGCTCGAGCTAGCTGTCTTCTAAATAGGCAAGCCAGAATATATGGGACATGGGAAGTGAGGCTCTATCTCTAGACAGTCTCTCCCAGCTCCACTTCAAATCCTGCTGGTTCTTGGACGCCTCTTCGGCTGACGAGTCTTTCCATTGCTTCCTCCATACGAGACCGCATTCACAAGCTCTGACATTAGTGATAATCTCCATGTTCGCTCTCTACATGTGGGGCTTGCATTTGAGGAGTCTAATTAGAAACCTGCCCCTCTTATTTGTGTAGCAGAGTTTGATCCAGACACGCCAGTTAAATCAGAGTCAGACCTGGGACCTGTAGATTTGGCCGTGGCTTCAAAGACAACAGAGTTGCACAGCTTATTTCCAGTTCAAAGGTATCCACAGATAAATTAGAAAGCGTAAACAACAGCTGAGCTGTTTGACCAAAAATGTCAACAGTTATGGCATAGTAGGATTATTAGCAGATCACAACAGAAGGTGATATTAATTAACTTTAATCTGAGGGGAGCGGGTTAGAGAAAATAGATTTCACCGACAATAGATGTTTAGAGTAGAACAAGACACAACAATGGGGTCTAAGTAAAGACAGACTTGCTGAGGGACTGGGAGGTTTAATGTGTGTGGTTTTGTGTGCTGTACAGAAAAAATGATTTGTATTATATTAATAAGACAGATATTGTAACTACATTTTGCACATGTTTTCATTCAGATTCAGTCTCATCCATGTGCTCAATGTTTACTCTGTAACATTTCACATTACTTACATTACTGTGTAGTCTGCAGTAATTCAATGAATTTGTGTTTTACTTTGCTACATATATTATTCACACAAGAATGCAATAGTACTCAGATCTTTGGAATATTTGTTATCTTTGTACTCATAGAAGAAAAGGATAAGAACAATTAAGGGTACTCTGAAGTTTTTGACCACTAGTAGCGCTACGGAGCAATTTTTTTACAAGTTGGTACCTGTTCAGGGCAGTAATGCCAAAAAAAAGGCAAATGAGAAGAAGACTGCTAGCAAGTCAAGAAGGATGTAAACAATATAGGGTTTAAATACAGTCCTTGCAAATCTTTTATGAAGAAGGAAATTCAGTGCTGTCATTTCTCTGCTACAGCCAAGGTCAGTCCTGCACTTATGTGAAGCTCAATGATCTGTGTAACGTTAAATATGGGATTTTTGCAATTGATCAAAAAAAAAAAAAAAAAAAAAAAAAAAAAAAAAAGACTATTGATTGCACTCTGATGGCTCATTCACAAGATGAGAATCACTTGAATACAAATGTCAGGTAATAAAGAGAGCAGTGAATGATATGCACCGCCATCCACGCTGAAAAGGAAGCCTGGCACCAGGTTGGAAAAGAGGCCCGCTTTTCCCTTGTTGCAGACCCTGGAAAAAAAAAAAGGGGGGAGCACATTCCCAGACTGTTTCCCAATTCCATCTGGTTATTATGTCGCCCAATTTGTACAGAATTCTGCTGTTAATGAAATACTGTTTCATGTGCAGATCAATATTGAGGCAGCACTGTATGTGTGGAGATGCTGCTGGATTTCTTGGATGTTTTCCCATGGATTGGTGACCCCAAGATGAGGATCGACCTTTGACCCTATAGAACTGTCCAGAGGAAATATGTAGGCAGTGTAAAGATGGCATGGCAATGTGGGATACAGAAAGCTTGCAAATTGAGAGAGTTCAAAGCTTTTTATCTTTAGTGTGGTCTTAGTGGTAGTAATATGGTTTATCCCTGCTTTAACTAAAAAAACTGCATGCATCAAATTGGTGACATATTGAGTAGGTAATTGGTTCGTTCTCTGTGCATGTGTGTTTCTGTGTCTACTGTGTGTGTGTGTGTGTGCATGAGAATAGCCAAACAGCCTGTCCAACTTCTTCTAAGGGGAATGTGACAAAAAACACACCCGCTCTGGTGAGTGGCCGGGGCTGCTGGGGGAGAATGAGGTGGGGGGGGGACTGTGATTATGATCAAGCGTCTCAAACACACACACAGCTGTGAGCACTTGTGTCCATTAACACCTTGTAGCAGAACATGAAAGCGATGGATCACATTTTCTCCAAAGCTGAAGTACCGACGGCCCTCTTATGGCATCTTCTCGATTTACTGCTGTGCAACAAGATCAGCCAACAAAGTCTGAAGTAAGAGAGGATATGTTCAAGTGTGGAGAATGTAAAGAAAGCTCCAGAATTTAACCTTTAAATGATTTAACATGTGTAGCAGTAATGGCCAGGAATGGCTTTAACAACAGCCAGACTTTTCGTGACAGACAGAGAATGAGAGAATTGGTTTTTGGCAGAAATAGTAGTTAATATCTGACAAAAAAAGAGAAAAACTTGAATGAATATGGCTGCAGGACAGTGGAGAGTGGGAGAAACAATAAAAACGTGTAAGCTAATGAAAGTGACTAAGAGAAAGGTGTTCATATGTGTACCTGTGTGTGCTTTCTGTGGTGTACACACTGCGTGCAGTTAACTTCAGCTCGGAGCTGCAGCTGCCCAAGGATCCTGGAATGTTTATGGGTTTGTTTTGAAGTGCTTGTGCACACACACACTGACACCCCAATTCCCCCCCCAACCTGCCACCCCTGCATCCCCCCCCCCATCCAAATTAGGCTCAGCGGGGATAACTGAACACTGTTGAAGGCCATTTTTCAATTCATTAACACATCAAAGCCTCACTGGTGCGCCACAAAAACACTCACTAATTCTTATCTGTTGAAGGAAAAACAGACATTTGCGCACAGAGAGAAGTTCTGTGGGTGGTGGAAAGTCAGATCCTCAAGTGAACGCTGGTTTTTATTTGTTAGTATCCAATTCAAGGATGCGTAAATGTGGTTCCTTATGTTGTCGTGGAAATGAGACAACAAACAAAAGCTACAGGCTCAGCAAACTGAAGGATGCTCATACAGAAAATAAAAGAGGAGACGGAGGGAACGGAGGAAGAAACATGCCACTAGGAAAATATTAGAGAAGAAAATAGTTGCACAACTTTGTCATCAAATTGACCAGCATCAAATGCAAATTTCGGTGGAATAACTGCTTTGGTAAATGTTTGGTTGTTATCTGATATCTTCTTCTACATAGTCTGCACACATCTGCTCAGGTTGTGATCTAGATGGTGCTTACTCCTTTAAATACAGGGAATATTTCAGGTAACGTACATTGACTGAAGAACCCCACACTGTTCTACTTTAGCTCTCATAACAGGTACCTCGACAAGTAAATGTGCTCTGAACAAGCTCACAGACTGGTCTGTCAAGCGTGCTATGACAAATTGCCCCGTAAAGACTGCGCTTGACAAATAAAATGCAAGTGTGTTTGCGGAGTGCACTGCCTCTCTGTTCTCCTCCATATGTCAGGGATAAATCTAACCTCATTTTTCCTTCAGCTCGACCAAAGCCAAGCCGGTAAGCACAGCCAATTGATTTTGGATGCCTGTGCAAAACCCAAATCCCATGGCTAAAATTGGTCCTTGAAAATTGGAGGGCCGCTCTCCCACCACCACCTTTCCCCTCTTGGCCCAGGCTGTGGTCCAGACCTGCTGCAGCCCCCCTTGGGTGCCCTCTCTGCCTGGCCAAACAGGCTCTGCTATATGGGTTCCTGCCATCTTGTGTGTGTGTGTGTGGGTGTGTGTGTGTCTGTGTGTGTGTTTGGGCTGAGTTCCGCCTGGCTGCTCCAGCCACCTGCTCAGGGCACCAGGGGGAACACCCGGTTAATTAGCTCCTCATTAGAGCCAAGGCAGTGTACAGTGGGGACAAACACACATATATATACACACACACACACAGTTATGCACCCACACACACCAGAGACGACTGCCTTAAGAAGTAGTAACCACTTTAAAAACTTCAAGGATCAAGTGACAAAGGATACAAAAAAAGTCAAACAGAAGTGAGACTTAAACAGATGTAAACACTGCTGGGTCTGTATACTCTAATGAGCTGTGGACAACAAGCTGAGACAAAGATTTAAGAACTCTGAGCTGAGAACTAACAGGAAACTACAGCTCCTGTTGCCCTGCTGTGTGCATTACATGACCAATGCTACAATGTACTGTATACATCCCAGGAGCTTCTACCTCTTTGTAAGAAACCACTTTAGCCCCACTTGCTCTTTCTTTCTCTTCCAGACAGACAGACATATCTTTCACTTTTAGCTTTGACACCATGTCTCAGCCCTCCCCTCCCCTCCACTGGTTTCTGTGGTTAGCCTCACGCCGTGGGCTTAAGAGCAGGCTCTTGGGAGCCCTTTTGAACTGAAAGTCCCCTTAATTCCCCTCCCACCCCTTCCCTAAGCCTCCTTCTCTCTCCCTCCCTATTCCCTCTTACTTTCATGAGACCCCATCTCAAATACTCTCACTGGTTGCCTCTCCCTCTTCGTGCTTGTCTCTTTCCCCTGTCCTCTCTCTTGTCCATCCTTTCCTCCATCTCCCCTTTCTCTCTCTGGATGGCATCAGGCAGGGGAAGATTTTAACGAGATTAGGCTGGAGGGTTGCCAGGCTGGGGGGCCTGGTGTCAGTGGAGAGTTGAGTCCTTAGCTCTGTTCCCTCTCTCTGGTCCACTTCACTTCCCCACATCTAAACATTGTTATCTCTGTCCCGCCTTTGCCTTCAGTCTCTGTCTGTCTCGATTACTGTTTTTTTTCCACAGACAATTTGAGCACAAGGGCAGAGCCAGACGATTGTTGTGCAATCAAATTATCATGGCGAATGGGTTATAAACTGAGGCACAAAAAAAAAAAAGATTTACTTTTGCCATGACACTTGGCATACACAACCATGAGGTCCACCGTAGGGGATGCAAGTGATGCCTGCACTGGTTTAGAAATAGAAAGTGACAGATGGAACATACTGTGTAGATTCACCACTGTGGCCAGAGATGACAGTAAAAATCATGAATAGATATCAAATGTTTTGTTGTTTTATGATTAGGTTGTGATGCAGAATTGTATATGAATGCAAAAGAGTCTTGGTTTAATGATGGTTGATCCAGAATTGAGAAGTAAAATTTCAAATGTTATGCTGAGGAACAAAATAAGATGTGAAGATGGGGGTGGCTGGAAAACAGTGACAGAAATCCACTTCAGCCGTTTAAAGAGGACATGTTATGGACATTTCAAAGTCTATATTTTTATTTTGGGGCTCTACTAGAATATCTTTGCATGATTTACAGTTATAGTACAGCCCCTCAGTTCAGCCTCTGTCTGAAACAGGCCGTTTTAGCTCCTGTCTCTTTAAGCCCCTGCTCCTGAGGAGCCTACTCTGTTCTGATTGGCCAGCCGTTGGAAGCTGCCCCTCAGCAGACATCCGCAGGCTACATCAACAAACCATGCAACAAACTATAGTAGTAATATTTCACTACTTTTTCTCAGTCTTTACTCAAAATGTCAACTTCTCAAATACATCCGTACATATTCAAGCCAGAATCCAATCTGAAATATGAGAGTAGACGATGCAAACAACACATGGAAAAATCTTAGCAACAACCTTAGCGACCAAGGCTACTATGGACGGCCATTTATGGGTATGCACGATGATCTGACGTCAACTCATCAGCAAGATACTTTTGGAACTTTGACCATGTTAAGCATAGATATCTGATACCATATCAGTATATAAATAACAGAAAACCTGAAAAAGCATAATATGTCCCATTTAAAAACCAAATATTTAAATTTGAAATGAGATCAAGGCTTAATTTTCAATCCTCAGGAGAAAATTTGCTCCCAGTCATTTTATTTGGACTCATTCTGCCATTGAAGACTGATCAGAATCATTCCTTCATTTGTACATAATCTCTATAATAGTGCTCAACTTTACAGTTAAGATTAGGAAATTGGGTTGGGTGCTCCCTGTGGAGCTGCTCCATAAGGAGATGATAATGGAGAGAAGGACAGACTGCTCCACATTTGTACATTTGTTTATACTACACACACAAGACCTGTCTATTCACACACAGTAACAGACAGCATCCATACGCACAAATTTTATACAGCAACGTGTGAGCAAGCAAAGTGACAACAAGAGATCTGACAGGCAGACAAAACCACAGCTTCACCAATTCAAAAGGAGAAGCTAGTAGCGCGATAGTCAAGCACTCATCATCAACATACAGACATATATTTTCTTTTAACAGCCCCTGAATCTTGATGAAACCAACAATACCGGCTAGCGGCCAAAAACCACATAGTTTCTCAGGCAATAGAGCCCAGAGGCCTGCAACAACATTTAAAAGAGCAAACTGAATTCAATGACAGAAGAAAAGGGCTGATATCAGCAAAAAGAGAGAAATATGAAATAAAAGAGGAGGTAGCACACAGAAAAACTTCCCGGCAGTGAATTAATCATTGACAAGAGTCAGTTACACAAGGGTAGAGAGGAAGAGAGCGCCGGCAGTGACGGGCACCTCAGGAGGTGATTGCTACCATCTGTGGGGGAGAGTTGATGGGGGCCTGGGAGAGCAGGGTGGGCACACTGCTGCTCCACCAGTTTGCTTTGGCACCAGGATGAAGCACTATATCGCACTACATGTGGCTCACACACATGCACAAATGCAAGGGGATGCATATGCACATGCACACACTTGGCCTCAGGCAGCGGCAAAGCCTTTCCCAGGGATCCAGCATTTTAACCCAGCTGACATTAACGCTGTAATTTGACACTTTGCTGTCCTTAACGTTGTTTCACCATGTTCCCCGCTTGCCAAAGAGCCTTTATGGGTGGCTTCGAAGAATGAGAAATGCATCAATCCTTTGCGGGTTGGCCATGGACCAACGCTGCAATCCTGGCAAACGGAATAAAAGCAAAGAACAAATCTACAGTGCAAACTGATCAAACTGACCAAACCCTGTCTGCCAGATAGGGGAAGTTACTCTTGGCTTAGGTCTTTAAAACACACAAACACCAACAAAACAAAACGCACACACCTCCTGTTTGTTGGCCTCGGTGCGCCGTAGCCCCTGCGTCTCACGCTAACCAGCCCAGAGGCATCATTTCATAGGGCTGGTGATTTTAGAAACAACATTCCTCTGCTGTGTAATTATTCCAAAGCACAGGAGGTTTCTCTAAATCCACTTTCTTTCACTCAGCAACCCCCCTTCAACACACACACACACACCTAAACACATCTCCTGCTCATTTGAGTGTCGTGTTGTAAGTAATTGAAGTGTCGGGTCCCTGTTAGCCTCCAGCAACAGGCAGCGGAGGTGGGAGGGTTGGGAGGGTCTTTAAGTCAATTAGCGAAAGTAGGAACATGGTACATACATGCAGTAATATCAAGGCAGTTCTGGCTTTTTTCAGTCTTACCTGTTCATATTTGGCAACTCACTGAGCTTCATATCATGTTGCCCTCTAGGGACAGACAGCATAATTTCAACTGACCATGATGGACATTTCAGGTTGCCGAGTATGGCTGGTTATGGAATCCCAAAACAATCTGAGGAGGTTAACTTTGTTCTGCTCAGGACCAAACCTAACTGTGTTGCAACAACAAAAGCACACAGATCCAGCTCCTCTGCAGCATGATACGAATGAGAAACTATAAAAATGTGAAGTTGTTCATGTTATCCAAATCATGCAGTCTCACAAATTGTGCAGTGGTTTCATGTATGGAATGAGGTCATTTCTCAATCACGAGGCCGAAAAAGTGTCTTGATGAATCTGCTCTACAAGTGGAACATGGGCCTGACCTCTGCTTGCCCTTACTAGGAGATGTGGAGCGAAAAAATGCTGTGAAAGGATGGAGGCCTATTTTGAAATTCTAATCAGCATCAAATAACCATCTGCCCCTTGTCAGAGAGGGAAATGGAGAGAGAGAGAAAAATGAACTTTGTGCTTCTGTGGTCTTCAGAGTTTCCACAGCTCTGTACAGATCTGAGAGCTTATTCTGAGTCCTGTTCCTGAGCATGTGTTCCTGGCCGGGCTCTTTCTCTCACACATACACACACCTCTGCTGGATCACACTGCTCTCGCTAAGAAACCCATCTGTCAATGTCCCCCTAATTCCAGCTAATAGTTTCCAAAAAACAGAGGCTGAGCCCACCAAAAACCACAAACCCCCACAAAAGATTTGAACGGGTTGCGACAAGACTTGCAAATTTAAAATCTGTCTCGTTCTTTCGCTGTAAAATTCATATTTTTGCAACCACCGTTTCATTAGTGCGGCAGATGTGATCTAATGACACCTATTATATAACAGGTAATAACTTCTTTTGAGGTAAAAACTAATCTGAGGGGGATTTCCTTCAAGTGATGACATGGACTAATATATAATGTGTGTCTCAAGTGAATAGTTATTTAGTTGATTGATTTAATTTCAAAGGAAACTCCCCTTGTCATGCAAAAACAGAATACCATATCACTCATTCCCCACTGGACTCAATATGTCAAATTTACTATTGAAAATATTCAACACCACACCCAAACGCTGCACCAGAACAGGAACACCCAGCTCTGCTACCAACCGCAGCTCACCTGCAATCTTAAGAAATCAGCCCAAATGGCCATTCAAGCAGCCTTCACATGACCTCTGTACTTAATGCTATGAATGCATACCGGTGTGCCTGGTGCATCACTGGGAGCAGACCTGGCTTGGCAAGTCCATTAGCGATGGATGGTGTCTGGCCCTGAGCTCGTAGCGTCCCCGAGCAGCACTCTGGACTTCCCGCAGTCCAAATGAGGTAGAGGAAGGACTGGAGAATAGAACAGCTTGGTGCCGCGGCCAAACAGGGCCAAAATGGCTGCAGAAACAGCCAAGATTATAGCGCTACTACAGCACCATAAATTATCATCTACTCAGGATGTCACATTGTCGTTGACTCCACAAGAGGCCTCTTCATCTTATACAGTGACTTTGGCAGACTCTATTGTAGCATGATATACCGTCTCACATTTTAAAGTCAACATACAGTATTTACATTATGGCATCGACCATGCTAGCAGAAAAGCCAATACTCAATCATGACAGTAACCAAATAGATCTCATCCATCTGTTTCCTCATTCTGTCCTGTGGCTCAAACTCCGGGCAGATAAATCACAGCTTTTTCCATCATGTCTCCCTCAATACAAACAGACACGCTCCTTTACGAGGCTGCCCTCTCTGACTACTAGAGCGGGGATTTGTAAACCAATGTCTTCAGGCAGGATTCATAGTGAGGGAGGCGGCAGATGGGCGTGTGTGTGCATGGCTTGTGTCTAGAGACAGTGTGTGAGCTTGCCAAGAGCGCAGACAGTAATCTTGGTGCGGTGCATGTCAAACATTTAGCAAGACCCATGAACAATCAAACCAGCTTGTAAGAGACAGTGTTCTTGTTTTGCAGGGGAAAAGGCTTAAAACTCCTAAAAGTGAGAGCAAATTCTTTTAAATCATCTGAACATTAGTGTTTAAAGTGGTGAAATCTGTCTACCAGACACATAATTTCTTAGGGACTGACAGACTCAGAGGCGGGGTGTGAAACAACTGTTGATTTGGCTCTACATCTGCCTACTCTGAATTCCTCATTATCCACAAACCATCTCCCCGTCAACTTAACCTTGTCACCACCCCACAAAGGATCATGACCTCAGCCCAGCCCCCTCAGACACTCCCTCAAACCCAAACACCCCCAGGGCCTGGTAAAGGCTCTGGTGACACCTAAGGGACTCTTCGGTTCTGTAACTTGTCAGTCTTTACACACTTGCACGGTCTTAATACTTACACTTTGCTGCCACAGTGGTGTGCCTCAGGGCTCACACTGCAGCCCACTGCCATTTGTGCACCGTCTCAGAGAGGAAAGCAAGCAAAGAAATCAACATGGGGTGTGTGCATTTTAACATTTTAAGAATGGGCTTTAATATACACTGGAGAGGCTTTTTAAAGGCTCTGCTGCTACTTTGCGGATATTTTGGAACCAGTTCTACCGGAATAAGCTGTAAAGAGGCTTTTGGAACTTGAAATTGGTGACATCTGGGACTGACTTATTGGCGTGTCCGGATGTGTGATCAGGTATAGCGTGCAACATGCAATAGGCTTTAACTGCCCTGTATCAACACTGGGATTATGTCATCAGAGTTGGCCAGCACAGCCGGGCTTTTTAGTCCAGAAATCGTGGATGGAAGTGACATATCAATCCCACAGAGAAGAGATCTACGGGAAGCGGGTGTAACATTTCGGAAACAGCTACGGGACATTTGAAGGAGAGTGTGTGCAAAAGTACGAGGGAGAAAACACTGAGGGATTTACAGGATATTGTTGTAGAAGGGGATAGGTGCATGTGTGGGTGAGTATGTGCCTGTATCTGTGAATTGAGTAAGTGAGGGTGTCAAAGATAGATCTGAGAAACCAAAGTAAGGTAGTGCTGGAATGAGAGGTACAGAGTGAAGGAAGACTGGGTTTGTTGGCCAGTCTTATGCTAAAATGGCCTTGTTCCTCTGGCTCTGTCACTGTCTGTCCCCCTTAAACAGATCTGGCACTGTTCAATGCTAAATATGATCTCAGGCCAGCTCACTGGGCAATTACAACATGTTAGAAAAATATAGACTGTTTTTCAATGTTCTGCTCCTGTTTTTTTCCTCTCTGGCTGTAATTTCATTTCATTATGGGGAAAGGTTAAAATGGGGACAGTGGTTTCTAATATGGTTTTATTTTCCTATGCTTACAAATTTTTATGACAAGCAAAATTGACCTGAATTAAGTTCCACCTATGTCTATTTATACTAACAGAGAAATGCTGTAAAAATCACCACCAAAGAAACTTCCACATATTAAAGAATGAATTAATGTTAAAAACACATGACTAACACGGTGTGTTCCTAAAAACTTCTGCAGCCACGAAATTCATATATAGGCTAAATATCACATCAAAAACCTGTTATCATAGAAAAGGCTAATCCAATACTAAGGTAATCCATTTACATTAACAAAAATTGCCTCAGAAATTGCTATAATTTTACTTGGCAAGCTTTCAAAGCATGTCTGGATGACTTTTACTGAGCATGTCTTGAGGTAAAGGCAAACACTGCCAAATAACATTCTTGGATGACTTAGCTGTAGCGGTGTGCCAATGAATCGAGCTGTTGTCATCCACTGTTTAGACATGCTCGTGAAAAAGAGTTTTGTCAGAGAAAAGTACAGAAAACATGATTTTGTTGAGAGCAGTAAGTTTGTTTCTTTGTAGAGGAACGGTAAATACAAGAGGCTGATGGGAAATGCAGGTGAAGGATGGGCCTGTGTTTTGAGAGATGTTGCCAAATTTACCAGCTCAACCAGCTCACCTGAACTGCTCACCTGTAAAAACACGAACTCATCCGGTATTTTCTGGCAACACTATTAATTATATTACCCTTATAACAGTCATACACAGGTCATCGTAGTTAATTCTCTCCTTCTCTACCTCCCTCTCTCTTTTCCTGTGTAAATTCAATTTGATGGGCTGTCTTGACACTGCTGTCCAATACATTCTGAGGTCATGATTCAATCCAACAAAGCGATCCATCCATCAATACTTGTACTGAAATATTACCATATTTTTTATGGACTCCTTGAACTAAGAAGGGGATATTTGTACCAAATCAGCCTGTCCTCACAAAAAAAAACCCAACAAAAAACCCGACAGTATAGGTCTAAAATTCAGGCTGGCAAAAACAACTTATAGTTACATTTACACCATCTAGTGGCCGTTGTAATTATGACTTGGGGAACTGACGCAGTTCAGATGACGTCAATATAAGGTGACTTCCTTTTCAGGAGGAGGTGGGTAAGGAGGATGGCTAAATAGTTAGCAAGATGACAAAGTGGCAAAAAGTTGTCGTGGCTCAGATGTGTTTTTCCCCGCAAGAAGGAGTGTATTTCACTGGTGTTTTACACCGTGAATTGCAGTGGCTCAGGTTTCCGAACTATGATCTTTCCGTAACACTAACCAAGTGGGTTTTGTGCCTAAACCTAACCAGACCATAACCACGGCATTGTCACACCATAAAACATCATTATATATAAAATTGTCCTAGGGGTGGCTCTTCTGGTCCCCATCTGTCCTCTAGAGGGTGTTGAAAACACTCATATGTTGTTTTGGAAGTCATTGGAAGTAGACCTATTCTGCCTTTTTGGTAATGAAGATGTGTTTATCAGGTAGATCACAGTTTTATTGATGTGTGTTCAATAGGGCTCAATCCTCTGTCTCAATCCCATTCACTTATTAGGACTGTAGTGAGAAAGGAAACAAGCAAAGAAGAGAGCTGAGGAGGAAGAGGGTGGCAAAAAAACTGGAGCTTCCACGCATTACTTTCGTATGGTCCTTTTGGTGGCCTTAAATTAATGTGAAGATTGTTGAATGATATTTTTATAAAGAACAGATTGTGATCTTCAAAAATGAACTGTATCCATCGTCTTGACATCATATGTTAGATTACTTTTTTGTACTAAATATAATTTCCCAGAAATATAAGTCACAGCCTGTGATATTTGGTGTACAGCAAAGATATACTGTATCTACAGTATATTGCACAACAGCTAACTGAAACATGTTTAAAAGCACATAGAAAAGAGGAAAAGACTTACGCAAACACTCATTGGCCTCGCGCACACTGGCCCTCTGCCATGGTCGATCATAGTGAAAGGGCTTGCAGCGGTCACATTCAGGCCCCTCTGTGTTGTGCTTGCAGTCACACACCAGTTTGCCTTCCTTGTCTTTCAGACAGCGTGAGGCATGTCCGTTGCATTTGCACCTCCCGCCCACCTGGAAGTCTCCCACTGCATAGAAATAAGTTGGCAGTGTTGATGTCACTGCCATGGGGTCATCGTCCCTCCCTCCGCTGTTGCTTCCAGCCCCCAGTCCCAGCTCCCGGGGTAGCTGGGGTCGGCTAAAGACCACACGGATATCAGTGACCGTCACCCAGTCCTGAAGGACTGGGCTGTTGTCAAAGTCTTTGCCAGAAGGCCGTCCATCCAGAGTACTGAAAGCAATGAGTCCTCCGGAGAGTGGATAGAGGTCAGTATGGCCATCTGTACATAGAGCCTCCTGTTCATTCTGCTTTGTTATTGTTGCTTTGTTGGGCCGATTGTACATACGCCGGCACTGTGAGGAGTAGAACTGGTAGGGCATCCATGTCTTGCCGTAGTCCATGCTCTTGTATATGGCCAGCGACTCAGGTCGTGGTGAACAGAACTGCAAGCTGACATAGGTGATCTCAAACTTTTTACCCAGTGAAAGGGTTAGAGTCACGTTGTACGGAGAGATGTTCAGATTCTCCGACTGCCAGCAGGTGAGGTTGTGAGCTGAGTTGAGGTCGGTGAGGTAGGAAGCAGGGTGGGATCGGCGAGGGTCAGCAGCATCACAGATTTGGCACGTACGTACAGAAGGCCGATCATCACCTCGCTCCACCACACTGCAAGAACGGGACGGAGGCCGGCCACAGACACTGGACACCATCACCTCCTTGCCAAAGGCAGCATTGATAAACTCAGGGATACAGCGGCGGGCTGCACCTGTGTCGTCATAGCAAGGGTCCGGAGGGGTCTGCTGCCCTGCAAAGGGATTGGCAGCGCTGTGGGTGGAGGCTGAGCATGCCAGGAGGCACAAGCACAGCAGGCACCTCCAGGGTTCCCTCATCCTGCTTAGAGAGCCTGTGTGTGAATCTGTGTGTGTGTGTGTCTTTGTGCACAGACAAATCTTTGTGTGTGTCTACCAATGAGTCTGTGTGTATAAATGAGAGAGAGAGGGAGTGTGTGTGTGCGTGTGTGTGTGTGTGTGCGCAGATGTGTCTGCGTGTCAGTATTACTTTCTGTATGTGCTTAGATGTGAGTCAGTGGAAGGAGAGTGTCTGAGCTCAGTGACCCTTCACTTCAGGCTGACCAGAGCCCTTCCTGCAAGTTAAAAAAATAAACACAGAGGTCAATGTCGCAGTCATATTTTTACCATAATAGGATATAAAATAGAGAGTAATGTTGATTGAATTTTACCGTATAAAAAAGAACTCTGTACATCTTAAAAACTAAATTATATTTGCCCTTATAAAGGAAATAAATTTTGTTGGCAGACCCTTTGTACAGTGTAATTACAAGTGCATGTTTTCATTGACTAAAAGCCTGTCAAAGCATAAGACAGACGGGGGCCCAAGAGAGAGGATGTGACCATTTAAAGAGAGACATTAGTGGCTGCAAGTGACTGCATCCTGAATTTTAATGCCGGCCTCTCATTCAGTACTTCCATTCAAGTCAAAACTGGCCAAGCCTTCTGGTCATGCTTGAGCAGCATGGCAGAAGTCGCCCTATAATCCCTGGTGATGCTGCGAAGCAGTGGACCGCATGTGACTCAGCCAAACCTCTGCTTTAAGAGGTGAAACAACTGTGGTTGTGAAAAACACTATTTTATATACGAGGACACAGCTCAACTCTTGAGCTATGATCTTTTCTTGCTACTGATTTTTGCAGGAATTTGACAGGGAATCAACAGTTGGAACACTATTGTTACACTTAGCTGACCCTGGAGAAGGCAGCATTATGTTAATTCACTGAACCAGAAAATTCACCAAAAGTGATAGCTATTTGGGGATTATACTCCACATTATAAGAACCGAAGTAATGAGGCTCCATTCAAGCCTTTTTAAATCTCTGGGTCAAGATAGGTACCTGGATGACATCATTCATACCCTCACAGCTAGACGAGGGGCCTCTCGGTCCCAAAGAGAGAAAGATTGAGGGGCGCAGGGAGAGAAAGCTGTGGGGCAAAGAAAGAGACAGAGAAAGAGATGTATATGGCCTAAGGCTTTTCCTTCCTAATCCCCTTTTACTTCCCTGGGTGTCAAATCTAGAAGAGCCCCATTTCAAATCAGACAGCTGAGGGGTTGAGAAGGCACCCCAGCCCTCTTTGCGAGGTATTTATTAAATTACAATGAATCACACCCACCTCCTCCTGCCCTCACTCTCCCTCTTACTACAGCATCCCTCTTCATCTTAGTAGAACAAAAGGCCGTCTCTGTATCCACTTCAGTCAAGCGGGGAAGGCAGACAGACGGATTTAAGGGGAGTCGGAAAAACAAAAGTTTCGTTCTTTTCTTGTGTGAGGGGTCCAAAGCTAGCAACCCTCAAAAAGGAGCCCAGTGGCCTGGTAAATAGGACCACTCATCTGCGCTTGAGTGCTAAAACCCGTCCATTTGGCCTCTCCTCAAGCGGAGAGTTGGTGTTAAAGGAAAAGGAAAGAGTGTGCAGGA
Source organism: Thunnus maccoyii (assembly GCF_910596095.1). Classification (NCBI taxonomy): domain Eukaryota; kingdom Metazoa; phylum Chordata; class Actinopteri; order Scombriformes; family Scombridae; genus Thunnus; species Thunnus maccoyii. The sequence goes on along the minus strand of NC_056552.1, from coordinate 16,748,808 downwards.
ATTACACAGAGCAGAAAGACAGTGTGGACGAAAATGTGGAAGTACAACTGCTTCTTATGTCAATCATAGAAATTGGTAGCTAACTACACATTATTAAAAATTCAGACTTCTTTCCTGCTTCATTTTGAACTATAGACTTGGTTTATGATAAATGGTAATTTGGTGAAAGATAAATGTACATTTCCCTTCTCTGCAAACTTTGAAGTAGCCACCCAAAATGTAAATACAATCTTCTCAAAGACATTTAAAGACCTGGGTATGAAAACATTACACACACAAAAAATAACCCCTGCTATTGCAATATTTAACATATGAAAAATGGATGGCAGGGAATGGGGCTGCTCATAAATGATTATAGTATGAGTGGGCCTTGCCAGGACGGATAAGGACATTGATCAATGACATGTGTCTGAGGACGAGGAGGTTAAAGTGGGCACGCAGGCGGGAGTTCATCAGCCAAGGCACTCCATCAAAAGGCTGGCCGTGGTAAAGCTGGCGGGCCCGACACCCACTGGGGAGGGCATGGAGAGGCGGCTGATAGAATTAGCAACTCATTAGCATCCAGGCCCAGCTTCCGTCAGCAGCATGTTCATCCGAGAAATGAGGCAGCGGGGAGGCTCTGAGAGAGAAAAAGGGGGTTAGGAAGGAGCGGGACGATGGGGCGGAAATTATGACAGGTGAAGGAGGAAAGCAGAAGATGGAGAGGGAATTATTCAGACTTGAAGATTTGATGGGAAGGTTGTTGAGGGACTGCGAGGAAGTTAGAAAAGTTTTTAAAAGCGAAAACCAGGCACTTGACATACACAAGAGATTAGAAAAGAGGACAAACAGGCACAAGGAAGGGAAAAAAAGTAGTTAAGAGTTAAAAGAGGGACATACTGTATGAGGGGGAGAGAAACAGTGAGGGGCACGACAGTGATAAAGCAGAAATGGCTCGAGGGAGGGCGAGTGAGGACAGAGATGAAGTAGCAGTAGGAGAGAGAGGGAAAGTGACAGAGATGCAGGGAGGGAGTGGAGGGAAGGACATAAAAAATGAGAGAGGGAGAGATGGAGGGAGAAACAGAGGGGAGACAGATTAAGGTGGAAGACTGCATTGGTCTGTGTCTGGACTTGGAATGACTAAATATGGAGCGGTCCGTGTGCTGCCGGGCCTGCTGGGAGATTCTTCCAGGGTCTGGTGCTGTCAGGCGTGTCTGGCAGATGAGCGTGTAGGTTAAACAGAGAGAGAACAGTGACAAGGCTGTTTAATTCCATTCTGTAACCCTCTGAAATAGATGCTAGCCTTGCAGTAAGTGTTAACAGTTCTCTAAGACAGTTCAACAACACTACACTCTGGAGAAAAATCTGGTCTTTATTAAAAACTTATGACTTATTCTATATCACTGTAAAAACTGCAAAATGTGAGCCAGCTCCACAAAATCTTTCTGGATTTGTAAGCTTTGCCAGGATGTCAGCACAGTGGTGTAGCTGGCTGACCTTTGAAATACTAAGAATCTGTTTCAGCAAGAAAATCCTCTGCTTTCAGCATTGACAGTGTGTTTAACAAACCACAAGTTTCCCTCAGTGGGGGCAGACATTGTCTTTCATTAAATGTGGTTGAAGTAGCAACAGCTGCGGCCCATGTCTCTTGTCTTTCTGAAGAAGACAATGAATACCACACAAGAAAAAAAAACATTTTCAGGAAACTACGAAGAAGAGCGTTTTAGAACCACATTTATTTACATAGCTGATGTGAACAAATATTTTGTTCTTTCAGGAAACAATAAAGGAATAGTCTTACATTTTGGAAAATACGCCTGTTTGCTTTCTTGACAAGAGTTAAATAAATGTGAAGCTACCACCAGCAGCTGGTTAGCTTAGCATAGCACTTTGTTAACTAGCCGTTTCCCCCTGTTTCAGGTATGTAGGCTAAGCTAAGCTAACCTGCTTGTGGCAGTAGATTGATATTTACCATTCAGACCATGGGAATGGTATTGATCTTTTAAACTCCTTGCATTAAACAGAACAAGCTTTAATGCAAGGTTAACGTTCATGCATTAAAAGATGTGTTAATTAATCCAACAGCTTAAAATCTAAGTTTGAATTTTTAGCATATTGGCTACCCTTTTGTTTACATTTGGATCACAGATTGTGCCTTTAAAGTTTGATGTGACCCTGCAGCACACAAACCTACCACCATCTGGTATGTTAAAAGACGAACTGTTCCTGTGGCAGCTAAGCCATTTCAAAGTGAATGGCTGCTTGGAGTGCAGTGACAAATACAAACTGCATTGCCAATTCATCACTGCAACATTCCTGTGTGGATTAATGACAAGGAAAATGTACTTGTGCCAGCGTGCTACAATCCCCGGTGGGTAAGCGAGTGCAGTGTTAAATAATTTGCCCATTAGTATTACAGGTACATTATGTGAATGGATGAAAAAATATGGGATTTTTAAGGTGGAAGCACCCTGCATAAGGAGGTGTGCTTTTCCACAAAGACCACGCAGGCCATTTAGCAACTGGAACATATTCAATGGTTTTAATCAACCAGTGACAGCCCAATTAGAGAATATAGATGATGGAGGGCAAAAGAAGGGGAATGAGATTAAAAAGATGTGGGTGAGGAACAGTGGGAGTGAAAGAGAGAGGCAGAAAAAACAGGCAGCGAGAGAGAGAAAGACAGGAACAGGAAGATGGCAGGGTGGTCTGGAGGTTTCAGCGGAGACATTCCGGGAAACGTTTTTTCAGCTTCTCCCTGTCACCGGGAGATCATCCCATGTTGAGTTGTCTCTCTTTCAAGCGTGGGCGCCTCTGTCAGAGTTCACAGATTAGGAAAACAGAAGTCGCTGAGAGGCTTTATTTGGCTTGGGTGTAGAGGAGGGCGCCGGGGGAGGTGAGGATAGGAGAGGGACAGCTGAGCCACTTTGTATCCCAAGTGGGAGCCTTTCACGCTGCTCTAGTTGTTGGCGTGGCGGCCCCACTCAGACTGGGGGTGAATGGAGGTCTTCTGGGTTGCTTCTCACAGATGACAGCAAGCTGAGGCCCAAACTGGTGCCCTGCTGTCCCTCCAGCCTGCTGTACAGTAATCCCTGGTGGGGTTATTAGTGGCTGCCCAGAACCATGGAGGACTTTTTAATAGGCTAACAACAGGGCCACCTCCATTCTCATTATCACTATAGAAAGATTCATTGTATGAATATAAAAGAACAGTGAGAGCAGCAACAACCTTAGAAATCCAGATTGCACATGGTTTGATGTTGTTTTTGATGCTATAAAACACTTGTGCATCTTATTCAGGAATCACATCTGGGATGCAAACCCAGATGTGTCCCAACCCATGTAATTAATTTGTGTCATTTACAATTATATAAAATGGAATCAATTTTGCTTGATAAATAATTTAAACTATTATTTGATTGTCAATTTTCTGTTGATCAACTAATCAATTAATGAACTAATCAGTTCAGCACTAATACCATACTTAGCTGTACATACACACTCTCACACTCACACACACACACACACGATAGGTAAATAAACCTGTCCACATAAATCAACATGACTGACAGGCCTCAGCTAACAGGGGTCAGATATTGGTGACTTCATGATGGCCGTCTCCGCAGTGGTGACGACGATCCTTCTGTTTGTGTGAGCGTGTGTGTGTGTGCGTGCGTGTGTGTGTGTGTGTGTGTGGGTGGGCGGGGTGGTGGGTGTGGGGGTGGAGGGCGCTCGGAGTTCCTCACTGGCATTCATTAGGGATTGGGGAGGAGGAGGGGAGGAGCAGGGAGGACCGAGGGCAGGAGGGGGTCAACTCTCACAGCTGAGGGCGTCATTAGCTGAGAGATCACTGACAAATTTTTAAAGCCTGCTTATGTCTGCTCAAGGGTTGTGTGTGTGTGTGTGTGTCTGTTTGTAGGAAGGAAGGAAATTTGCCACTGTTTTTTTTCTTCTTGAGTCTAATTCCAACCCTTGAAACTGTTCACCATCAACTCTCTAGCAAGAGAAAACTGCTGCACCTGAATTTGTGGCCACACCTCAACTCGTTGCTATCTGTTAACAATCTGATAACATGCCTCAGGTTCTCATGCACTGTGAAGCTAAAACACAAAGCAGGAGGATCCAAAGAGTATCCGTTAAATAATTCCCCCTATCTATCCCTTTCCACCTCTGCATCTGACAGAAAGAGACGCTGCAGGGAAAAAGACAGAACGCCCAGCAGAGGAATGCGGCAGCTTCTGTGGCCTGGCCCACACGGCTGGCCCGCAGTCCGACAGCAGTTCTTAAAATCAACAGAACCTGATCCAGAACTGAACAGGAGGAGAGAAGACAGACAGCGCGAGGTGAAATATGAGGTCAGGCTAGTTCTCACAGACTTTGACAGGAAGTTGTGCTAAGCTACCGCTCTCTGTATTTATGCACATACACTGTACACTTCAGTACAAAAGCAGGCGAGAAACGCTGATAGGACAAGTTGTGGTGTATTTTTCTGTTAATGAAGTGTTCTGTGAGGTCAGTGTTTTTTTGTGAGAAAACGGGAGGCGTAGGGAGGGTAAAGGACATGAGCAGGCAGAAAGTTGAATGCAGCAGTGACTCACTAGTTTCAGGGTTAAACAGGGTTAATTTGCGCAAAAACAGATCAGGCAGTGTAGATCGCATTTTCACATGGATATTTTGTCCACACGTCCAAACGTTGTTTTGTTTTGTGCTGCAATAAGAAAGTGTAACTTGAGCATAGCTCCAAAAGGGCTTCTAGTAATAAAAAGTGAACGGAAAAATGGAGGGAAAAATATGATGTTGAGAGTAAGCCAAAGCTCCATATAAAAAAACAATAAATGGCTAAACTATGAAGGTGATTTGACTACAAATGGTACTTTGTAGATGTAATCAGATTTTCACTCAAATTTTTATATTAATGAGGTTTTTTTTTCCAGTTTTCACCCATTTTAACATAAAAACCTGAAAAAAAAATCACATTTATTTTTTAATAAAAACCAAATATAATAAAAGACCAAATCAATAACAAATGTGGATATTAAAGTTAAATAACACCACAAAGAAGAGCAGCAGGGTTTGCAACTGTGTAATGATGCATTTCTGAAACTAAAACCAGAACACAATACGCATCCAAGAATCCATTTGATTTGAATCACATCTGAGGATTAATAAATTATATTGGGGTGTCGCCAAAAGTAATAGCAAGCCATGTTGTGGCACAACACACTGGTTTCTCTGCTAAAAATCAAAGCAGGGGTTCAGAACAACTGAGGAAGGCTTAAGTCGTCAATAACTGTTTAAGTTCAAAATATACCTGTGAGCTTGTAAGTGAGGGAGGAAAAACGTGTACTTTGTCTTGGATTTTTAACTGACAGAGTGATGGACTGACAGATGAGGGAGTGAATGGACAAGAGTTCAAACATTTATAGCCTCCTTTATCAAGCTATGATCTGCTTTCAAATACAAGAAATATTTCCTCTACATGTGTTCTCAAGATGCGCCTGAGAAAGGGATGACACCCACAACCCTGCGATTCCCTCTTAAAGTTTGTCACTGGATAAAGGCCGTGCAGCGGGGTAACAGATGATAAAGACATGCGAGAAATGCTAGCACGTTGAAGTTCTTTAAGTGTTTTGAGTATGTGTGGGTGGACTAAGGGCTCCCTTATTGAACATTTCCCATGGACTTGAGCATAACCCTGACCGCAGCTTTGGAGCGGTGTGGTTGGATGGTGGTGGTTGGGGAAGGGCAGGTGAGGTGTTCCTGAATATGAGAGGAAGTAGCTCATTTAGAGGGATGGAAGGGTTTAAGGAGTGGAGAGGTGAGCACTCTTTCAAAGCCTTTTGAAGGCTGGCTGCGGTAGGCAGAGCCGCGGTTTTCCCAAAAAGCCCCCCTAACAGGAAAACAGTCTCTTTTTTTTTCCATTGCACAAGAGCAACCTCTACCCCACAGCCAAAAGCAAGGACCTGCTTTGAACTCGCAGGGGGAAAAAAAACCACAAATCATTTTATTAAGTGCCTGGAATACTCACACAGTTGCGTACATTACACTTAAGCACAGACATTGTTGACAGACTAACACATGCGCTGTTGTAGTTGTATTCACAACGTGTGCCCTCACTCACACATGAGGACACATCGTAAAGGATGCCAAAGCTCGTGACTCATCAGACACCACCCTTTCCCCTCATCCCTTGTTCCTCTCCTTCCCATCTCCACCTCCGCTCTCTCCTCTCTCCTGCAACAACAATCTTACAGCGCTCTGGGTGATCTTTGCCTAAAGGTCAGAGGTCAACAGCCTCCCGGTTAACAGGGGAAAGAACTTAAATGTCTGACTTTTGGCTTGACTGACGTTATCATGTTACCATGTAAGCCAAGAGCTTGTTCAACTTTATGTCAGTGAGATGAGTAGAAGTGAGCTAGCAGCTAGCATACACAGGGAGGGGAAACACACACCCAATCCACTGTCAGTGAGTAAACAAGTGCAAATAAACCCAGTTCCTTTGGAGAAATCAGCTTTCAGCCCATCACGCCTGACAACTCACAGTTCGCTATCAACACAAAGGATGTCTACTGAGTGCGTTCAAGTCAGATTCTGATAGGTACTAGGTGGGCATGCAGACCTCACACACACACACATATATATATATATCCCCCTGCATCTGGAGGAAATGTGTGGCTGACACATGCAGGCGTAGCAGGGAGCGGGGAGTGGCAGGATGAAGCATGTGAATCTTTGCCCTTGGATCCTCTTCCCACAGCGAGAGACATCTTGGGTGTCACGCTGACGAATGACAGGTATTTCAACAAGAAAGGTAAGCGCACACACACACACACACACACACCCAATTTGTCACTCAAAGAGAAAACATACTGCCACTTTTGACTTCATTCTCAGTCAAAAGTCAACCATCTACTGGTCTAAATATAAATTTGTGCCGGAACTGATCCAGGAGGGAAAGAACATGGAACTTGTGGAGAACATGGAATTTTCTACACATGGAATTCCACAATATTAACCTGCCATTCAAGGAAACTTTGCTATGTGTGATCAGGTGCCAGAGCTAAATGTGGAAGCTTGTTACAAACAGCTGTAATATAAAAAGGTGATCGTTCCGATTGCGTAAAATCAACCAGCGTGGTCACGACTGAGCAGCTCTAATTTTATTAAAAATAAAAAACGGCTCATGTCGTTTTGGTAAAAATGACAAAAGCTTGACTCAAGAAGGGAACGGGTGGTTACACCCAGAACAAACAGAAAAGGAGGGACTGACAGAAAGAGAGATCTAGCATTACTTTGCCATGTCAAACTGTTGAAGCCATAAAAGAAAAATATATTGGATGTGTTGACTTTACTTGCTCAGGTGGAGGGAGCCAAGAGTCCTGAGGAATCCTGCTTTTCAAAGCAAAAGAAAATGATATGCTTATGTTACTGCAGCTTTCTCCATCTCAATCCACCCGCCTTTCTCTGGGGTTCATAAATACCCCATACAAGCACGCACGCACACGCACACACACACACACACTTGCAGCAGTGAATAAAATCTGCACTATGTTGCTTTGGATTAGCTTCCACATCATGTGCCTTCAGCTGCTCCTGGCTCTACCTCCCCTCGCTCTGTTATTGATGGAAGCGTGGTGTGATGCAATTAAATGATGATGATTAATTTGCAAAAACAGGGAAGTGATGGCCGCTCTCCAGATGAGCAGCACCTCGCTTCAACTCAAACATTACCCCCCGAGTTTACACTTGATGCCTCAACATTCTCTCTGACATCAGTGAGCAGTGAGGATTCAGAGGCCTTCTTCCTTGACTTGATTCCAGTCATTTGCGGTGAGAGTGAGAAGTAGGTCAAGTGGCTGACACTGTTTCAGTGTGCAATAGGGGCATACTTTAAGTCTATTGAAGCAGATAAGATAAGCAATCTGTATGGGACTCTCGCTTTCAGTTCCAGGCTTGTTGCTTCTTGAGAGCAGACTAGATGAGCTTGGGGAGGGTGGAGCTCATCATTATTGTGCAGGCTATTGTTTCCTGTCACACCTTGCCCACAATGGGCTTCAGTATCAAATCAAGCTTCTCCTTACTTAATTCCTCCGAAAAAAAAAAACACAGAATAGACGCAACTTGATGATGCTTGACTTGACATTTTTCTTCAAAGCAAGAGTTGCTTTAAAGAATTCAGTAAGATTTTAACCTTTAATAAACAAAGAATCGTGTTTATGTCTGGATTTGGAATGTTGTTGTTTCCGAAAGTTATTGTGGCTCATTAATAGCAGACAAAAATATGCCATCCTGATTTTTTTTATGCACAAATGTTTTTCAATATGAATGCGGCAGCGTCAAAGCGAGTAGGGAAAATATTAGAAGTGACAAACGCATTGGGAGACTTGGCGAGGGCAGTGCCGAGGAAGACGGGAACCGAGAAGCGCGCTGCTTGCTTTGGCATCCGCTCTTGGCTCTGAGTCCACCTCGCTATTAAAGCTCACTGACTCCGTATAGCGCACCTCTTGTACCTCGTATTAAATCCTCTGCGCGGGCTGTTTTTCTCACTTTTTTTTGCTGCAACCCACGGGCCAGTTGTAAACCGAGGAGGCTGACACCTGTCTGCGGTGTCCACCGCTCTGATCCAGCGCGCCCCGGCGATTCAGCGACCCAAACACCCACTTATACAGTCACACGAGCTCAGCCTATAATCAAGTAATGACAGTCATTGCCTTCATTTAAAACAAATGACAGGTAATGGGCACCCCGTCAGTGCGAGCACTGTGAGTCACTCATTTCTTTTCTAAGGAAATAAGTGGTGCGTAAAATTGAAATCTGCTCTCCACATAAACACGAACACGCTGAATATGAAATAAACAGGCACAGTGACACGGCACATAATAAACTTACCCCGCAGTGTCAAGTCGTGACTGCCGCTGTCTTTAAATTTAAAAGGCGTCCACAGAGAGAGATCCACACCAACTAGCTTTTAGGTTCTCTTCCGTCAGAAAATGCTCCTCTCCGAACGCAAAAGTGTCTCTTCTTTCTCACAGTCGCCGCTTTAAAATATTAAAGGACAAGAGAAACACATGCGACATAGTCAACAGAGAGGAGGTGGACCCACTGCACTCATCTGCGCCCGGAGCTCAAACCAACTGAAAATCGTCCAGTACATCCATAGGTTGTAAAGCGAGCCCGGGGTAGGCTACTCCCCATTAAAATCAAACCCAGATTTTCCCAACCATGTGTGCGCGCGAGAGAGGGAGAGAGAGAGAGAGAGAGAGAGAGAGAGAGAGAGAGAGAGAGAGAGAGAGAGAGAGATCCAAATATTCCAATAGCCCACTGTGTTTTGTTAACTTAAGTTTTATTTTACCTGTAATTTGGTGATGCGTATAATTTAGCTGTGTAGCCAAAATAACGCGCAAACGAAAATAAACACTTAACCAAACTACCACTTGCTTCAAGATTTTTTTTTTTTCCTCAAACAACACAACTGGTCTCACTTTTACAACAAATACCTCCGCCGCTTTACGGACTGATTGTTACTGTGCTGCTCGCTCTAAATGCCCCATGGCTCGCTGTATTCACAGGCAGCCATATGGAGGTCGTAATGAGAACACAACGTTGAACCTGTTGAAACAGAGTATAGCGGGGCTCCGGGGCCCACAGAAACAAGAATCAGATGCAGATTGTAATAACTTATTAATCCTTATAATAGTGCAACACATGTTGGATTTATTACCGAACGCCAGCGCTTCAAGGCACCAAAAATGTGGATTTTGTGATGGTTTTATTCATATATTGTAACAAAAGTAGCATTAAATTAAATATATCACTGCATTGGCCCGTCATTGCGTCATGAGGATGGTCTATTGTACGTGTGTAGAGAGAGAGAGAGAGAGAGAGAGAGAGAGAGAGAGAGAGAGAGAGAGAGAGAGAGAGAGAGAGAGAGAGAGAGAGAGATGTTCGTTTTGGCACAGAAAATGTGGCCCTGCACCCTCGGTCATGACAGTACATTAACTAATTAACTGCATTCATACGGCTTATACCCTTCTTCTGGTGCTTAAGGCGCAACAGCCGATGAGCATAGCGGGTCATGATCAGTATGATGGACACATTTATATAGCTGATCTAAGGGAGAGTGCGTAAAGGCGCACAGGAGAGATCACTGGTTTACAGCGACTTTGCAGCTGCTTCAATTGTAGACAGTAGTAGGCCCATTCATTATATTAATACTGACATCTATCACCATCACAAAGTGATTAAAGAACAGAAGTGGTGACTTATGTTCGAGGCACTGATGTGTTATTGAGAGTGCGATTTAGTTTGGCTGTTAAAAACTTTCAAATGATCTCACCCCCGAGCACTAGAACTATTAATTTTTAATGTGTATAGAGAAACACATGTTACATTTGTAAAATCAGCCCAGCAGAACAGCAAGGACGTCCGTTTTAAAATCCCTGTTAATTTATAGGCGACAGCAGCACGCATGTTGCTCTGTGTGTTATTGCAGGTGCAGCCTGCCTATTGGCGGCTCATTATTCGAGCATCACGGCTGATCAAATCCCGAGCACCTCCTGGCTCCGCTGTAAGCTGATCAACATTCCTCTTGTATTTACTGTACCATCCTCTGGGGGGAACAGCCCGGCCCGGCTCGGCCCGGCTCGGGACCGAGCTGCGCTTTTGTGCTTTTATTCCAACCATTCATCTAAAACAAAGACAATTTAAATGTGTTCAAAACCGTGGATAATTAACCTCAACCCAGTGTGTGTGCGTGCGTGTGTGTGTGTGTGTGTGTGTGTGTGTGTATGTGTGTGTGCGTGCGTGCTCAGCCTACACCAGAACACACCTGCAGCCAATAGCCTTCTAATTAATGAAGAAAATTAAACTTAATGGGTTCAAACACGACGGATCACCTCACCAAAAATTGGCCAAAAACCAATTAACTTGAATCAAAGTCGAGGCAGGATAAATGACGAGCAAGTGCACGACTAAAGACTCACTGTGCCGTATGCAAGGAAGAATTACACTTTATACATTTTTTAGTCGTGAAAACTTGATAAATGTTTCCCCAAAGAAACTTCCCATCTCCACACATTTATGTATCTGCCATCAGCCTGTATTTATTGTTATTACTCCTTTTGCTCCTCTGGCCTCATGTCCAATTACTTTATTCTCTCTTATTTATCCATGCTAAATTAAGTCAATCCTTCATTCCAAGTCGTTTTTTTCTCCTCCCATTCTTGATCATTTTCTCACGTGAATCAAACCCTAAAATAACATTTTCATCGGCTTAACAGGAGTCTAAATTAACTGTACAATGAATCTTCATTATTCTGTTGTCTTTTTATTTTTTTCCTTGATGCTCCTTGGTCTTTATTTCTTAAAAAAATCCCCCCCGAGTGTGGGATGACGACATTTTCTTATTATTTGCTGTCCTGTAGTTTTCAATTACACAGTTTGAGTTTAAACTGGGATTTTGATTTGTTTTTAGAGAGCAGGCCAGTAAACACAGAAACTGAAACAAGCAGCAGGTTTTCAATAAAATTTAGTCCAACTGAGTGTTTTGGAATCGAAAAACTACAGTAAACCTTTTGTTCAGAAACAGGACAACACACTGAAATATTAAACTGTAAGATATCCTCCACACTGATTTGTTTCTAGCGTTGACACACTTTATCTATTTACAACAGTATAGTTCATGTCCATAGATTTTACCCGCACAAGGCCCATTTTGACGCATTTTTGTGAAATAAAGGAGCTCCGCTGGGCAGGCACTAATCTAGGTAGATTATCTCTCCAATTACAAGTGGGAGAGATTAGACTGCGTTAAAGACAGAATGAAAGAAAGCAAGACTAACAACAGGCAACACACTCACTCGCTGTCAGATGGGATTCAAGCGGGGAGCTCCTCGATCCTTTAGAGTTGTTGCACTTGGATCAGTCTTCTGATTTTGTCTGCACAACAAGCCTCAGTGGTCTGTCTGTTCAAAGCCCGGGGCTCTCAACGCTGGGTTCCCTGCGGCGGACACCCTGGAGAAAATGTCAGCCTCCGGCTTTGTCCTCGCTTCATTTTTTGGCACCCCTGCTGTTGGGCGCAAGGGGAGATGCTTACCTTGTCCAGAGGGAAACCCCCTACCTTGTTTTCAGTGGGGGAAGGACGCCCTCTCGTGGCGAAGTACTTGTAAACCTCAGTCAGACTACTGACCTTGCATCCACCCACACAGTTTAGTAGAAATATTATACTTTACGCTCTTTGGTGCCAGATTTCTTGACGTTGTCATTAAAATAACGAGAAACAATCAGGCAAAGTTATTTTTAAAGCGATTTCAGACCATAAACCTTCCTCACAGGAGACATTTTGACTTGTTATTGCAGGGAAATCACAGGTGTAACTAATAACATTAATTATACCCCTGTTCTATTTATTTGACCTAATAACAAATGGCATCCAATTAGCATGCGCAGTACAAGAGCCCCAGCGCTAAAACATCTAAATGGAATGCAGCCATAATTGATGTGATTAGTTACACCTGTGTTTGATGAGTCAATGGTCAAATATTGATCAAAGTTCAAGCTGTGAGCCTTTTTTGACCCAAAAGTACAAACAATCTTCATGAGCATGTGAAGGTGTGAAGGACTGGTGCTAACTGAAGAGATCACACAGTCCTACTGATGTCAAAATTCACTTTATCCTCTTGAAACAAGATTTTTCTCTTAAGTGTCTCCTTTAGTAGCTTCTAAAACATTAAAACAACTATAAAAACATTTCCACACTGTCAGTGCACCTGCTTGCTGCAACGCTTCATTGAAACTGTATGTTGCTTATATTGGGTGAGATATTAAAACACAAGATGACATCATTTATGGCTGAACCATTAGATCAAATGGATAATTTTATACACATTTCTCCAACATTCAGCTTAACATAATTGGCATCTTTAGAAGCTTTGGAGTCTTGAGTGAAATTTAACCGAATGTTTTGTGGGTTTTAACCATGCACTGGGAAACCTCTGCTAACACCACTGTCATGCTGTTCAACCAGCCTGTTACATCTCATATGTTAGGAACAATTAGCTTGTCCATTTGGAGACAAATTGATCAGAGCGTTACACACACCATGCAGTTCTCTTGATGTTCAGGGAATGTTATTACTCAGTATTATAATTATAATAATTACTTGACATTAAAATGTTATTCATCAATGACTCTTGCTAATACTATGCATTTGATCTGTACTTTTTGCATTTATTCAGCAAGTCAGTCGGTGCATGGTTACATCTTGAGCTGACCCTCACAGATAATCTGGTTGGAGAACACATGTCTTCACTAAGTCTGGCAAAAGTTTTCTGCTTGCAGCTACAGCAATGTTTAAAGCTCCTACCCAATATCTTCCTATAGCTTTATTGTCATAGGGCTTACGTTTGCCATTTATGAATATTTGTAAACCATTAATGAACATTAATGGGTTTTACATTTTCTAATAAGCCATCAGCAAAAGTCATCTGCAATGATACATGTAAATAAGACATTAAAGGACAGGTTCACAACTTTTCAAGTCTGTCTTACAACAATAGTCAGGTGCCAATATGAACATTGAAACAGGTGTTGCTTGCTGTAATCATTCAACCTGTTTATACTGACCATTAGATCCCCTCCAAATGCATTTACAATGTAAGTTATGGAAGACAAAATCCACAGTCCTTATTTTGAGCAAAAATGTATTTAAAAGTTTATCTGAAGATAACATGAGGCTTCAGCTAGCAGAGTTAGTCAAACAAAGTGGATACCTTCCACAATTACAGTCTTATGAGTATAAAAGTCTCTCTTTGTGTCTTGACGGACAGTGTTTTCCTGTTCAGCTGCCGTGGAAGGATCCTAAATGATGGAATTTGGTACCAAAAAGACAATAACTTTGAAAGACATCCACTTAAAATAAACTTTTAAATACATTTTTTTGCGAGGAAGGAGGGCTGTGGATTTTGTCCCCCATCACTCATGTTTAAAGTGCATTATGAAGGGATCTCATAATGGTCAGTATGAACAGGAGAAATTATTATAGTAAGAAAAACATGTGTCAATGTTCATTTGGGTACCTGACTGTTGTTTTAGGACATACTTGAAAAACTGTGAACCCATCCTTTAATAACAGTCCATAAAGCCATTAGTTGTGAATGTGAATATATTGTTATATATATGGATGGTGCTCCAGACACTCCAGCAACCCTAAACCTGTTTTTATTAATGGCCAATAACAGATCTGTAGTAAATAATTACATTCACTAAGCCAGTGGGTACTACTTATAAAAGCCTTATAAGAGGTGCCTTATTAGTAAATGGTATCATTATATCTTATGAACAAGTGCAAAAGTCAAGCTCACACTAAAAGTAGTAATTTGATACATTTTATTTTTTAAAGTGGACGCTGTCACCTAAAATGGTACATATATGCTTAATGTTACTACTCATACACAGCTCAGCTGATGGGACAAGTGATTATAATTCAAGCATTCAACCATACACCTGACATTTCTCCCACAGTGAGAGTACATTCACTAGTCTGCAGGCTCCTGCTGATGCCCTTCAAGTTCACCACAGAAACTCTGTGTCACTGTACAGAAACACACTTCACATCCATATGCCTTTACAGTCAGAGGTAATGTGGGCCAAACACAGGAGCACGGTGGAACCCAACCGACTGATAATTAGCTGCTGCTGGCGAGAACCCCAGAGAGGATGGGTGGGTGGTTGTAGAGGTGGGGTTATAAGAGGGGAAGGTGATGGTGGGGTTAGGGGGAAAATGGGAAAAGGAGGTCAAGTTAGAGAAAGAAAAAGGGAGAGAGCAGTGAGGGCACTTCAAACGACATTGAGGTCCCATGTAAAAATAAACAGCCTGAGCCCCTCTCAGCACACCCCCTGTTTATAACGACAGCCGCTCAGGGAACCCCGCCTGTTTACTTTCCCTCTGCCGACTCATCTTCGAGTCAAGACGGCATGTTGGCGTTATTGTATACATCCTCTCACACACTCACTTGCTCAGGGCTCAGCTGCCACTCCACTTCAAAGACCCAGGGCCTGAGTGGGAACGGAAGAGATATTAATGGGTATAATACCAGCATGTCCTTGTGCTGTGCATGTGTGTGTGTGTGTGTGTGCAGGCCTAGAGTCTCTCTATGCTTCTCTCTGTCACACACACACACACTTCCATTGCTTGGGGTGTGCGGTATCAACATGTCAACATTAAGGAAAGAGAGCTATCAATAGCTCTTCTGCCAGTATTATTGTCTCATCCATCATTTTGACATCGCACCACTGAAGGTGGTCTCTTCCCAGCTCACACTGATGACTCAACCACAGAGAGTTTTTAAATGAGGATACCTCGAGGCCGCAGCTAGGAATCTGCAGTAACCCAATCTCCACTCCTGAAGACTCACAGGATGTGTGCCGGCCTCAGTGTGTACGTGTGTGTGTGTGTGTGTATGTGTGTGTTTGTGTGTGTGGAGGGGTGGTGGGGGGGTGTACTGTTGACTTGCTGTAGGATTATTTTTGGGATAGCTGCTTACATTTGACAGCAGCGACTGTCCAGGATGATGGTGGGAAATTGGCTTTTCAGCTTTTGTGTGTTAGTGCATATGTGATTGACCCACAGAGGAAAAAAAAAAAGATTGCTTGAGTCTGAGTGTGTGTTTTTAAATACATGTATGTGAATTGAGGAGGGGGTTCAGGTACCTCTCTGGTGGTATTTAGACCCTTCATTTGTGTGGAATCCAGCATCATTATCCCAAAGTGTTGCCAGCTGGAAGCGCTTGGGAGTTCCCATTTGAACTCTATGTGTGTTCTGAGGACGGAGAGAGAGCGAGAGAGCTGAAGCACTCTAATGAAAGTTCTGGTTCTCATTCTGCCTTCATATTCATGAGCAGCAGAATCTGGCACTGTCTTGCCGATTAGCTAATAAATTGTACAGCCACGATGATGCCACCCAAGGCTACAGAGCCGCTCGGTGAATTAGTTGTAATCCAGTGAGCTGGAAGTGGATGCTGGTGGAGGTTCAGTTCAAGCTCACTGATGGTAAATAATGGCCAAATGAATCTGTAATCAGTTAGAAGAAAATACACCCCCCTCTTGTCTGTCTAAGTTCATCAACATCAAAAATGGTAATAATATTGGTGGATGATCACTCAATTGATTACTCATATAGTATGTCACAGCTGTCTTCTTTCTTCTCTCTTCTGTTGGCTAACTTTATTAGGTAATAGGTGACAACAGAGATATGGCAGGGAATGAAGAGAGAGAGATGGGAAGTGACATGCAACAACATGAAGTTACTGGCCACCAGATTACTCCAGTGCTTCTGTTTTTATTGATCACATATCAGAGCACATTCATAATTGCCTTGAAGGTGTTTTTAAGGCCATCCAACCTTGAATGGCACAGTGTTGCAGAGCTAAATTGAGGATGGGTTAGTTCACATATTTGGAAACAGTTTATCTGATTATAAATCATCACGTGGTATCTGACAGATTAATAATGCACAAGCTAACAATCATTTAAAAAGGCTTACTCCAAAAGCTACCATGTCCACAATACAGCCCCTGAGCCTGTAATACCTCAAAACATCCACTTCTTACTGTTTATCTGGGATTATAGATAACCAAAGTGTAGCATGCCCTTATCTTTTCACCACTAGATGGCAGTATTGGTCTAGTTTGGCATGGTGCTCCACCTGTTACATGATTTGCTAAGCAGGTCAAATTGGGAGTGCTGTAACAGGACCATTGGCTAAGAACACGTTCAGAAAGTCAGAAATTGTCAAAGTTGATGCTAGGCAAGTACATAAGAGCTGAAGAAGTGATCCCAGGCCTCGCGTAGCTGCTGGGATAAAAAAAAAGGCTTCTACACTGTGATTTAAGGCCCCTTTGATTATTTGCTTCTTTGGTTCAACCGGAAAAAAAACCAAATTTAATTTGTGTTAATGAAAAGTAATTGTATTCAATTAGAACTGTGTCGGATTCTAAAAGGGGCCTTTTTTCATCAAGCCTCAGCAGGTATATTGATATTTTCTAAATCAATAACCTCAAATATAGCCTTAAATCAATGTGGTGTTGATGTTTTCTGTAAGGCTTAAGTCTCAAGTATCTATGGAGAAAAAGTATTCTTTGTCAGGCCTAGTGGTCAGCTTTCCGTAGTCATTTCCGTTCACAAAAGGGGTATTTACCTTCAATATGGTTTGCATAGGCTGTAAGGAGGCTCGGGGTTGGGTCAGTAATTACAATGCAACTCAAAACCAGCCCTCCCATTACTAAAAGGATGTTTCTTCTCACCAGTTGAATAATATTAAATGGGCATAATGGGTGGTGTGATTCATGCCTTTTCTGAGAAAATGATAAATGTTCCATTATGAGAACCTGGTTTTTAATGTTTATGCAATGTCTTTGCTGATTTGCCTTAAGCGATAATATAAATTAATTTAATTCTATTTCACTCAACATGAGAGTATGACCTATTTCTTAAGTACACAAAGGTTTGGGGTAACACTATGGGAAATTCACTTGACAATTGTCCAGCCAATTACCAGAGTATTACATTGTCTTGCTCATTGTGGTCTCTTTCAGTGTAACATGAACCATTCCTAAATGAGACTAAATGCCCTCTGATTCAAACAAGTTCATAGCAGTGTTCCCATGGGCTCAACCCTTGTGCACTTTGAGCTGAAAAGCATCCCATTTGGCTCTCTCTTTACATTCAGACCCTATTGACAAGTGCATGCAGGCAGGCATGCAACAACACACACACATGCACACACAGAAACCTGCCCCCTTTGAGTCTAAACCTCTATAGCCATATATGTCCATTCCCTAATTGGTGGTTCTTCTTTCAAAGGAGTTATTATGTGTGTATGTGTTTAGAGGCGTCCTCTCTGTGCAAGGCGTCTCGATTCAGTCCATCTCCAACGCCAGAGGGGACAAAAGAGGCACCCGTTCCTCCTCTCGGGGCGAGGGGCCGTTGACACCAATAAATCCCCCCTTCCACTTCCTCCCCGGTGTGTTGGGGTTATGTCAGGAATGTCCTGGGTCCCATTGTCCCCTGGTGCTCTGTTTTTGGTAACCCATCACCAAGCATTCTCTGCTGCTCACAGTGCCCCCCACCCCCTCCCCCTTACACACCAACACACATACATGAACACATACACACTCACACACGTCCACACCCCCTGGGCTGTGTGTCCCCTGGTCCCTCACTCTGAATAGACCACCTCGGCTGAATACGACAGACAGGCAGGCGTCAGGACATCAGGTTCACCAGCCCAAGTCGTGCATGGCAGCCCAGGGGGAAAATGCAGCCAGTTATTTTCACCTGTTTGGTTCCCTCGGGCTCTTTGTTTGATGGGAGAAAGAAAATAAAACAATGGCCCAAGTGTCTTAGACTCCACTCTTAATGCTTATTCTGTCCTTTCAGTCAGATCGAGTACACTGTCCCCTTCACAACTTTTACAGTGACCATTTTATACTCTTTCACTGTTATATATCACCAATCTGTGTTTCATTTTGTGATGACTTCTATTGTACCCAATCTGTTTCACATACTCAGTGGTGGAAAGTAACTAAGTACATTTACTCAAGTACTGTACTTAAGTAGAATTTTGAGGTACTTGTACTTTACTTAATTATTTCCATTCCATTTTTGAGGCTACTTTATACTTCCACTCCACTACATTTATTTAACAGCTTTAGTTACTTTTCAGATGAAGATTTGACACAATGGATAATATAACAAGCTTTTAAAATAAAATACATTGTTAAAGAGGAAACCAGTGGTTTCCAACCTTTTTGACCTTTGACGTCTTACAAAAAGCAGTGTGTTGTCGGGGTCACATTTCAGATGTCTATGAGTCATTTACAGCTCCACCAAATAGTGATTTTTCCTCTAAACTTCTCACATGGTTTCATTTCAATAAACGTTCAAATGATCCAATATTTCACCAAAAATCGAAGATTAGAGAAAATGTCCAAAAACTGAAAACAGATTTGTGTATCAGAACTTTGGTTCTTTGATTCTTTCCTCTCCCATTAATCATCTCACGACCCCTCAGATTTATCTGGTGACCTTTTGGAGGGGCCCGACCCCTAGGTTGGGAACCACTGGACTAAACTAACTAACTGTAAATAAAGTAGTTCAAACTAGCTCCACCTCCAGCAGCTACAACAGTAACATGCTACTTACACACTGATGCTTCAGTATTAATAATCTAATGATGTCATACATAATAATATATCAATCAGAGGGACCAAACCACTGCTTTAACTGCAATACTTTAACTACATCAAGCTGATAATACTTATGTACTTTTAATTAAGTAGGATTTTTTATGGAGGAATTTTACATGTAATAAAGTATTTTTGATTTGCTGTATTGGTACTTTTACTTAAGTAAAGGATCTGAGTACTTTTTCCACCACTGCACATACTTATTCTTATGGTAGTGAATTCCTACAAGTCCCACAATGCCTGTCAGCAAAGAAAGGGGCTGAAGTTATTGCTTTCCTCGGTAGGTTATTCTGTATGTGTAGATATACAGATAGCAAGTTTTTTTCAAGTTTAAAGCAAAACATTAAAGACACTGAGTCAAATTTGAACCCACAAAGAATCCGACCTTGAGATTAATGTGCTGAAAGCTACACAAATTTTCACCACAATTTGTCGAAAAAACAAAAATCCATCACAGCAGAATATTTTGAAAGATAAGTGACTTTAAAGTTGTACCCGTTATTCAACACATAAAGTCTCACTGGCTGCACGGTGTTCTGATCTGTTGAATTTACCATTGAAGACATGTTACTGGAACCTCTTCTACAAATATATCTCACCCTGTGTGCTGGTTAATTCACTGCACTGAACTGGAAAAGCAAGAACATGAAAACATATGGTTTTTGTTCAGCTAGTTATCAGCAGAGGTGGAAAAGTCGCAGCACTGAACAACAAAATAGAAAAGAGCAGAACTGTTTATGATTGACTTTTTCCTGAGACTGTTTATAAAATGTTAGCGTGCTCCATTGTTCGTCCACTTTTCTTTTTGCTGTAAATGTCACTTCTCTCTCATTTACCTCATCTCTCCAAGGCAGTATACAAGATCAAGATAAACTTTAAAGTCCCCCTCCATTCAAAAGTCAGTTTTTCTTCTTGTTCCTTCAATTATTTAAGCTTCACTGTGCAGAATAGTGTCTGAGGTATTTTATAATGGAAGGCTGTTTTCACATTCATCTGCTGAAAGTGGAAAGTTTTTTGGTGCTCACCTAAAATCTGAGTTTAAGGCGTGAACCTACGAGAATGACTTGTGACATCACAATAACTTTTGGGTCAATTGTGTGTCAGTATGCGACTTACACAAGTATGATGTGGAAACTTGAAGCCTCCAGTGCACATACACTGACACTTTTTAATGAAGGAGTAGATGTCATTTTTAGGATTTTTAAAGATGGAATTTAATTTTTTTGTGAAAAAAAGCAGACTATTTTCATTTCTTCAAACATGTCTGGAGGGGATCTTTAAATGCAAGTGGTACAGAAACAAACTAAAGAAAACACATAAATACATAACGAGGATTTCCCGTTAAAATGTATTATACGTAGCTCTTTGGCAGCAGGCTTTTCATCCATTGTTCAAGCACCTTTTTCATTAAATAACCTTATTCCTCAGGGGACTAAAGGTTAATTGACTGCACTTGTTTTTAATTGCAGCGCTCTGCTGTTTTTTTGGAACGCTTATGTGGAACCTGTTAGGTAGTGACTTTTTAATAGTGGTGGAAGAAGTATTCTGATCTTTTACTTAAGTAAAAGTACCAATACAGCAATGTAAAAAATACTCCATTACAAGTAAAATTCTTACATGAAAAATCCTACTTAAGTAAAAGTACACAAGTATTATCAGCTTGATGTAGTTAAAGTATTGCAGTTAAAGTAGTGGTTTGGTCCCTCTGACTGATATATTATTATATATGACATCATTAGATTATTAATACTGAAGCATCAGTGTGTAAGCAGCATGTTACTGTTGTAGCTGCTGGAGGTGAAGCTAGTTTGAACTACTGTATATACAATTAGCTAGTTTAGTCCAGTGGTTTTCAACTTAGGGGTCGGGTCCCTCCAAAGGGTCACCAGATAAATCTGAGGGGTCATGAGATGATTAATGGGAGAGGAAAGAATCAAAGAACCAAAGTTCTGATACACAAATCTGTTTTCAGTTTTTGGTCATTTTCTCTAATCCTCGATTTTTGGTGAAATATTGGATCATTTGAACATTTATTGAAATGAAACGAGGTAAGAAGTTTAGAGGGAAAAATCACTATTTGGTGGAGCTGTTAACAACTCATAGACATCTGAAATGTGACCCCGACTACACACTTCTTTTTGTAAGATGCCAAAAATCAAAAAGTTTGGAAACCACTGGTTTCATCTTTAACAGTGCATTGTATTTTAAAAGCATGTTATATTATCCATTGTGTCAAATCTGCATCTGTAAAGTAACTAAAGCTGTTAAATAAATGTAGTGGAGTAAAAAGTACAATATTTCCCTTTGAAATGTAGTGGAGTGGAAATATAAAGTAGCATCTTCTACTTAACTGGACTATGTAGTACTGAATTGTGGAGTTAGAGCATTAAACTGTTTTTCACCATCTCTATGTTCAGGAGCATTGGCCAGGCAGTACTTCACCAAAAAGCACGACGTGAGAGGCAACTGCGCCAAGGGTGACAGCGGCCACAATGAAGCCACTTTTCAGCAGAGAGGTGAGTAATGTTAAGTGCACTGAACTCAATTGAATAAAATGACAATTTAACATACGATGATTAGTGACAGTTCGCTTGTTAACTAGTCATTTAAGTTACATTTTTACTGAAACAAGTCCACATTTACCTACAAAATATGTGCCGAATTAAACAGCGGCCCCTAATGTTACTTTATTTTTAAAATATCATCCATGTTACTTGCCTTACACCTAATTTGCTTGCCTATTTTAAATTGTGTATTTCTATATGGGAGTTTGGTCAGAGCGTTGTTAACTCAGAGGCTGTTCAGTTGGGCCATGCTTTCAGTGCCTTCAGTGGACGTACCCCCAGCGTTTCAGAGCAGAGAATACTGCTTATTTTTCCACAATTTTGTGGAACTTTATAAAATTGTTGATTTTCTTTTAATTATTCAGATTTGGCTGGGTGCTTAATTACGCATTTTTCTGTGGTGTGATAAATTCTTTCCTTTACTCAAGTCTCCCCAAAAAAGAAAAAAAGTCCAATTTTCAGTTTTCATTTGCATAAAATCAATTGTAATTTCCTTTGTTTTGCTTTCAGAAACCTTGAAGGAATTGTTTAAGTGATATGTTTCCCCATCTTTCTTGCAAATGTGACCAGGAAGGAAGAGTTATCTGCCTTTAGGAATCCCACCTGGGCCGTATTACCTATCTAAGCTGTTTAATCCAAATACAAGATCTCACTCTTTCTCCCTTACTCTATTTCATATAGACAAATCTCCGGGTGCCTTATGTCTCACACTACCATTCAAGACATCAGGCGGCATCCATTCATTGCAAGCCCTTCATGCATTCATTCACCCTCTCGTAGCACTAACACACACACACACACTTATCTCAGGCCTTAACAGTATTTATAGCCGGATCTGATCCATTCACTCCAATCACAGAGGAAGTAACATCGCATTCTGATGTTGCTGCTTCCTCGTGTCACCTGGCTGCATCAGAGCTCACACTACTGCCAAACCCCAAATACCAGAGGTTTGATTTGTTGTTTGGTGGGGGCGATGTATGTTTTCTGTGTGTGTGTGTGTGTGTGTGTGTGTGTGTGTGTGTGTAAGGGAGTTAGAGGGAGTAGGTGGGTTGTACACATGTTACGAAGCAAGGCGCCATTGCGGCCTAAAAAACTATTAGGCTCTGTAAATACACACTGTGGCGAAAGTAAACATTCTCAGCATGCCATCTAGGCGCACAGAGGGGTACTGGGAGACAGCCGCCGGACAGGCTGTGAGGGGGAGGTGTATATATGAGTGTGTGTGTGTGAGTGTGTGTGTGTGTGTGTGTGTGAGAAGTACAGCAGCAGTGAGCTGGAGTGAGAGGAGATGGATATGGAAAATATAGATTTTAATTGGAGGAAAACTCAAGCGTGTGTATATAATCAAGCCGAAGCAATCATGATCAAGTAGTCAAGTAAACACCTTAAAGATAGTTTACCTGCATGTTTACCTGCATGTGTCATTATGACAAGCAGGGACCAATTATGTATCAGGAGCACTCTGGGTACACCTAGTGTTTGTGTGGGCTGGTGATGAGTACTGACCAATGCTAATATCTATGCTGGGTGTGTGTGTGTGTGTGTGTGTGTGTGTGTGTGTGTGTGTGTGTGTGCTCTGAGTTGACTTGTACTCACTTTGCAGTCTCTCTTTAAAACAGTGTCAATTTTGTGTCTAGTTTGACAGACAAGCAAGGTTTTCTGATTTTAGCTTGATGAGGTAAAAATGGAGAAGTCAGTAGTGGTTAGTGGCGTATTTGTGTCCATACATTTTTAGCCCCGGGACTAACACTCTCACAATTCACAGTCTGTGACAGTGGCATGTACCAAACATGGTCTACATACTTTAACGCACGTTTCCTGATTGGGGAGGAAAAAAACATGAAAAAAAGTAAAAAAAATAGTCTCTTCTTAAAGGGATAAAAAACACAACCATTGATGCAATGGGGACTATTTTGTGAATTTGAGACCCGTGCTGGCAAAGGGAGAAAGCATGAGTAACCATGGAAACAGAGCTCAGAATATGCACTATTCCCAGCCCTGTGAGTGCCACGCCACCCACAGCTCTATTTTTAGGCCTTACTTTGGGCTTACAATATCTGTTACATCTAACAAGAGTTAAACTGAGTAATCAGCAAGCATGACTACAGAAATGTGACTCTGACACTATGCGTCTGATTAAAAGGGTAGCTCATAAGAGCATACAGGGTAACCAGGTTCTAACTGCAGACTTCTGACTGCTGTCGATTTAAAGGGAGCTCTCGCAACGCCAACAGTATTAAATTGTGATGATAACCTTATTTTGCTGATTATCACTTTTCAAGTCACAGCTACAAAGTGATTAAAGGAATAAAATAGTAGACAAATGAGATTAATAAGAGAAATTTAGTTTAAATGTATAAAAACAAGTAATGTTCGGCATGCAACATGTGTTTTAAGAGCTTGGATTTTAAAGACATGACCACTTTGGCTCCGAATCACAAGCTGCTTTTCACACTCCTCAGACGCTAGCATACTGAAGTTATCAGCCAGACTTTTCCATATGTGATAAATAATCACTAAAACTAACTGGCAACCAGTTCTGAGAAACTAAAAATGGAAGTAATGCAGTACTGTGAATGATGCATGTTCTCATGACTCTTTGTGGCATTACATGCATTTCCTACCAGTCTGCCTAATTGTCATAAGCGCCACTCGTTGGCGATGACTGGAGTTTGATTACAATCACCTGTTATTTGACTACAGTCACCTGTTGTTTGCCAGCCAAGATGGCCGCTGTGTTGATGTAACGGCATGTTATGAATTTTGTGCCCACTGCGGATGATTCCAAGTCAGGTTTGTAAGCCCTTGAAGTGATGGATGGTTGAGATCATGATGGGCGCCTGCTCTTGGATCTCTCTCAAAGCAATGGGAGCGCGGTGAGAGGCATATGTGAACTCCTTGAAGAAGACTTCCCATCTTAAACACTCACACACATGAAAACACAGACACGCATTTCAGGCATAACCTTGGTGAGAGAGGACTGTAATTAACCAATCTGGGCCCTTCGGTGGTTTAGAGAGTGACCAATCAACCGAAGACCACCAGGAAGACTGTAATGGATCTGTAAAAACACACTACAGTATCACAGCACACATACTGCAGATCCACAGCTTCTGTCTCCCACACACACTGAGACGTGGATGCACACAGGCACTCACACACATCTTTCTTGCTTCTTATACAACATGAACAAACGCTTGACGCCCACACACACACACACACACACACACACACAAGCCTCCAGACACCACAAGCCGGGGTTGGTGGTCTGACGGAATGCTGGGTATCATCTGTGGTGACTGCATTTATGTGTGTGTGTGTGTGTGAGTGAGTGTGTGTGTGTGTGTGTGTGCCCTCCCTCCCCTCAGTGCTCCATCTAATACCCTGTCATCATCAATAACCTCAGCAGTGCTGACTCACTGGCTTTTACAACCATGGGGTTTGGGCCTTAGTTACAGCCACAGACCCTTGTCTCCGTCTCTGTCTGTCTGTCAGCCCACTGCACACACGCCAGAGATGTGTGTGTGAGCGTTTGCCTGTGGTTGATTGTGTGCATGCAGGCAATCAGCACGCACACTCACTCACACACTTCGGCATGTATGTGCCCACGCAGGTATGAATCTGGCCTTTCGCATATTTGCCCAAATGAAAATCACCGCAGACCTTTTACCACCCACCCTCTGACACACCCCAATCATTTCCAATCGGACCACAATCCATCATAATAATTGACTCTCATCAGGAGACAGAGCCTCATCATCACCACTAAGCGTGTCACCCCTTCCCCCCCATCATCCCATCCTAATTGTCTCCAGGCCTTTTTTTTTAAATTCTCCTTACAGGCAGCAAATTTGTGCTTTCTCTTATATTCACAAAGGGGTGTAAATAAATATGACAATACAAATATAAGAAAATGTATTTATTATTGTGAGGTCCTTGTAGCTCACTTTGTCAGAGGTTTATGTTCATGCAGGCTGTGTCAGACAATAACGATGCTGAGGATCTCACAGGGTAAAGGCCGCCGCTGTCTTGACGTTTTTTATGGACAAGCTGCTCTGATGTGTCAACACTTCACATGTGGCGCTCTGATGGTTTTGATGGGGAGGCTTTTTCTAATTTTTCCCAGCATAACATGTCAATCAAAGGTCTGTCTGGAGCCATGAGGATTATACATTTACATATTTACATATAAGTGAATTTTATGATGATTTTTTTTTTCAGTATGTTGATAAATGAATGTGTATCTTTCATGAATGGTGTGAAGTAGTGAAATAGGCAACATAGCAGGTTTCTGTAAAGTGAAGACAGGAGTCTCTGACACTTACTCATTTGAGGATTGGAATATTTCCCTGGGTGTGAGAAATAAACCACATGGTCCATATTTAACCTACAAGCATGTCAGACACTTCTATATTAACTCTTTATTCAAAAGGTTGCTATTTCTAGGACAGGATTCATTTAGTGGATGTACCGTGGATTTAGAGCTGGAGCTGGTTAGAAGAAATGTAATCTTATCTCATCAGATGACTCATTCATGATAATGATAGGTTCTAAAATAATACCTGCAAGATCATTTAACATAATATATCTTTATATGTGTCTAATGTTTTCATTAGAGGTTTAATTAAACACAACAACTCTGGACCCTGGAGCTTCACCTGACAAGTTTAGCAGGAACACTTGAAGAGTTTATCTGATTTTGTCACTGAGGAAATAATAATGATAAGAGTGATATATGACTAAAGTAATGAGTCGTATATCTTGTCAAAATTGGGTGATTTCGAGTGAATTAAGCATTTTACTGAAATTGAATGATTCATCATTTTGCTGAGGACCCCCTGGAATCCCCTCAAGGACCACCTGGAGGTCCCCGGAACCCACTTTGAGAACCACTGATCTGACTGGCTGGCAGGGTCTGTTTCTAAAAGGTGCGCACCTAACTGGCTGGAGCCAGGGCGGCGTATTGCCTTTCACACGCTTCTAAAATACTCTCCGGGCAGAGCCTGAAAGGGTTACTGTTTCCCAAAGTGCCTCATTCTGCGCAGTCGAGAGGGGGCGGCTGAGTGGCGCCGTCGAGTCAGAGACGCAGTTTCTAAAAACCCCGAGACATCATCAAGAAAGAAGCTGACAGTAAGGAAAGCAGCCCCCCTCCTGCTCCTTCTCCTCTTCCTCCTCCTCCGCTGGCATGCTGCCGTTCTTCTCCTCTGCTTACCAAATCCCCTCAGTGGTTCTGTCACAATAACCGGGCGGCAAGTGTCAAATCCAACTCTGCCAGCAAAAACACAAATCACTTTAACGCACACAAGATGCGCTCAGTGGAAATACTACACACGCCGCTTTTAGCTTTCAGACATTTAGTCATGGCTCTGTTTAAGTCGTTGATTGTATTTAAAGAATGATATAAACACCATAAAACCCCCTACTTACAGAAAATGACTCCTCGCTTTAATTTCATACGACTTAATTTCCCTGCGCGTCTCCAGCGCGTTTAATTGGCCATATCTCTTTAACTTGCAGACAGCGTACCCTTGCTCTCCAATTAATAGTCTGCTAACGTCAAAAACAGTTGACCATTGTTTTATGGGCTTTGTTTTTTTTTCTCTCCAGGGCGGTCAGACTTGAATAGGCGCCGGTCTGCTCCAGTCCACCTCTATACAAATACCTCAGTGGAACTTGTGTGGAGCTTCCAAAGTAAAAAGCACAGACCCCAGACGCCCCTGGCTTGCGCGTATACGCTCGCCATTTTATCATCTGACACTGTTTGAAATGTCTGAATCATATTTTACCCATTATGTTAACACCTCGGAGCCCTGAAACGAGCATGTGCGTAGACGGGGTTAGATGAATGTGCCTCGGCCTCTCTTCTCCTCTGGCTGAGACAAATGAATGCCAGTTCTGTGGAGGCGCTTGAGGTATGTGTTGCGCATTACACAGCGTAGTAAATCAGCCCTTTCTAAAATCACTGTGACGGCGTGGAGCGTCAGGCAGTCCACACAGAGTCACTGAAGCTTGGACTTACTGTGCAGTTAGTAACTCCACTCCACTTCGGAGTCCGGCCGTCTACACTGCAAAAAATATCAGTCTGTCATCCTCTTTAACATTTTCATAAAACGTGGTTCCATTTCACTTGCTTCCAATTCAAAAGATTTTTTTTTCTAAAAATGCAATGACATTGTCATGGCAGTTATTTATAGTAAACCCTCCAAATCAAACTCTGTTGGAAACAAGTGAAGTTAATCTCAGCTATCTGAAGACTTCTCTTGCAAGGACAGATTTTAAGACTGAATGAGACAACATGTTCAGATGATATTTTTACAGTGTACACGCCCCCCTGGATATAGACACTCGTTGTAAGCAACATGGCTTGACACTAATACATGTTGAAAAGATAGACTTTATTGCTAAAACGTGTAACCATAACATGTACACTGATATGTTTTACTTTTTTATTTATTTTTTTGTCATTTTTAGAAATATTCAAGTAGACATCTCCCATATTTTTTTTCTGGTATACTCTGCTATTCTCTTTCCTTATGCTCTATACTCACAATCGTTAAAATAATAAATAAAACGTACAGATTTGTTTATTTCTACAATACTATGTATTCCAAAAAAGCTGAGTTCACGCCTTTATATATATCTTTAACCTCAACTTTTTTTTTTTTTTACAATTTAATTAATATTGATATTAATATTATACAAAAACTCTAGGCAGCATTGCAGTGAAATAACAGTCAGCATCAATGTTCAGTTGAAGAAAAAAAAAAAGTTCACCTCTTGGAGAAGTGTAGCATATGCATTCCATCTTCAATGTCTCATAAAAATATCAAAAAAAAAGCTCTTCCTTATGAAGTGCTCGTGTTCCCCCAAAAGCAACGTTTCAGGGTTGAGAATAAAATATGGTCCTCCTGGTTCAATTAGAAAAAATAGCTGCATTTTTCTTAAATATGTACAATGTTGGTATTTCACTTAAAATGCTATATAAAAAAATAGATTTGCTATGGTGCCCACCTCTGTAGAGAGTTAACAGTGCAATAGAAACCGTATTTCCAGTCCACTCCCCCCCCCCCACCCGCCCCCCCTCCCCCCTCCCCCTTGACCACCACTACTTCCTTAGAGAAAATCAGCACGAACACTTGCACTCTGAGATGATTGGGTATTGCACCTGTATCCACGTACAGTATTTCTGTCTTAGAAACCCTTGACAATACCACCGGAGGAAAATCTTGTTGATTGACTTGACGGGCTTGCAAGACATCCCCTCAGGGAAGGAGCAAGAGCGCTCAGAGAAACAGTTTCCCTCCTTGATGTAACGTGGCCAGAACCTCACGCCCAAATCCTTCCAGGTGTACACCACTGGACAGTGCGTATAGGTCCACAGCCACTGCAGAAATTTCCTGCGGGCTTTCTTGCCCACTTTTACCCGCTTTCCATAGGGGGTCTCTGTGAGGTCCAGCTTTTTAATCTCGTTAGGCATGGGCCCCTGCAGCTTCACCTGGTTGTCTGGCGCGGAGAGGTTCACCAGCATGGGCGAGCTGATGGACATGAAGTTGGGGTCAAAGTTGCTGCCGAGCTTTTTCCTCAGAGTCCTCTCGGCCAAGTCCTGCTCCCTGGGGTCGTACTCCGGGTCGGGGTCCTCCTTCAGGTCGGGCACAGGGAGGTGATCACTGGGCGATGGACGGAGGCGAAGGTAATGCTGGGAAACTCCTAGGTGAACGCACACTAGCACGTAAATGAGTAGCGTTTGAGAGAGGCCCATTATTCCTCTTGTTTTACGCACCGGCTCTTCTCGCGTAAATAATATTCAGTTCTTTTCCCGGTTACTGTGATCTCTGCAATGACTAGCCTGGGGCTTCATAAATAGTAGAAGTTCAGCCACCAGCAAGGCGATACTTTTAATAGACCACGTCGGGTTTGAATGACATGGAGCGGAGTGCTTTGCTTTTTAGGGCTCCTTCAACTTTGCAATTTGCCCGCTGATGCAACTCTACAGCGCGAAACGGTGCCCCTGCTTTGCAAAAAAAGTGTTTAGTCTAAACAAAAAAAGCACAAAACAAAATGGGGAAAACTCTTTTCACGCTCTCTCCGGCCTCACCCCGCTCCCTTGGATTCACTTTGGGTTTCTTTCGGTTGTCATGGTTACCCCGGGGACTGGAAGCCACGACGAACACTGGATGACAGCGGCCGAGGCGAGAGCTGCATGGAATGAAGTGTTTTCTAAAGAGACAGAATAGATCCGGAGCGTCCCGAGAGAGAAGGGCGCAGAAAAGAGTACTTCACCAAGTTTTAAATGTCACGCGCCCGGCAATGAGGGCTGCCTTGGCCAATGTTATTTTTACGCACGGCTTTTATAAACGTGGCTTCTCTTAACGTCGCCTGACGCTCTCAGGTTTGACAAGGTCCCAGGGCGCACAATCCATGGACTGCGGAAAATGTCTCTGCAGTCTGTGCCTTGTGGTATTCCAGCCGTCGATATGTGCACCTCACTGAGAATGTCCAAAAAAACTTAGAGAAAATGCGCCGCAGTGGGATGCAACCTCAACTTATGAAATAACAGCCATTTATCTTTCCAGAGGATGTTCCAAATCGCAGATCAGCTTTTTTTTTTTTTTAAAGAAAAATCGGAGGCTGTAACATTCCCACAAAACACACGACTGTGCGTGTAATAAAAAAAACGTTGAAAAACAGCTTTACAGCAAATTGCAGGCTCAGTGCATATCAAATGCAAACTGCAGGAAGCCAGTGAACGTTGTTAGTTCAGAGTTCCTTTCACTGTGGCATTTCTGAATCCTCTCAGAAAAGCTCCAGATCCCACTGTCGCTGCATGACGAGACAGTCCCAAATCTGGAGCCTTTTTGCCCGGTCGGTGCAAGCGGTCAATTCCTGAGGGAGCGTCTCTACTCCTTTGATAACTGGTACAGAAGCTCCTACTGAGTCGCTCCTACTTCAGGAGTCTGAGAGACTTGGCGCTGGAGCGTTTCTTTGCTTAGGCACACTGTGTGTGAGTGTGTCTGTAGCGAGTGGTGCTCAGTCCCAAGTTAAATATCCCCCTCCGACGGTACAAAGTGTCAGAGGGGCCTGCCCACCCCGGCCACTTTCACTATGATTGACAGCCCCCCCTCCGGGCCACCCCCCTCCCTTCACAACGTGGAAAATATCAGCCACAATCACAAGGATCAACTGGGTCCTAAAGCACCGGTTTTATCCTGTATTATAGTGTGATATTCCACAACATGAACACTGTTATGTATATTACAGACATTCTGACATCTCATACATATTTCAGGCGCATTGGCAGCTGCTCTGTCCATCTTTTTTCATTGCCATCGTGTCTGCGATGCACTAATAGGTTCAATACGTTGTCAATATTCAGCTGAAGGGTTTAGAAGTTTTCTTGGCTTGAACTTTCCCATGGAATTGATGGGAAACGTTTAGTAACTTGTCTACGGAAAAGGGGCATCACATTCCACCTTTGTTCATCAGGATTTGGGTCTACACAGGAATTGGCCCGTTGAACTCAGGGGTCACAAAATAGGCACGTAATTAAGGGCTATAAATGGCCATGGATAACTAAGCGGTACCTTTCCCATGCTAAGCAGTCATTACAGACCATGCTGGACTTCTTAATTTTGCTTGAACTATGCTGGTCATCCTGCAATACTGTCGCCACAATATGGTTTAGGCAAGTTTAGTATATTGACTATCAAGTTAATGTATTTATATCTTTAGCTTTAATGACCCATAACTACCTAAGCTGATATGAAAATAGTATCTTTTTTATTTTTAACAAACGGTGGTAAAGTTGACCTCTTGTCGAGTCAAACAACAATCAAGTTAATTAAATTATTTAAACAAACTTTTTTTTTTCGATAATTACACATAGACAAAACCCGTTTTACTCACAATATCATGGAAGTCAGCCACAAAAGGTGGTACTTTTTTCAGGTTCAGTTTTATCTTGTCCCTAGGTTGTATCTATCCTGCGCATTATGGCCAGGCTGGCCAGGGTTATTGGTTATTTCACCTCGACATTGTGCTTGTCTTTTGTAGTGGTCACTAGAGGGCGTTGATCCAGCACGGTGTGGACGTGCAGGCAGGGGCTCCCCAGCTTCTCTCCCTGACTGTTGGACTACTCATGTTTGAGTGCATGGGGAAGGAATGTGTGCTCATAGTTATGGTGCAGCTCCAGTTAAATTGCTCACCAGCTTTGTGATCAAAGATCTAAAACACAATGTTGAAGCCATTCTGCCAAAAACAATTAACCTGAATCATCCTCAAAATGAGTATAAAAACAAACTCCTGTTGAGGGATGGAAGAACTTTTCTCCCATGAAATGCTCTAATTTTAGTATAAGATCCTTAATTAACCAACTAAACTGCATTAATTACATGGGCAGTAAATTCCTGCATGTTCCAACATGCAGACACACAAAGTCATAATCTGGTTAATGATTAGGGTGCCAGTATAGACAGAGCTCAGTGGGCAGCGGGGACAGTAAGGCTGAGCTGGCTACTGTAGAACTGGCCATCTCCATTGTCTTCCTCCACAGGTCTTGGGGCGGCGGAGTGAGGGAGAAAATCTCATGCAGGGAGAGGCACATCCCTTCCTCCCAGTCTCAAGCACTAATACTGTTGGGGAACCCAGCAATGAGTCCACCCCCATCCCCTGGCTAATTACTGGAGATAAAGACAGGGAGAGGAGAGAGGAGGGGACCGAGTCGCACAGTGGGGAGGGTGGTGGTGGTGGTGATGATGTTGAGTAAGTGGGGGTAAAGGGAGAGGAGGTGGTGATGAAGGTGGTGGTGATTTCAGCAAAGAGAAGAGGATAGGGGGTGAGGGGGTGGGGGTGGTGGTGCCGGATGGCAGTTTACTGTGGAATGGCTAATTAAATAACGCCATAAAAGGACCCCGGCTCGCTTTAACGAAGCCCGTCAACCTCTGACGAGTGGGGCTGGGGTGCTGGGGTGCTGGGATGGGGGTGGGACACACCATGGAGGAGAGAGGTGGGGCTGGTGCTGAAAATTGGGCTTGTATAACAAGGGGACTTAGCTCTTTGGTTTTGCAGTGATTGTTCACGCTCCCTTAGGTCTCAATAGGGCGCATGGTGAGGGTGCATTGGGGGGCAGCCCTTAGGCACAGATAGGACCCCCTTCTCCCCTTCTGCTGTGAATGCTATACACACATACACACCCCCGCATAACGCATACACAAACACATAGACACACTAACACCCCCATGGCTTAATACAAAGGCCTCTACCCAAGGTCCAGGCAGGAGCTTATCCAGCGCAGGGGCACAGCAAGGGGCAGGCCTGGCCAGACTGGCTGACTGTGCCCACTGGGGACTGGTAGAATGGCACAGGGGGGGTGGATGGAGACGGACAGCTTGGAGAGGAGAGAGGGGAGTAAACAGGAGAGACTCAGAGACCAAGACAAAAAGCGTCACTAAGTGTAGCTGGACTCAAAATCAGCTTTGTTTTTGCATTTCATATCTTTTTCTTGCTCCATTAAATGAGCTAATGTCAGAAGATAAGCAAAGTGAAGGAATTTGGCAAGAGGCTGTGGCCGTTTGGAAATAGTCTTGAGTGGCAGAGACAGTGCAACACTGAAATCCCCAAGCCCGCCCTCCCTTCAAATCAACAGATATGCCTGGAGCACATCTCCTAATTAGTTTTGTGTTGTGGCGTCTCCAGCAGAACACTCTGCTGGATGTTTGGCAGGCTGTCAGATTTTCAGAACCAACCAGAGCCTTAACAGGTTTTTTGGAACTGTCAAAACTGCAATATTTTAAAAGTATTTTTAACTAAATATTTCCAAGAACCCTGAGATTAGAACCACAACATAGCTGTTTTTTTTGTAAAATTATGATAGCCCACTTAAATATTTTTGTTGCAATAGCTGTATGACCATGAGCAACTTATTGTTATATTGGCAAGATACATATCTCATTTCTTGCATACACTTTCACCTCATACCACAACAATTCAAAACAGAAAGGTCTGCAATGCAAATAAATAGCTATTCACCATTGCCTGTCAATATTGCATTCCCTCTATTCCCCGCTGCCCTCGCCATCTTCTCCAGTCCTACTCCCCTCTTCTCTCTCCCCCATATTCGACTCTGTCTCCGAGCTTTAACCCAAAGCAGATGGCTCGGGAAGCATGTCAAAAATCTGTCTCCCGTTAACGCTACTTTTGAAGCCCCCTCTACATTTTTTTTTCTCTCCCCTAAAATTCATCATAAAGTTATTTTTGCAAAATACCCAGTAAACAGCATCAAAGTGATATTTTTCCCTCTCCTCTGATGACAAGAAGAAGAAAAGAAAACAGCACTAAGTGTATAGCTTGTCCGTGTTATTGAAAGAAAGCAGCTCCATGCTGATGTGCAATCTGAAGTCAATCTGAGCATGGTCCCGCATCCTTTGTTTCTACTACGACATTCCAGTCGTGATGGAGAAAACGCTGCTCGATGCTTGATCACAAGCTGTGATTAATGGTGATCATATCGTAGACGGCTCAGTGGCTTTGTGATGTGATGGTGGGGCCCACTTTGAACTGAAAGACTGATGAAGTCAAGCAAAGCCAGAAAAACATCACTGTGGCACACACACACCCTCTCTGAATATAAATGTTTTGCTTTAGATTTCATATGTGTTCAGTCACTCATTACTGGAGTTCTACAATACTTGAGCTCACCTCATATGATATTCCAGTATGGTAGAGCATATGCAAAGACCAGGAGTGGAAAAATTCTTGAAGTATTTTACAAAAGTGGAAGTGCTGCAACTTGATGAGGATGAGGTTTGGTGACTATTCCTATAGGTATTGATAACACTGTACTTACCAAGTTAGTTTGCTGAGATCTGGAATTGCATTAACCTGCTAAAAAGAAATCAAATAGAATGATCAGGTTAACCAAACTTGTTTGGAAGAGAATCAAAAGGCCAATTATTGCCTTAACTGTCTACAGTTTACAGACTTCTTATTGTCTTCAACTTTGACCCATCATACTTGCCATAGTTAGGCGCTGTCCTGTTCTTTGCAGTGAGGGATTTAAATTTTACCTGCAAATGAAGTGGTTTAGATAATGTGGTTTAACCATTGCCTTTTTTTCAATCTGTAGGATTGTCTGACTGTGTGACTGATCATCTTGACAGCTACTTTGGTGAGTACAATGTTATTGTAACCTGTCAAAATGATGGCCCAAACAACAAAAATGATACCCAAATAATAACGTGCCAGAATTATACTTTAAAGCTGCTATAATCAACATTTTTATATTAACCTATTACTAACAAACCCCACAGATCACCACCCCGTAATTCTATGAAGTGTTTCAGTGTCGGTTTGTTTTAGCAAGACAGACAAAGTTTACAACTAGCTGTTGATAATAGTGGAGCATTTAGCAGCTAAAGAGCCAGGTAATTCCCTCTGGAAATGGTGGAGACCAAAGACAGAGTTAAAAGGAGAGTGAATATTGGACTGTAATTCATCCAGACACACTGCAAATTAAAGTTAATGTTGCTTCATATCTGCTGGATGTGTACATAGTCAACTGTTTGCTAACAAGTTTACAATATAAATTTAGACAGTGATAATATGTCATTACAGCTTGTTTCTGCTGCCCTCTACAGCAAAAAAAACTTCTAATGCAGATTTAAATATTAACAAGTAAAAGGAAAGTTACTATTGTTGAAAACTGCCACAGTAAAAATGCAAAAGTACCTTGATGTGACAGCGATGTAGTTACATTTAGTCACGGTGAAAGGTGTGAATGTAGCAAATGCGTGTGTGTGTGTGTCCACTTGGAGTCATTTGATTTGTGCCAGTGGGGTTACTTGGAGTTAAGGACTGTTAGTTTCCGTAATCCATTCCTCCCTTTTACTTGATGAATCGTTGCTATTCTTCTGTAATGATACCCAGCAACTTTTAATTGGGGAGGTTGGTGTGATCTCATGGCATTCCAGGGTGATTACCATGACTCACATCTTAAAAAATTAAAATAAAAAAAGGATCTCAGCAGTTTGGACCATCCCATGCTCTTCTTCTTCCTTTCCTCTTGTTTTTGCTTTATTTGTTGCATCCCATTTTGGAAGTGCAAGAGAGTGCCCCATCCTTTTTCTCTTCTCAGCTTCTCTTCTTCCTCTTGCCCTCCCTCCTTCCATCACCCCCTGCCCCAGAGCAGGGAGTGATGAGGGTGGAATTAAACTGATCACCGCCTTCCGGAAAACAACAGGAAAAAATAGTGCATTCCGAACGCCAGGAGGGCGTTCCCCCTGGTCTTCCCTATGGCAGGATGACATCATTGGCCTGCTGCCCAATTCCCACCGTTCACAATAGGGTCACTGTTGCCTTCTCCACGGTGGCACAACAGCCAAGAGGGGAAGAGAGACAGAGAGAGAGATAGAGAAAGAAAGGGGAAAATAAGAAGGATGCCAGCAATGTTAAGACCTAAGGGCCTAGGCTTTTACACACTAGAACACAAACACACAAACGTCTTCAGACAGCCACGCTGACCAGTGCTC
Source organism: Thunnus maccoyii (assembly GCF_910596095.1). Lineage (NCBI taxonomy): Eukaryota > Metazoa > Chordata > Actinopteri > Scombriformes > Scombridae > Thunnus > Thunnus maccoyii. Next base: position 16,712,496 of record NC_056552.1, on the reverse strand, counting down.
AACATTCCTGTGAACAGACTTGGCCAGTTGAAGACGTCAAGCGGTGTTTGAACGGATGCCATGGCTGTGATATGAGAGCTGTGATAGTGGAACATACAGTATATCACAGTTTATTTGGACAGTTAAGTCATGTGTTTTCACTACTCACAAGGCCTCAACATTCAATCTGTCATTCTAATCTACTGTCCCATCAGTGAAACCATCATTGGTATGCTGTATTGATCACACTCTGCATGCTTGTTGTTATAAAATAACTTACTGTGCTCTTGGTTTACATAAGATGATGAATGGAAAAGTAACTTCAATGGAATAAAGACTTCAGACAAAAAACAATTAAGACCAACTAGGTTTCTTCTTCCTCTACAGTTCCACTTGAAAAATCAAATTTCGAAACACAATTGTGTCAAGACAATTTCATTACCCTCTTTTATATATCTAACTAAAGGGTAATTTGATGTAAAACGTGACCACATGTCTTTCAGAAGCTCTGTCCAGCTTAGGTAAACCCTGACCACAAGTACTGGCAATTCGGTCATTCTCCCAACCACTAAGTCATTGTGTTGCCACAAGCCATCTTGTCGAAATGAAACAGTTTGCCCACAGCCACTGACCACAACAGATGTTCCCTTGCCTGACACTCTCCTCAGCATGTGTGTTCTGTTGAGTCTACAGCCAAGATACTTTCATAGACTGGCACTGTGTAACAAAAACAAAGAGAGGGAAATTCTACTATGGCGTCTTCATTGGTCTGTGACAGGATTCAGATTGAGGTAGCCCTGTTTAAGCCTGGCAGCCTGTTAAACCGCATTAAAAACATCAGTGTCCTGGATGGAATGCAGTCAAATAATCACCACAGGTTGCACAGACATGGTGGACCGCATCAGTGTCGTGACCTGAGCGAGTCCCGCCGCCCCCAACCCCAATCAAGCATGTCGACAAACGGGCAGCACTGGCCCCCAGTGCCCTTTGGCCCTCTGGTATGTTTGTGGAACACGCAGGAGGGTAAGAAGGTGACGGCCTGCCGAGATGCCAGGAGGACTGGGAAGGCTTTGGGAAATGTCTCGCCGATGTGCAAGCGCGCACTGCCGCCCAGGGGGTGCCTTCCTGCTTGGGAACCGGACAGAAAAGGATGGGGGTCTGACAACAGGCTGAGTGTGCACTGATAGATAGTTTGTCCAAGGGATGTACCAGATGTTGACTCACACTGGTTTGCTAATCGGGAGCCACAAGCCCCTGGAGCCATGAGTAAACAGGAGCGTCTGCCTTTCTCTGTCACAACAGGGAAATAGAATTCGGCTGGGGAGGGGGACGGGTTTGGGTACATATGAAAACTGAAGAAGAGGTAATGAAGTCATGAGAAACTGAAATGGAGTGTGGTTAAAGAACAGCAGAACAATAAAGGCCTGAAGCTCCCTTAGACCTCAAGCTCTGTTTATGTCTCAATCAAGGATTAAGGTGGTTTTTTAACTGGGAACTCAGTGGGAACAGGGAACACCCATTCCCACCCACCTGTCATTGTAAATAAGAGGCTCTTCTTAATTGACTGCCTGCTGAAATAAATGTTAGTGAGGTAGCAGCTACAGACAGAACAATTAAAATGAGTGACAGGGTTCTACAAAGCCGCAGAACACTGCTACATAAATCTCTAGTAGATTCATAAAATTTAGGTAGATCATCTTTTCTGTAATGACGTGCTAAAACTGTGTCTGGAACAAAAAAAGGGTGTAAAAATGGATAGAACTTTTGTTAGTCTTGGAATAGTCTGAAAACAGTCGAAATACTGACAACCAACAAGACATTTTCCAAGCATCTCCATCTCCTCTCACAAGTCTGTCGCAATCTCTTACTCAAAAGATTGACTAGATTATTATAATGTAGCGAATCAATTCCCAGATGTGGATTTACAGCAGCTCTCTGACTAAACTGGAAACCCTCATCGACTGACACATAACTGATAACTATGAAGCAGGAAGCAGACAACAGATAGCACTCTCCGTACTCAGAGCAGCAGACAGAGGCTGTTAAACACATTTACACTCCAATAACTTTCACAAGTCAGAGGAGTCATGGAGAGAGAGAGGAAGAGAGAGACGGCAAACTGCCTGGCCAAGTAGATCAACAAGGAGCTATTGATACCAGAGATCTGTGCTGGTGTCAGTCTGAGAGCCAAACAGGATCACAATTGTGGTTTGTGCCAATAACCTTGTTGACCTTATTTAACCTTGGATTTGGCCAGTTGAGAGCTCAGACTACAAGTGTCCATTCACAAAGAAAATTGGGAAATCCATGTTTGTGTTAGAGCACTCTGAATCTGACTATTGACATACACTATATGACCAAAAGTATGTGGACAGCATATTTATCATGCTTTGGGCTATGTCCCTTACTTTAAATGAAGGGAAATCTTTGTGGCGACAGTTTGGGGACAGTGCCCCCCGTGCACCAAGCAAGGTTTGAAAAGAAATGGTTCTCTGAGTTTGGTGTAGAAGAACCTTTAACCGAATCCTTTGGGATAAACTGGAACGCCAATACTGAGCCAAGCCTTATCACCCAATATCTGTGCTCAACCTCACTAATGCTCTCACATTTGAAGTCAAGTGCCAATTTTCAAGTGTCAATACACGAAGTAGTGTGCCTTTATGTAGCGAAGCAGAAAGTAAGCGTGTGGAGGTCAGAGAGGTGGCTGGGTGTGTAGCTTGTCAGACTTTTATGCAGGAGACACAGACCTGTAGCGTCACAGACCTGTTTGCCTTTTTATTAACCATAACCACCATCATTCCTCGACCTTAGCCAGATGTTTTATTTGCCTAACCTTAAACATACCTTAGCCGTTGTTTATTTCCCTTACCTTAACCATACCATAGTTACCACACACAGAAATTCTAGGAACAGTTTTACAGTAAGAACATTGGCAGAAGACGTGAAAAACAGTCACTGAACGTGTTCTGGGGTTTTGCAGAATTGTCCAATATTAACATTCCTGTCTGGTGATAGGGTTGGGTCGAATTGGAGCAAATCCCTACATTCCAAAATCTTGTGGAAATCTTGCCTTCGTAAAAGTTGATGCTGTTGTAGCAGCATAGTTGGAATGAGATATGGTATGTCCACATACCTTTGGCAAATTTTGTGTTATTTTGGAATTTTTCTGTGGTGAAATTGATATATGAAAGATCTTTATTTAAGGTTATCTAACTCAAACTACTTAAATGTAAATGTAGTTCTGAGACTGTTCAGGTGTGTGACAGAGGACATTAACGTAAACTTTAAAACTTGTGGTAAGACATAAAGAGAGAGACACACTTCAGGAGCCAGGCACCTTTCTCAGTCTGTCTGGTTACAGTATGTGTGCATGCATGAATATGTGTGTGTGTGTGTGTATGTGTGTGTGTGTGTGTGTGCGCGTGCATGTGTGTGTGCGTATGTGTGTGGTGTAATTACAGCCAGGTCCCCGGCGTGGAGCCCAGTAGAAGTATCGTCAGTCTGTCTGTGGCATGCAGTGGTGCTGACCTTCCCTCTCTCCTCTCCTCTCCTCAGGCCTGGTGACTCTCTGACTGGCTCTGGCTCCACCACACACCCCACCCCACTGCACCGCTCACACACAGGTGCTAACAGGACAGCTGGCTGCTCACTGTGTGTGTAACATGTCCGCTGAAGTTCTCCCCTATGCGTCCGTCACTGATCGCATTAAACAAAGTGCAAATCCATGATTTTTGATGTTAATTAGATTTTGTCTGCACCAGGCTAAATTTGGGGTTATGATGGGTGCGTGAGTTTGACATTTCCTCATGATGTTAGTATAAACAGTTCTCAAAACTGTTTCAACATGAGCTTTTACTGAGCTATTATATCAAAATATGAAAATTGCATGTGTATGTGATGGTGAAACCAGTAATCCAGCTGGCTCCAGATACTATTTACCTGTCTGTTTGTCCAACTATCCAACTATCCAGCTCTTACATCTCCATGCTGGGCTGTTGGTGCACACACACATACACACACACACACACGGAAAAAGCACTATAATGAGTCAGTCTGACATTAATCCGCAAGGGTTTTGGTCCTCAGCAGGGCAGGGCTCAGGGCCTTGAAGATGAAGCAGAGATGGACTTGTGTGATATAACACCAGAGAAGAATAGAGGAGAAAAATGGAAGGTTGATCAAACAATCTGGTCAGTATGAGTCATAAAAATCCACAGCTTACAGACAAATTGTAGTTCTGCACAGCACTGTCGCGTCTGTATTTTATCATCTGCATCTGTAATCATGTTGCTAACAATACTGAACAATACTGAAAGTGTGTGTGTCAAAGAGCGTGTCTGTACAATTTTGCATGTCTTTGTTTGTGTATACAGCGTGTGTTTTAAGTGTGTGTCCAATCAGTGAGTCTGGAATGTCTCAAGACATTGTGAATCCTGATGATCAACATTGTGATCCTGTGTTACATGTGCTGCGTGCTCAGGGCGCGTTTACTCAAAGCGACTCAGACCGCCTCTGTTGTGGTGAGACAAGAGTCTCTTTTTAATGTCAGACAAAATGTGTGCTTAAGATTCGAGCAATATCAAGGGAGAGGTGACATTTAATCATCATTTAATGGGAAGTTATTCTTTTGAAAGTTGCATCAAAAATGTGTCTAAATAGTTTCTGTTCAGTAACCCCAGATTGTTAACATGGAATAAAATAGTTTTTTAGTATGATAGTTAATAATATCAGTAGCCAGACCATAGCAAATACACACAAACATGGGCACAAAATACACAAGTGGAGATCCCTGCACATAGAGTGTATACTGTTGTATACTACTATATGCTTTGATTTGTTTCTTTTTTTGCATAGCAGATGAAAATGAACCTTTCGGCTAAATCTGGTGCATCACATTGAAGATGATTAATCTGTACTGTCCCTGATAGATACATAAAAGAATCAGAGTAAAAAATATACAAATCATTTATGTGAAAGTGCCTCACTATGTATCGAGATCAACTGAAACCGAAAGACATTGCAAGTGGGAACTTGCAAGACAACTCAGGTAAACATGCTCAGTGTGTGTGTGTGTGTGTGTGTGTGCCCGCATGTGTGCCTGCAAGCCCACTACCCCCCCTCACTGCATCCAGGGGGATTTATTTGACCCCTTATTGCCAGCGGTGAGCCTGTGGTGGAGATGAAAGCATGCCTTCCCAGTGTGGCCCCAGTTTCTATAGCTATGGACACAGACTCACACTGGTCGGGGACAATAGAGGGGCCCTGCCACTCGCCCCTGCCAGAGCCCTCTCCTCTCCCCACCCTATCCGTCACCGCAATCATATTTTCAAAACAATAACACAGCCGGGGGGGTCGGGCATGATTGAAGTGTGTGCGTGTTTGATCTGTTGGTATGCGAGTGTGTGTGTGTGTGTGTGTGTGCGAGAGCCTCCAAGCCCTTTGTGTGTGTATGCATGTGTCTCGATATTTTTAGGCACGCGTTTGTTTCAGCCAAGTGCGAACATGCTTGTTTGACTTGTGTCAGAGTGTCTGTGGCTTCGTACATGCAGTCGGGAAGCAACTGTGTGCGTGCATACTTTTTCTGTGTGTGCAGATGCAAGTGTTTGTGTGTGTGTGCTGCGAGCCAGGCCTTTGATGGCGTGGCCGGAGCGTGCCTAATGTGACTGCTTGCTGGGGTGGGGTGAGATGGGAGGGGGGGGGGGAGGGAGGGGTGGCAGCGTTGAGCCTCCTGCCCTAGTACTGTCTACCCTGCCGTGGCCCAAGGCTCCCCCTGCAAACTTGAAAGGACCAAAGGAATCCCCCCCTAAACCCCCCGACGCCGCCCCCCACATGTTTTCAGAAGGCATGACATCATCCTCTGCACAAAGGGGGCTGGAGCTGGGGTTAATATGGATGTATGTGTGTGCATGGGTGTGTGTGCAGAGTACAAGCCCATCAGTCACAGCATTCCGCTGAAATGCAGGATTTGTCCTTTCTCTTATTTCCTCTTGTGTAAGGGATCCTTCTGTTTTATTCAAACTATCAGTCTGACTCATTTTTGTACCTGCGAACCATCCATTCTTTTATTTTGATGTACCTGAAACCTCCAAGGCCTAATTCCTGCTCTCTGCTTTCTTTCTGAGACTCTTTTATGCTCACTGACTAACATGGATTTGATCCTAAATGTCTGGGGAAAGACAATAAATTGCTTTCAGGTTGTTTGCTAGGCGCAGGGTACTGAAACTGATCCCGAAACACAAAACACCCTCGACTGCCGCTTCTTACTCTCATCTTTGTCTGCTTCCTATAATGTACTGTATTTGTCATCAGGGTTGGCTCTCTTCAGACCAACCCCCAGGCTCCTTTGCATGCAACCAATTCTCAGTGAGGACCCAAGCTGTTTTCCCCAGCATTAAAAAACATGGTGGGTGGGCACTTTCAAACAAATCAGAGAACTGCATAACTATGCAGACGATGACAAATGGCTGACACAGAAAGCATCGGGAATTGGAGCACAAGGATGCTGACCTCCAATAAGAAAAAGTGAAACTTGTGGGACCGTTTTGATTCGATGTATCCCAGTGTTTGGGTCACAGGATTCATCACCTGCATGTAGGTTCCAATTATAAACCATTCATGCATTAATCGGAGAGCTATTTCTATGTAAGTGGTTGGTCAAAATCAGATGTCTCTGTGCTGTGTGTGTGACAGTAAATAATATTTTAAATAACATTATATTTTTTTCAGAGAAATCTCAGAAACAGACATTCATTGAATTATAATCAATTATGTCTCCTTTTTTCAGGAGCTGTCTTGACCAGATATAGTTTAAATATATTTCATGAAAAAAAAGGCCAGCTGGAATTAATAGATAAACAAATGATTTTATCAGATCCCGTTTTACTCAAGCAAGTAATCAAACTAGATTACCAAATGAGGGCCAGATGACACATAATGAAACAGATGAAACATTGAGGAAAAGTTGTGTTTTTTTGTTAATTGCTTGAGTAGAAGGTGAGAATACACACCTTTGTGACAATGACTGTTGTGGAAGGCAAAGGCACAGTCAAAGCCACCAGCATGGCTAATGTCATGGCCACTGAGTTGTAACTGCCACTCCCAACACACACACACAAACACACACACACACACACACACAGAAATCTGCACTCACACACACTTCAATCAGGTTTTGCATTTCAGACACATTCACTTATATAATACACACATACACCTTCCCACACAAACTATTTCTGGGTTACTTTTATCTCCTTCCCCTCTCTCGCTGCCTGTGTCACAAACTTTCTTTGCTCTTGCAAGTGCTGCTCAGAGGTGAGGACTCGTCGCCCTCGCCTGTTTAATGGGCTGTCCATTTGCCAACTGTTCCTTTGGGGGGGCCGGTGCGTCGGGCGTCGGAGCCGGGATTTGAGAGGGAGGGTCGGTGCCGCTGGATCAGACAGATGGAGGGGGGTCCGGCTCCATTCATTTAGCTCTATGAGAACAACAGAGCCCCACTTCAAACAACAAGGACGCAACCTGCTGGCCCCATCGTCTGCGAACGCATACGCAGGCATACGCAGACACACACATGGTGCAACACATGCATGCTCATGTTCAAACACACATGTGCTTTCATTAGAACCTTCTTAAACTGTGTTTAATTATATGTGTCTTAAATCTAAAATTCACCTAAAGGATGAAAACTCAACACCAGACGATAAATATGTCACTGTTGCTGTTGACACTGCATCTATAGCTTATCTGCCACCCTGACACACACATTGACACACGCAAGCCGCACACACATATGCACCACACACTACATACATATGCACAGGGGGGCATGAAAACACAGGCTCCACAGTGCCCACCCCCATTCCCAGCCCTTCTTTCCCTTGGACTCCGTCCCCCCCCTCCCCACCCCCCCACCCGAATTCACTGGCACTTCCAGAAAGCTCTGAGGCGCCAGCGGAGCGGGGCTCATCTCTTGGGAACAATAAAGCCAGATCTTCATAAAAACTTCAAAAAGGCCTCGCCAAGTGTTTTATAGGTGCTTTAAAGGTTTATAGGCCCTGGGGAGGGAGGGAGAGAGAGAGAGAGAGGGAGAGAGAGAGAATGAGAGAGAGAGAGAGAGAGAGAGAAACGAGTGATGCAGTAGTGGCAGGCTTCAATTTTCCCACCCACTGCACACACACAGAAACACGCACATGCCAGCATACATATACATATATGCCTGCTGCTAATCCTCCAGCAAGTGCCAGGCTGAAATCGGACGGTGGTAGGCAGGGTGGGGTGGAGGAGGGGGTGAAACAGGTGATCAGTCGGTGCAGAAATGGAATAGAAGAAGAGGATAAGGGGATGGCATTGGTGGAGAGCTGTCAGAGCAGCCTGCATGTTTTAACTAACAGGATAGTGCATATATTGCAAACTTCTGAGTAATTCAGTTTGAGAGGAGTTTTTTGTGTGTGTGTTAAACCCGTTTGGTTGCACTTTTCCTTTAGGAATCCATCTAGATATCTAGACATTTAAAGTGACCTACAAGGTTGTGTATGTGCATGTGTGTGTGTGTGTGTGTAAGTTATCTGGCTAAGGTGTGGATCAACCCATTGGCCCCTAATCCTCAACGACCTCAGGAGGGGTCAAGTCGAAGAGCACGGAGGTGGGGCACTCTGAGACGGAGGAGATTAGGGCCTGAAGCCTGCTCACTTTCCAGTTAAGATCGGTTGCCGCTTTGGAGGCGGATAGGTTTCGCACACACAAACTGGAACATGGGTTCACATGCAATTAGCAGTTTGGACTCTTCCAGTTCCACCACGGGAAGCACAACAGCCTCTGCCAGTGGAAGTGCTGACGAAATCACCTATCAAATGATTCTCCCAGATACTCTTGGTCGTTGCTCAGCTGCAGATATTTTGATGAGTCACAAGTCTCTGCACCCGAGCTCAGCGCGCTCCACTTTGAATCTCTTTTATGAGAATGAATAGCCACTATTCAGGGCGCTTTTAGAATGTTTTCTTTATAGGTATTCAGATATATGCCAGAGGTTATATTTAGCTCGGGTCCTCCTGGAGTCAGAAGGTTTAAAATTAGGAGGTGTCAGAATTCCAGTACAATTCTTAAGTTACTGTCAATAAACAGTAAAGGGCTGCTCTTAAAGGCGTAGTGTGTTAGCAAGGATGCATTATGGCATGATTTGTGTGTGATAAGCTGCTTGGGAAAGTGTGTTTGTATTTGTCTTGATATAGCACAAAAGTGTAAATCTTCTACATGTGCATTTACACATCTATATATCAAGATTCCCGAGTGCGTGCTGCTTGTGTGCACCAGTGTGTGTTTGTGTGTCCATCTGCACATTAGTGTTTGTAGGATCTGTTGACAGGGAAGCATGCAGCATTTTATTTGCTCAAGGGCTGAAAAAACACATGGCGCTAGCAAGGGAGTGCTGTGATATGAGCCTGCTGAAAGCAACCTGGCTGGGCAGAATTCAACCCTGGGATCACGATTCAACTAAACATTTAAACACACTGTATAATAACAGGGCGGTGCAAGATAAAGCTTTATTTATGGATATGCAAAGATGCATATTCTGCTGCACACTTTTGTTTTAAGTTTTTAGTTCCACTTTATTTAAAAATTATTCACAGCTGGAAGTAAATAGGTAAACAGATATGTATGTAAACAGGCTGGGGTAGTGTGATCACATGTCTTTTTTTTATTTATATTGAAGTGTTTCTTTTTAACATTTATTTTTCTGAATTCAACAGTTGGACCAGACAGAAGGTGAAAAATTTAGTGATACCTAAGTTTTTAAGTGATATCAATTAAGAGATTTAAAAAACATTTCCTGAAATGCGTTAATGAAAAGAGCAAGAATATGAACCCGTCATCGCCCAAATCAGCAACTTCAAAACAGTCTTCGGTTCCCTGAAGTTTAACATCTAGAACTTCTTTAAATGAATATCTAGAGATGATTGAGTCTGACAAAATTATCTAATTTAACTGACAACTTGAGTTAAATTTGCAAGAAATTTGCATTTTGCATCAGACAAGCTAAGGAAGCATCCTATCCTCGTAAAGATCAAGGATGCATAGATCAGATTTTTACTCTCTGGAACATCACTGAGCAGTGTATTGAGACCACCTAAAACTGTTACCATTATTGGAAATGATGATACACTTTGAATTTAGTGTCATTCTGGAGAACACTCTGACAAAGTCATTCTCTGTGAAGTCTGGAGTAAGAAAAGGCTGCATTCTCTCACCAATTCTGTTTCTAATTACCATCGACTGGGTGATGCATCAAACAATATCAGACTGTCCCTATGGGATCCAAAGGACCTTGCTCATACTTGGAAGACCTTGACTTCGCCGATGATCTAGCAGTCGTGTCATCCACTCGTATTCATCTCCAGGAAAAAGTTTGACTGGCTAAGCAATTATGCAAAGTGCACTGGTCTGCACATCAACCAGAAAAACACCCAGGTGATGTGCATCAATGCCCCAACAGTACCCCCCATCACCATTGATGGAAAGGCATTGGAATGCATTGAAGATTTCACATACCTCGGAAGTCTCATAAGCAGTGAAAATGGCCCCCAAAAGACATCAAGACCCGATTTAACAAAGTCAGAGGTGCTTTTAGTCGATTTCGTAACATCTGCAAATCCAAGCAATTCAGCCTCAAAACTAAGATCAGGCTTTACAACAGCAATGTTAAGGCTGCCCTTCTGTTTAGCTCTGAATGCTGGAGAGTAACGACAAATGACACGAGAAAGGTCAATGTTCTCCACAATAGCTGCTTACGTAAAACCTGCAATATCTGCTGGCCTAACAAGATCTCAAATGAGGAACTGTATAGGAAGACAGGCAGCATGAATATGTCCCTTGAGATAAAGAAACTCAGGTTACGATGGCTTGGTCATGTCCTTAGGAGGAAAGAACACCTAAAGTGAGATGAACCCCCAATGGGAGAAGAAAGAGAGGCAGACCAAAACCACCTAGCGAAGGACAGTGATGACAGAACTGGAAGAGATGGGTCTCTCATGGGACGAAGCACAGGGTAAACCACAAGACAGGGTTCAGTGGCGGCGTATAATTGCGGCTTTATGTCCCAGCCGGGACGAAGAGGATAAGTAAAGTAATCGGCCATTTTATAGAGTGGAATCACAAGTTTATTGTGCAGTAAAACGGTTTCTGGTTCTGTTATTAGACCGGCCAAATGAATTTTCTTTCATTATGTCTTCATGCAGAAAGAACTCTTCATGGCATTAATAGACTGCCTCTCAATTGTGTTGGTGATGTAAACTAATGATTAGGAATGGAATGCTTATTGAATGCTGCTTGCTGCTGTTGAGGGTAACAGCACCAGGCTTGAAAAACTATATTTTTTCAGTGTTGAGTATAGTTGAATAAACCTGCATATCTCATCTTTACAGTGCTGCATTGAGAATTTAAAGCTGAGGTAATGCACATCACCCCGAAATTGGTGGGGGATGTCATTATGTCAGGTATTTTCCTAATGCCAACCCTAAACTCCTTTCAAACCTGTTTTAAAATTGACAGTAAAAACACTCCCTTTACATAGGCAATAGTAACATCATTGTTCATCACTGGCGCTACTAGCTTCATGTAGCCATGCCCACCAATTATACTCTGAGATTCTGTCTGCAGCTGCCCACTATTCAGTTGTCATCAACTTGGTGGCAAACACTGATGAGGTCATTGCAGTATAGCGTCTGTAGGAACAAGTGCCCTCTATTTGTCGTTTATTCTCATTCGTAACAAGCGAGTGAGCGGCTTTTTAGAGCGTATCATACATGTGGATGAAACTCCAAACTAAAAGAATAAGCCCCAGAGAAAACCCGATCTACACACGCTTGAAACATAACCATGCTATGCTCCTCACGGATGATGAAGTGTGCCAAAAAATATCACGGGCCCTTGTGGAATTCTCAGCTCTTGAACTAAGACAATGTAAAACAGATAATGCACAGCACTCTCTTTCAAACAGGAAGTATTAAAAGGGTCAATATACACATAAAAGATGTTGTTATTGCTTAGTGGGACACACATGAAGGTTAGACACTTCCTACACTCGTGTGCGGCGATCCGCTAAAAGAGAAGAAACCCACATAAACAACCAAGGCTTTTATTTTGTAATATTCATTTATTGTTCAATAAAAATAGATTTTAAAAAAGTGACGTGATGTCTCCTTCATGACTTCGCCTGATGGATCTGCCAACAGCTCCTTGTAAACATGGGGCTTTATTTTATTTTTTGACTGGAAAGGGAATTTATACCCCTCTCCTCCCCTTTAGCCCGATCTTGAGGGAAACTCCTGCCTGTGACTTCACTGACTTTTTACCTCCATAGTGGTGAAAGCCCTACACTCACTTACTTTCACATTTAGGGCAGATACAGTACATTCAACCCCCGGTCTTATTTGTCTATGTACACGGTTCTGGTTGTGTGTGATTCTTCTTTTTCATTTTTTTTTTTTTGCAGTTGGCCCTTGTAAAAACTGCTTTTAAACAATGCAAATAAAGAAGACATCTAAGCGCTAACACAAGAGTTCAAGCCATCAGTAAAACCAATTACAACTTAGAACATTAGTTTCTCTTAAGACATTTTTATACAGTAGTTACACGTAAACACATCTTTGAAGGTGTAAGGAAACTAAACTCTGTAAACACTTTTGTCATGTCAGCGACACCGCTGTTAACTCCCCCTGCGACAGGTTCTACATCATCCTGTGAGCCTGCATTGCTACAGTAACTGAGGCCAGGTCCACAGACTTCACTCAACAAAATCCCCTCATGTGGACTTTTCTGGTGCTACATTTATTATAACGGTATGACGCTGCTGCGCCTGGTTGACTTTTTAGAGCAGGAAAAAAAGTATGTCATCATATGCTGACAAAGAGTTGATATAAAAAAAGGAGATAAAGTACAACAACCTGACGTTTCTGTGTCCATGTGATGTGGAGTTTTATGTAAACAATTCAAAGACTGTTGCGAGGTTTTATATACTGTATACTGCAGTGTGAGCAGAGAAACCAAAACTTGGCACAGGTTCCCAAAAATTAGCTGAAAGGGATGGTTTAAGTTTTTAAGAGGCATGATTTATTGTGCAGTTTATGTGGCTCATCCTGCATCAGGTAATTGAGGTAATTGACATATTAGAGGCAGAATTTGTGGTTACACGGGCTTGAATATTTTTGTATCCATCCTGCAGTAAAGTCCCCTCATATTTAACTTATTATGAAGCATTTTAGGAGACAGTTTGGAATATGCGGTACGTGACTTTGCTTACAAACGTTGGGCCTCTTAACAACTTGAGTCATCCCTTTCACACCCCATCCCTTTGGGAAACGCTGCTCTAGACTGACGGGCACCATTTTCTGATGCATTTGGGAATACCACTGAACCAAACACAACAAAAAACACTGAACTGGTTAACTTTTAGCACAGCATGACTACAGTACTTTAGATGTACTCAGCACAACTCTGAAAAGTTTACATGCTTTTTCGCATTCGATTAGAAAAACAAAAACAGTCAAGTATTGCTTGTTTTTTTTTCTCAGTTTTGAAAATCCAAATTAGCTGGTTTTATTTTGTGTTACTTCACAAGATGAGATGATCGTATTAGTTGGCTACACTACGACTGAGTCCACTATACAGAGGATTTGCTGCTGCAAAAGAGAGAAAAAGAGCACCAGAGAGTCAGTGCCAGGTTCTAAAAGATGCAGCCTCCACCCTCCTCCACGCCCTCTCTCACTCAGTCTCAGTCAAGCACTCTCTCCCTTTGCTTGGCTGCTTCTTCCAGACAGTACAGTGGCCAGGAGCAGTTGAGTGACAGGCTGACGGGCCAAATCATCGGGCCGATTGCGTCCCCAAGCGGAGACGCCAGCCCCCCTCTGTACTTCTCCCTTCCTTCCTGGCCTCTGGGCCTGGTCCAGAGCCCACATCCTGGGAACATGGGGCCGGGCGGCTGCAGCCGACAGCTCTTTGGGAATGACACAATGAGAGAGTTCATAGGAAAAGCCTTGTGACCCGCGTGTGGCTGGGGAGGCGATGATGCTGCCCATGTCGTTTTGGCAACATGCACGGCCCGATGTGTTGGCGTCAATCATGCCAGAAGTCAAAGAGACGCTCTATTAATCTTGCTCAGCATCACAATCTTTTGCCCAATGATTTCTGACAGCTCAAAAAACTGCTTTCTCTTTGTTCTGTTTCGTTATTGTTCATTTGGTGTCCATATGAGGATCTCTGATGTTCATAAAAAAGAGGAAAACACATTTCATGGAAACAGATTCTTGGAGTAGCATTTCAGATAACAACGCAACAGAAAATATGACAATGTCATAGCTGCAATTGTGGACAGTAACACCTCAAGTCAGAGAGAAAAAGGTGCGAGTGTAAGAGCCTGTGGACAGTTTGTACAAATGTTCACTTTTGATTAAGGTGACTGTTCAGTCATTTCAATACACATTTCTCAAAAGAGAATCTGCACAAGGAGTGACCTCTTAAATTATTTCTTTGTCTCTCACTCTCCTTAAAGTGTCACACTGTGGTGGCCCGGCTGTGTTTGAGCGCTAGTGGTGAATACTCCTTAATACGAACGCACAGCTTGCCCCTAAGCCAGGGGTTTTGGAGCTCCAGGGGACAGAAGTCATCCTGAAGCCACTTTTCTCTGTTGTCCACAACCAGAACAAGGCCAAAGTGCTTCAATTGTTCAGGACTGTAGTACACACACTTCTCCTGTTCACTACTGCTTCCGCTGCTGCCCAGCATGCGCCGAGACACAACGTTCATCTCCTGCACCACCAGCTGGACCATCTCTCGCGCCGACGTGCCTCGAGTTACACAAAGCTGGAAGAGAGTAGAAGAAGCAATTGTTCAACTTTTGCCAGCATGTCAAAAACACAGCAAAAGTTTAAAGGTGAATTACTTCAATATGTCTTTTTTTTTTTTTTTGTAAGATTTTTTACGGCATTTTTGCCTTTATTGGACAGTGGACAGCGATAAGGCAGCCAGGAAACAAGGGGAGAGAGAGATGAATATGACATATAACAAATGTCCCTGGCTGGAATCAAACCAAGGACATTGTGGTTATGTGGCATGCGCGGTAACCATTTGGCAACCGGGTTGCACCATTAATTACTTCAACATGTCTAAACATATCAATACCTTAACACTGGTCTCCTTTGGCAGGCCTGTGCGGTACTGTGGGTACACTCTGAGTGTGGTGTGACAGCCTTTCCTGAGGGCAGCAGGTGATGGTGAGGAGAGCCTCTGGGTGCCGCTGTCCTCTGATAATGTACGTGCTGGCGGAAGTTGTGGTAGGCAGCGCTCAGCTGAGCAACAGCGGTCCACTGACGAGGGCCGGTGCCACCTTCGCTGTGGTGAGGTGGAGGGCGAGGGGCAGGTGGTGTGGTAGGAGTAAGGCTGGTGGTGGGCTGAGGTGGCAGAAGGGAACTCCAGGCTGCTGGTTCTCACACAGAAGGCCTGTCTCTTCTCTGTGATGTGTAAAAGCTCAATCTGCCTGCTGGGCAAGATGAAGTCACTGTCAAACAGCTCCGGCGCACCCCTCCGCCTTTCCCCTCCGCATCGAACTCCTCCCCCTCCTCCGCACCTTTCGACTTCCCTCCCATGCTGTGGCTCGGAAGCCTGGAGGACGTCTGGCGTGGAGTCCCTTAGTGCTCCCCCTCCACGTCCACCCCCGCTGAGACACATCCCTCCTCCTGAGCTGCTCCCGTCACTACGCAGGAAGCCACGAGGCTCCAGCGGCGCGGAGGATGAGAGGGGTGAGGGGGGCAGGAGGTCCAGCTCGCGGGGGCTCTGGGCACGGCTGGAGTCATAGTCACTGTCGGTGGTGAGGAAGACTTCAGAGGAGCCCTCCTCGTCTGACAAGCCAGCAAAATCTGCAGAATGTGAAAAATATGACTATTTATTAACACATCAGATTGTGTGCATGAGGTCATAAAAATGAGCATTTTAAAGCAAAATATTATCAGCCTCTTATATGTTAATGTTAATTTTAAATGTCTTGTAAGTTGAATTTGACGTGTCATGTAATTCTTGTCTGACCTGAGTGTTTGCGGCAGGGTTCAGGTGAAGGCATGGGGGAGGGCATAAAGTCTGGTTGGGAAGAAGTGGAGGGAGGTTTGTCTGGCATCACTTCCTTGGAAAAGTCGATTATCCAGCTTATGGAGATGCCTCCCGTTGGCTGCTTGTAGCGGGCATACTGCAAGGCGTCCATGATCCATCTCGCATCACGCCATACCTCCTCCATTTGCTGTTGTAAAGTCACCAAGATCATTACTGGATTAATATGGATCCAACTTGTACAAATAATTGTCCTACAGTAAATAGTTACTAGACCTAGATGTTGCAGCAGGATGTAGGAAAACAAGATTCATATTCCAGCTGTATGACCCTTCACTAACTGGTCCTACCTGCATGTGCTCTTGGACCTGCTGGTGTTTCTTCTTAGCAGCAAGAAGCTCAGCCTCAGAGAAAGCCTCCCTTAGTGTCTGTTGGGACATGAGGGACTCCAGCTCCAGCAAAGCTGACACCCTGCAGTACTGGCCGATGAAACTGGGGCAATAGGCGTTAAAATGGACTGGAAGGAAGAAAGGAAACCAAGATATGAAAAATTGGAACAATCTGCAGTGTATCACCAAGTGACGAATGAAATGTGATAAACAATTATGTGAAAAAACACAAAAACATATACACTCAGAAACATCTATTTATGCCAAATGTTTGCATAATGTAATTTTGATTATGTGTGGTTGTGAACTCATTTTCAAATTTTGCACACTCACTCAGTTCAAAGATCTGCAGGGGTAGTGTGAGAAAGCCAGAGCGGGGGGAGTAAGGGTTATTCTGACCAGGAGCTGTGCAGACTTCATCTGAGGGTGGCAGGAGGAGCAGGAAGGACACTTTCTCCCCAAACTCCACCACTTCCTGGCTGTATATTCTGAAATCCTGCACCTGGAAACACAGACAGGAGATCTCAGTGGGCCTTTGGAACCAGAGCAGACTGGATAAATTTCACTAAATTTTAAACAGATACAAAATACTGACATCATATCCAATAAAATCTTACTGTAATCTTTCATTTTAATATGCATGCAATTGTCTGTTTGTGCAAGATTAAAATGATCAAGAGAATTAGCTTAACACTTCCTTTTGTTTTTTAAAATGTATGTATTTTAATGCCATTTCTGCATGTATTTGATTGATCCCTGGCTGCAGTCAAACAAGGGACGTCACAGTTACAGAGTATGGATTCAACATGAAGTCATGTAAACCCATTTTCACTCATTCATGCATGGAACCTGAGGCTCAAACTCTGTAGAGTGGAATAAAGTAAGAAATAAGGCAGCTGAATGGTTTGTTATAATCAGGGGTTGTTGTATATGTTGTATATCATTGTGTGGGAACAGGACTAAGGTCAAATCCATCTTCGGTTGTCTATCACCCACTATATATACATATATATATATATGCATGTTAAAACTGATGTAACTTTTCATTGTACTAGCAGTCTGTTAAGTTCAACATATTGCTAGAGTCCTGCTGGTGGAACAGTGGGTGGTAAAAGGTTAAAGCCAAATGGACAATGATTGCCATTGTACTGGAATTCAAACCATGTTTTTTTACAGAAATCATGTAGAATTAGTGGTCTAACCAGAACTGGCTCGCTACCCATTGGAATCATTTTCATTGCTTTGAGCTCTTGCTACTGCCTGCTTGTGCTCAGCTGTATAGTTTTTGAGGAGCTGCTACTGGCTCCATGTTATCAGTCAAAATCATTCTACACAAATATGTGTTGTCTCGCTATAGAACCATATTACACTTATTAAGTCACACAGTTTTACTTTTTTGTTTTTTTATTTATTTTTTGGACCCTGGCCTCGCTCTGACCTGATTGCCAGGGACATTGATGTGGGCCATTAGGTCCTTGATAGCACTGCGCAGGTCCTGTAGGAGGCAATGTGGAGCACTCTGTACATCATGGTCCATTTCCAACGACTCCTCCAGAGAGCTGAGGGCCTGCAGCCACTGCCACTCCTCTCTGAAACAACAAGCATGTAGAACATACACTCACACGGTGCATCATTCCATGTCACAGGTATCACTTTCATTGTTTTCCAGCTTAGTTAGGTGCTGTGTTTGGTAGAAACCCCTGGCCCAAACCCTGACACACTGAGTCACATTAACTGGCCAGTAATCCCCACCTGGAGACGTTGCTGTTGTCCCGAATCTTGGTATGACAGAGGACACTGGGGAGTTTCTGGGGTACCAGCGCTCTGATCTGCTCCACTGATGTACACAGCTTCAAGTAGCCCAGGTATAAGCCTGGGGACAACAGCTTCCTGCTCCGCCTGTGATATGCCAGCTTCTCCTGAAAAACAGCAGGTGGACAGAGACTAGATAAGAGGTGGGATTGGTAGTTTTGACTGGGGCTGATTATAGCCGTGATACTGACTGCATTCATTATTATATATTTTTTTCTCCATAGGCACATTTATTTAAATTATGTTGTTTTCATGTTTTGCTGTTGTTAGTCCTTGAGAGACTTCAGTCTAGAGTTGTTCCAACATGTTTAAAGTGGAAATCAACACTACAAAATAGCCCTTCAGCGCATTTTTATGTGTTTCATCATACAATTTGTTCATAACTGGCCGCAAAACAAATATTTCAGTGAACTGTGGTTTTGCCAAAGGGAGTCTCCACCATTGTTTTGGAACCACAAGACCAAACCAACTTACACTGGAGACAAAACAGCATTGCAACAATGGTATCAAGTTTACCGGGCTATATAGACAAAATCAACTTGTGGTTTGGTTCCAGATTGTGGTCGTTCTGAACGAAACACACAACAACAACAATTAGCTGGATTTTCATCATCTTGTCCACTATGCTGAAATTTAAATGTAATTTTCCAATTGCCACTGCTTGAATGAGCAGCATTAAAAGTAGAGGGGTGTTGAGATGATTAACATGCTGGGTTGGCATGGATCCAAGATTTGACCTGAAATCTGGCATTTTAATTGATCTGACGGCAGGTCAATTGAATATGTGTCCTTACAAAGAAGGTGACAAACAGAGGAGGGGAGCCATGATGATTGTTTGTCTAAATAAAGAGTGTCTGCACAAGCAGCACTTGTAATTGGAAGCACATTTCAATTTAGAGTCCTATTGTTTCAGCCACAGAGCCTCATGTTTATGTGTTTTCTGTGAATGAGAGTTTAAAAAAACATGACATTGATTCTAATAAATAAATGTTTTCCAGTACTTTTGGGGTCATTTTGTTGTTGACAAAGTGCCTTACACTACACTGTTTCATCTTGCTAAATCTCCGGGTAACAAAAAAATGTGAAGAATGAGCTTGATAAAAACCACAACCACTGCTGACAGACCCTACTACCATTCCTAACTGCCGTGGAAGCAGCCTGTCTCCAAAACAAAAGCAAAAATAACCAATTTTTCAAAAGTGAACTGAAGTGAACTGCCTATTCCCGTAGGACGTACGTGCAGTGTGATGAGAAGCATGTCCAAGGCAGTGGGCTCCTCTGGGGATGAGATGGACTTGCGTTGTAGCTGGAGTTTGCAAAGCTGCGTCCAGCGCACCCCATCCAGGTTTGGACAGGCGCTCATGTCCTTCAGGAGCACCAGCAGGGCGTTACCGTGCTTGTCTTTGATTGGCTCAAAATACACCTGACCTATGTCCTGGGTTCCCAGCATTCCCTGAGGAAAAACATCAGATAATAATTGCACAGCTGTTAAATTCTCTTTATTGACAACTTGCTGTAGATGTCCTTTGCACATAACTTCTTTTCTATGGTTCTGTTTAGAGCAGGAACAACTGTCCATACAGTATGGTGGTGATAGAATGAAGGTAAGGTATTTCAATTTTTTGACAAAATTGATTAATTCTGCAGCAAAACTGAAAAAAATAACTAAAAGATAACACATTTTCAATTACAATTCCACAGTCCTAATAGTTTGTGATGTTGAGAGTGGGTCATTGTACTACCTGTAGATGGGAGACAGCTTGCAGCATCTTGAGGCGTGTCTGCAGAGTACAGGAACAGGACGACTGGGAGGGACTGAGACACTGTTGCAGCCAGGGAATCTCCTCCCATAAGTAGGATACCTGGTGCAGGGACAGGAAGCACCCATGTAAAATCATGTTTCAATCATAACAGATTCATAACATCAGCTCCATGGTCTATTGTTCTGTTTGCAGCTGAGTATTAATAACTGATGAGTATGTAATTTGTTAAAATTGTGTACCTAAAAAGTAATAATTGTCAGTTGATTTATCCCATTGTATGTGTGCTGGTACATTTGACAAAGTTTTAAAATAATCTGTTAGTTATATAATTAGTTTTGCCTTCACTTCATCAGTTATGCCACTGGTTAACATTTTATGTCAGGAGAATTCAACACTAACTACTTTTTTCTTTATTTCTCTCTTTCCTTCCTTTATTTTTTCCTCCTGTCTTTGCTTCTTTCCTTCATTTTTTCTTTCTTTCTTCCAGTCTACCTTGGTAAACCAGAGGAAGTCCTGCATGAGGGAGCTGGAGTAGGAATCTTCAACCTCCACAATAGGAATCTGGTCCTCTGGAGTCACCAAGATATTATCATCTCTGTAGAATATGGATGTCAAATAGAGTCCTCTGAAAAGTAACAGAAAAAGTATATGTTACAGTAGATACACAACAGATTAGTTCATTGCAACACCGAATGAGTAAAAATATCAGAATAAGTACAGATTTATAAAAATGCAATAATTATACTTAGTTAGTGGCTGGCATAAAAACCATGACTGGCATTTATGATGCAAAGTCAGTAATATCTTTTCAGAGTTCATGGAGGAATAATAATAATTTACCTTTTCAAGCTTTTAACAAATTTGCTGGTGGGTTGAAAGAGGTGGCGCAGGCTTTTGGATACTGAGTGCTTCCTGCCTTGTGGTGGAGCTTTGCACTGTTCTGTGTGGAAAGAAAACAGACAAGACATAATATCATAGCTGCGGAATTACTCTGAGTTATAATATGGGAAATATCTTGACGCTTAAAGTCAGGACACTTGTGAGAAATTGTGCCATGACTCTGACTGGTTGCCTGAATGAATACCCCTGTCCTGACAAACTCTAGAAACATCTCTTCCACTGACAGGCCGTTACCTAATTGACAACAAACCTGACACGTCCAACAACATGGTCAAAGTGGAATGTTCTTTGACATTTCATGCGCTCCAGTGGCGCGGCACCATTTGACAGTCATGCTGCCTGCCAACAGCAGACTATGGGCCTTGAGGGAACCACTAGCTCCCGTGTCCCAGAGGGACACTAACTGTGTATATGTATATGTGTGTGTTTACCTGCACATACTTTAGCTGTTGGAGCATGGCATGTCTTGAGCTACAGCCATATGATTGGAGCCAAGAAGCTGTAGTAATTTGTGTGTGTGTGCCTGTATGTGTCTTAACCCTTCGCCACTCACTGACAGGGAGGTCAGTTAAGTCTGTGGGGACATGTTTATTTTTAGTGGGCCTTTAGGGGGTTGGAGGCGAGAGAGGGAGGTGTGTGTATATATGTATGTGTGTGTGTGTTTGTGTGGGCGCCTGTTGGTGAGATAACGCACCTCCCAACTCATTAGAAACCTTCACAGATTCCCTCCCCCTTCCCTCCCCTCCCAGGTGATCTTACTCCAGCCCCAGGCCACTTAAAGTCAATAAATCCCCCCATTCAGGACCCGAAAAGAACTAATTTTCTCTTCAGGTGGACGAGACGAGGTGGAGTAACAAGAAAAAACAGCACCCCTCGACCCCTCTCACCTCCCCAAATTTCTCTCCACTCATGAGTCTGTTCAGTTCCAGTCCTCCTGGACTCAGTCCCTGTTTGACACTGAGTAAGACAGACAAGTAGGGCTGACTGCTGGGGTGCCTGTGTTAGTCAAGGCCTCTTTCACAGTTTAATTAATAGTGTTTGGACAAGCGGGAGAGGGTGGCGTGGGCTATAAGCTGGCCTGCGTTGGGGTGTGCATACATGGACATGTGGGAGAGAGACAGAGTTGAAAGAGCGAGCATGTACTTATATTTGTGTCTGTTCATGTACATGTGTATCTATGTGTGCGCCTGTCTATCTTTATGTGTGTATATGTATGGACAGTAGACAGGACGACTGGTGGGCTGCGGGGGTTGGAGCGGCGGCGGCGGCAGTGGGGGGGGGGAGGCAGCAATAGTCAGTGTTAATTTATGCCCTCTCCCGACTCCAGCCCGGGACTCGTCTCTTACAGGAATAACAAACATGACCCCGGGACACGCCACCTCAGCTACCGTGCCTGAACTCTCAAGCTCAATCAGTCGCCGTCTGAGGAACCAAGAGGCACTCAATACTGACTATTATATTGCATCTTGCCCTATTGCGAATACGGTCTAGCCACAGTGGACAATAGTAAGTGGGTGAGTGTGTTTAAAAGCGTGGGTGTGAGAGACAACTTGCTCAATGCTAAATGTAGTTTCCCATCGTGTAAAAGAGTCAGTGTGGACAGGTTTTGACACTTATGGGAGCAGCTTACAACCAGCAGTGTTTGGGGATATAAACAGTTTGAGTGTGAGAGGAGTTGATCTGCATTTTGTCAGAAAGAGAGAGAGGTATTCAGCAGAGGAAGGGCTGAGTCATGGAAAGACGCATAAGGGAGTGGGGAGCTGTTGAGACAGAGGGGAGGGTATTATTTTTGAGGTGGCATGTCATCTTAGGGTGTATGGCCCCCGAAGTACTTGTCGTGCCTGAGATTGTAAAGTGTCTGTCAAGGTGAGATGAAACATGGCAATTGGCGAGATGTGTTACACCTGCGGGTTGAACCGAACATTGCTCATGTTCCGTGTTTGTTTACACCAAGAATGTTTCTGAAACATGAACTAGACGGTGGCTAAAAATTCAGATGTGTTTGTTTAAAATGTGACGGGTGTAGTGAAAACGACAGAGGCTCAGGTTAATGTCAGAAGCTCATACCTCGGCTCAGACTGCATTTCACTTCAACTGATACATCAGTGCTGATCTTACGCTTAGGGTCAAGTGTATTTGTAGTCGTCTAGTTTTAAGTTCTTAGTCTGTTTGCCGCATGAATTCCAAAGCTAAACCCAATGGTAGTTTAAAACATCTTTGAGATAACATGTGCTCATATGTAGTTCAATGAGTACAGCAAGTCACTGTCACTGCTAGGTTTTGGGGGTTCGGGTTTCACCAGGGGTCAACCATGCAAATCGTTAAAACTCTCACATTACTGTTCAGTCTTTTAGGTAAACGTGCCCAACAAATCGATCAAAAAGTTGTTGATACCATGGCAGACACAGTGGCGATGAGCTTCTTTTATCTGGCCGAGTAGCTGGTCTAGCACCTCCTTCTGGCCTCTCTGACGGGGAGCACGACCATCGATATCCCTCCAACCTGCAGACAGACACGGGAGGAAAATTTGACAAGATTGAATCTCTAGAGCAGTCCCTTCAAATAAAATATACATAATGATGGGAAAGCAAAGCTGATGAAATGAAGGTGCTGTAAGTCTGACAAGGTTATAAAATATCGTGCTGTTGTGCCCTGATTGTAAGGCTGAATACACTATTTGCTAATGGAGGACCATAGAACTAGCTTAGACTTACTCTAATTGATTTCCACTATATAGTCATAAAACAGCCAGGATTTACTCAATTTAACTCTGTATATGCTTTAACGCATTTATTTATATGAGGTGGCAACTTGGGGATATCAGGTATTACTGTAGTTACAGTCTTCTCTGTGTTTATCAAAGAACTTCCAATAGTCCCTAATGACAGTCTGAACATAACTGGAACAAAGAAAGATGTCTCTCTTTGTTCTATATAGTTTTCTCTGTGGGGCCATGTTTTCAGACTAACTGCCTTTAGTCCATTGTAGATCAGTCCAGAACTTTATTCTTTCTTTTTCAAAAGGTACACAAGCCAGCATCGACTACTTTCAGTCATTTCCTTCTTTCATTTACAATGCTTGAAAGAAAGATGGTAGTTTTTGAGTTCTGACTGAGATTGTGCTCACAGAGCAATGTTTGAATACATAAAAATGATTTGGTTTATTTGAAATTGGTTAACCTGGATCTAGGGATGATGGGGTAGTAACTTTAATTAAATGGAAATAAAATTGATTTCTTGTTTGAAGTTTAATAGGAAACCTGTTCGTATAAAGCATGCCGCAAAATGACACTGCTCAATAGCAGCCTCCCAGAGGCTGTTAAAGTGAATGAAATGGTCGCTATAATAAGGATGATTTATTTTATTTCAGTGATTTTGATTGTAGTAGAAAAATCACTATTATTTAATACTTAGCTGATGTGACAGCTAAGATTCTAGAGGAGGTAAGTTTGGGTCTTACTCATGCTTAGGACCCCCAAAATGTTCAGGTCCTGCTCCTGAGGCTCCCAGTTGTAGGAGTGCAAGGTGTTTGAGATGGCCTGCTTCTGCAATAGTTCTAGTGTGTGTACTATAGGAAACAGCACCCAAACACTGACTCTATATAAATACAGACAACACGTCTCCACCTCCCACCGTTATGCAAAAGTGAAGCCAAAATATCTCCTTGCCGGGAGCTGCCATCTTGCTTGTGTGACGTGCACTAGAGTCGGGCGACGGGATGACGTCCCGTTGGACACGTTCCCTCAGCCATCCCGCCACCTGATGAAGGTTTGAGAGTGGCTATCACAGCTGTCAAATCATGATGCCACACCTCCTTTTCATATTGTCAAATAACTAATTAAAAACAAACTTATCAGAAAAATTTAATTTTCACAAACATCAGCGTGATAAGAACTTCCTAAAATCATGAAAACTATCTTTGGGAAAAATGTATTTTACGTGTACTTTGATTTTTAAGTTTAGCGAATGTCCTGTTCGCTAACATGGAGGGGGCGGGATTTATGACCTATACTGCAGCCAGCCACCAGGGGGTGATCGAGATGTTTTGGCTTCACTTTTGGGGAGCTGTCATGACCTCCATATTTATATACAGTCAATGCACCCACCCCAGTGTGAGAAAGCTGTGGTTGGCTGAGGGACAGATCCACTGAGCACCACTGCTACAGGCTGCCCTGTACATATTTGGGCTCAGAACAGTCGGTATGTACACACACACATTCGCGCACACACACATATACGCACACACAAACACACTGTGGCTGGCCCAGTGAAAAAGGAAAGTAACACACCACACATTGCCTACCAAAGTAAAAAGACTGAAAGTACAATTAGTACAACCTTTATCTCTGACTCTTTCTACTTCTTTTTGGGTCCCTTTGTTATTGCTTTTTTCTTGTTTCTCTCTTGCAGTTTCCCAATCATACAGAGACACTTACAAACACTTCAATCCCTCCATTATAAAACATTGAAAACCTACTTATTATACATTATTACATTATATATTACAAACACACACAAAAACACAAGCTTTCCCTTCCCTCCTCACAGAAAGTGATCCTTTAGCACCTCTGTCTTCTGTGTTAGCAAGCCAGCATCCCTTGCTTGCTCACTGGAGGATGTGTCAGCGATAACCCACCCCCCTACCACCACCATCACCCACCACTCACACCCCCACCACCCTCACCCCAACTCCCTCTCCCGGAGCCCCCCGGAGGGCGCGTGGGACTGAAACACGGTGAGCTCTATTCCCGGAAAGGTGCCTGTCCCGACAGGACAAGCGGGCCCTTTAATGGGCGTCCACGGCCCGGTATAAGGCCCCCACTGTTGGGGCTGCGCCGCGCGCTACAGCACAGACATGCAAATATTTCCAGTGGTAGGCCCAAATGGAAAACACAAACACGCAACATCGAAATTAGCTCTGAGAGAGGGAGGAAGGTGGGAGGGAGGTGGACAGTTGAAAAAAAGAGAGGGAAAGCCCAGTCTCTTAAAATGAAGACACACACACACACTTGCTGAAAAACACGATGTGCTGATGAGGACAAACATGTTCATGTGTTCCCCAGATGTGCCATGAGTGTGCCAATATGCTCACAATCACAGTACCTATGTTCACTCTCCTAGTAGGTGTGTACCAACTGTGTAGACTTTACATGCTGCACATAAACAGCAACCATAAGACTCATCTCATAAATCAATACACTGAATTAATTACTTCACATGAAATAATGACAAAAACAACAAATATAATCGTATTTGGCCAAACCTAAAAACTATATACTAAGTATATAGTTCAATGAAATCTGTCCATAGTAACTTATTTGAAAACCTAGATAGATAGATAGATAGATAGATAGATAGATAGATAGATAGATAGATAGATAGATAGATAGATAGATTGATAAAGAAAGAGGGAAAAGGAGAACGAGGGTCAGAGCTGCTGTGGTGAGTCAACACCTCAGCTGTTGTTGCACATGACTTCACGGTTAACTTCTTGGCTGAACCCGGGCAGCCTCTTCTGCCAGCCAGCCCCAAACATCATACTGAGGCTATGGTTACACTCTCTGACGTCTGCACTGGGGGTCCCAAAAACCCACCCAGCCTACTGGCCGGAGGATGGTCCAGCTGTCAGCCCCTCTAATGATATCAAAGCGATGTTGGAATGACGTTGGAATAAAGCTGGAATAACCAAATCAGGTGAGTGGATGTGAAATTACGCAATGTTCAAGTCCCTTTGTGTATGGGAAAGTTATGACAGGTTGTACCATTTATTCAGGACACACACAAAACACACACACACACTCATCTTGCAGCTAAGTGCTCCGTGAAAACAGGGGAACTTGTTTGGAACGGTTGTCAACTGGAAATTACATGTTGTGCTTTTATGTGAAATGAAGACACACACACATGAACACACACATACACAATGGAGACTTACTGGAAGGTGCAGCGCAGGCAGGGGTGGAAACTAGTGGAGGCCCCCAGCCCTTCATGTTGTAGGCTGACACCTGGACATAGTAGTAGGTCCCCTGGAAGGACAGGACACATGACAATTAAGGCAAAAGTAAGGCCGCGCATACTGCTATGACCAAAAAAAAACATCACGTCAGTAGATGTATGTTATGTGTAAAACCATATATGTATCTATCTGTGCGGTTGAGAGCATCTGTTTGTCTCTTGCATGTGTATGTTAGTGTGGAGGGCGAAGGGTCAATCAAGATTCTCTGTCTGTCTCTGTACCCAGTGTGCAGACAGCAGGCCTCTGTCTCTCCTTTCTCAGCCAGATCAATCAAATTGCCAGCCGACACTTCCTGACCTCGCCTTGACCCCTGTCATGTGACAAGAGTGAGCCCTGGCTGGCAGCAGGGGTCTTAGAAGGGGGAAGGGGTTTCTCTCACACAATAACAAACAACCAGTGGAGCGTCCATTTGTCTACATGCCCGCTTAAAAATGCCAAACATAAATCAGGTGGCAGGCTACCAAGCTGCTCTTTTTATCATTTTGGAGGCTGTTTTGCAACTGTTGCTTGTGAATGGTCAGGAGCCAAGACTTTGAAAAAGCAAATAAACTGTGTTTTCCAATTGTGTTTTTAGCAGGGCCACAAGTCTTTCACCCCCCATCATCTGAGATAGATGGTGACTACAACTTGTATGTGGAGTTTGATGTATGTAATAAAGAAGAGTCACTTGGGAAATGCCTTCAAATGTCGCCTCAAGCTCATGTGTAAATAATATCAGGGGTCTTCATGTGGGAGAATAGCTTCTAAATTTTTTATCGGTCAGCACCAGCAGCTGGAGAAGCTAGAGCTTAGCGGTTCTTTTTGTTCCTTTGTCACCCATAAACTCCCATATAAAGCATGATTGTATCTTTTTTTGTTAGCTTTTAGAGACTAATTTGGGAACAGAGGACAAAGGACTGCTTGACTATGTTTGTGAAAATGGTGTGATCCCTCGAAGCCTCAAATTTATTGTCAGCAAAACAGTTCGTGGTGTTCTCTTGACAGCGTCATACATAAGAGATTTAGTTCCATTGTTTCAGATCCTGGATTGGATTCTTCTTGATTTATACTGATTGATTGTTCATGCAAAATTAATGATTCAACAGTTCAGACTGTCAATAATATGATGGTGACAAAAAGTCTAGCAGAACTTACAGACGTGAGTCCAGAGATGTTGCACTGTAGCATCGTGGTGTCCTCCACCACCATCTCACCCAGCAAAGGACTGAAGGAAGGAGCACAACTCCAGCTCACTGCAAATACAAACACACACTTACAAAACTCAAAAAGAAAAAGATTGGGAAAGTTGGTACTGACCAGTTCAAAATTAAGATTTTTTATTGCTTTAAAAGTTTTTACTCATACAAAGTTATTTTTCAAACACTTTGCAATGTCATTTAGTACCAGAATATTGTAATACTGAGTATTACAAAATTCTACTGAGCATGCAGTAGTGGGCATGATGGGGCTGACCTTTGTATTTGGTAACCACAGCAGAGTTGACGCAGAGAGGTTCCTGGAAGTCAACCCTCAGACTGGTGCTGCTGCTGACAGACAGGCGAACTACACTAGGAGCATCTGGAGGGTCTAAGTAGACAGACAGACACAGACAAACAGTAAGAATCAAAAAAAGACAGGTGGAAAGCAGAGAGACGGTCAGGTGAACAAAAGCAGACTAAGATCCTATCCTGTATTTTACGACCATTATAATTGAGCGAGCACACATGACTGGCAGCTTACTGTCATGACATCATTTAGACTTTGTGGTCTGTTGCACGATGCATTGCTCAGTTTTAGGAAAAAAAAGTTTAAGTGGTGTCATGTAGTGGATGCTTGTTAAATTGAAGCAATGTACAGTCAGCAATATTACATCTGTATTCCGAGATCTTCGCAAATTAATGTCAACTAAATCACCGCTGAGAAGAAGCAAGGATGTCATTGATTGTAATTGTCAATATAACTCCATTAACATCATTTTGACATGTGGTGTATGATTTACATGAGTATGTGGAATTAGACAGTGGGAAAAGACCTTTTTTTTTTTTTTGCATCAAAGGGCATATTGGTTTGGGTGGAAAGGAGGAGTGTGTGCGTGTGAGTGTGTCTGTTTTTGGGGGGTGGCTGTCTACCCTGCCACTAAGTGTGTCATGAAATGCCTATAAAAAAATAAAGCAGGAATACAAGCGTGTTATGTTTGCTCACACACACACACACACACACACACACACACACACACACACACACACACACACACAGAGTCGTGTGCTAGGCATCCTAGTGTGGAAGCCATTAACTCGGCCCAGACAGAATGCCAGCAGAGAAAAAGGGTGCACAAATGAAAACCAAAGACGACTGCTGGACTGCTGGAATGATCTGAGCAGCAACTGTTCAGCACGTGAAAAATCTCTGTAACAACCATCAAAGTCGTACTGAGGCCTTACTTGCATGCTCAAAGCCTGTCTGCATTCGTCGGAAAAGCCGGAGCCTCCACTCCCAGGCCTTCAGCTGCCGCTCCCTGTCCGATCCCTCACGCTCTCCGGGACCCTCGCTACGAACCTGGGCCTGAAGCTCCGACACCCGTTGCTCAGCCTCCTGCACCAAGGTGGCCAAATGCACTGCTCGGCCCTCCAGACTCACGACTAAAAAACAAATAGGAGAGACAGTGCGAGAGAGAAAAGTCAGTGCATGAATACTGTATTACAAAAACGACTTTCCTTACCCTTAGGGCCATGTTAAAATGACCTGGACATCCAGAAAAATGCTTGAATATTCAAACATAAAAAACACGGTTGGTAAATACAGCTTGAAGTTGAAAAATGCTGAAAAAAGCAGTTTTTTCAACCAAGTTTAAATGTGAAATATCATTAATGTAAACCAACAATGGTGATCATTCTTAATTCAAGAATAATTCTCCCGTGCAAACATAACATTTTTTTAGATTAGAGCTTTTAACTAGACTATATACCTATATTGATGAGCAAAGTCAATCAGCATGCTGGTTTTACTTTGTTTACTAGTGTTTCAACAAGGCACGTGGCTACACCGATATCGTTAGAAACCTATTGCCTGTGATACTGTGAATTGGTTTTGCAGGCCGCTCTCTTTAATGTCTTTGTTTGCCAAGATGCTGTGGCAGATTCCTCAATAAACTTCATTTAACTGAGCAGTCCCTCTTTAGGGATGACATCACCTAGAAAATGACACAGAAAATGGGGCTATGAAAGTGAGAGGGGTAAATGAGGGAGGAGTATTCTTCATATGCGGTTCTAAGGGAACACAAAATGGTGGGAACGTACATAGGCATAATTTTACACTGCCATTGTAAAAGTATTTTTCTGCAAAACTTGTGGAAAAATTTGTATAACTGATCTATTTATATCTTACACCACAGCCTCACACAGCCTCCATCAGAGGAATTTTTTTTCTCTCAAAGGGGGTAGGGTGTTACTAAAACAATGTGAACAATGATGTTTACTTAAACAAAAAACACATCACTATAGTAGATTAGATGTAACACCCAATGAAATATATTTAAATCATAGGCTTGTGCTTAGCGATAGCAGCTAGTGGGGGCATAACCCAAAGATTAAAGATTCAAAACTCTGCGATTGCCAGCATGTACGGATCACTCTAAATAAAAGTACATAACAGGTAATGTAAAGCTGTTGAGGTCACAAAGGACAGTAGCATACTGTACTTCTTTGGTGGCTGGTCATTTGTGGAGTGTTTGGGACTGGTGTGAGTCTGTGTTTAGTCTGTGTGGTCTGTGTTTGTTCATTGTAGATTCCACTGTTGAGCGTTAGATTCCACTGTTGACAGTAAGTTTAAAGCTCCGTGTCAAAATGTCCATCTGGGTGTTTAATTCTGCGGCTCTCTCTGTGTCTCCTCGAGTGCCTGTGAGCTTCTCTTTGAATACAAGTGTCTCCTCTGAGTGTCAGCTTTGTTGTTCTCTTCGGTTACTTGTGTGAAGATTTTAAGGCTGTTTGTCACTTTTAAAAGAGGTAATGCAAGGGTTTGAGGTTAGGGCTTATGCTAGGATTACTGCTGAGGATCATTTCTAAATGCTGATTTGGACTCCTGGATTGATCGGAATAGCTGTTGAAGGTCCATTTTGATTTACGTTTCCAGCACTTCTAGGCCTAGAAACTGGTCCAGATGCTGTCACCAGTGCGTACGTGTGCCTGATTTGTCCTTATTTCACTTCAAGGCTGGGATCCTCCAAAGCACATTAAAGTAGCTTTGTCCTATTGAGAGCCACTGAGGGATTTATAATGGGAATGTGAAGATTTAGAGAACTTGTTTGATTGTCGTTGTCTGCCCTTATCCCTCTGGTAACCACACACTGTGAAGTCAAGCATGGCAATATCAATAAGCATCAGAATCAATTCCTTTCAAAGCTCAAGAACGTCTTTGATGTCAATCCTCCTCAGATGGAGTTTGATTAGTACATGCTTATAAAAATAGAAGGCGAGCCTTTACTTTCCTCATGTGCTGTTGTTCTCTGCCTTTCTCTTTTGCACATACACACTCACATGGCTTACACTCTCTCGTGAGTTATTTGGGTTCTGGAGAGAGAGCACAATCAAAGAGCAAACTTCAGTAAACACCACTTTCCATTCAAGTGTTTTCAATTTAATGATACCTTTATAAGACGTCTGGCTCAGCTCTGGAAAAGTGTGTGCGTGTGTGTGCGCACAAGTACAAACAAACAGCCTAGGAGCCTTACTGGCGAGTTCTAATCATTAACAGAAGAAGGGAGCGGAGGCTCAGTAGATCACAGACAGTGAAAAGTGCTTACGAAGATGACTAATATTGCATCATAATTACCACCCCTTCATCACATTTAATATGTTTTCACTGCCAGCAGAAAACAGAAAGAGTTGTGTGTTTTGTCAGTAGTGTGTGGATGAATATATCACTAATGCACACGATAGGAGATTGTGTTTTGAGTTATGTGTGAGCCATTGCTTTGGGAAACACCTGCGGTTGTTTTGGTGGCAGCTGATGTTGTCGTGACAGCAGCTCTGGCTTCCACAACGAGAGTTGTTGGTTCCCACACAGTGACTATGGAAGCCCAAACAAATCAGTATCTGGTATCAGTTCTGAGCTATGCTAAGGAGTGAAATCTGCAAAGACAAAAACTATTAGAGATCTGTCAGTAAGTGGCAGATGTGGTTCTGGGCCTCACTCACATCATCAGCTTGTTGTGATTGGCAGAGGTCAACAAACTTTGTCTTTTTCCACATATCATACAATATTTGATTGGGTTAAGGTTCAGGCAAATCAACTAGCTTCCTGCTGCGAGCCAAGGTAGCATTTGCTATGGTGTGACTCACCTGCAAGCAAGCCAAAGTTCTACTAACAAAAGTAAAGCTGTCAAAATTTACAAGGAAACTGAGGACTGAATACATGAGGGTGCCATTAGTAGAAACACTGTGGTGACCCCAGAAGAATTTCTGGATGTTTTCTGCAGAAAAAAAAGATGAAGAGCTAATTTTATGAGGTAAGACTCTAGTTCATGTATTGATAACTTTTATCCCATTGAAAGGACATGTACAGTATAGGCTTAGTAGCTTTTGGCAACTTTTCCTGAACTCCCTTTAAAATATGTTTCGGGTTTGGTGAATGATTCCACTGTGATAATCAGTCACAGAAAAGGAAACAAATTCCAGCAAGTGGGTGTTTATGCTGTGTAGTAAAGTCAGTATGGGAAAAGAAACCTGTAATTCCCAGTGCTGTGAGCATATTACTACCGTATTTGTGTAAGTGTATCTACTCTCAGCTTGATTGTCAAATCAGATGCATGTTAACAGCAGGTGTGTAAACATTGCATTCTTCTTGTCTTGTTAAATCATAGCATCTACTTTATGCGTTGTCCAATGTGCTCTGGGAACTGTAGTTTTCATTTAAATGAGTGGGTAGGTACTAAAGGTACGTTGTGTTCCTTTACTCACAGTGGGGGCTCTCCTTGGCACCGGCTCGCAGCAGCAGCTTAGCCATGGGCACATTGTTGGTCATGATGGCGATATCGAGGGGCAGGAGGCCCTCACTGTTTGGGGTGTTTAGGTCCAGCTCCTCCAGACTGTACTGAGAGAGAAGCAGCTGTACCCAGTCCAAGTCCTGGTGCTCCACAGCCTCAAACAAAGTTTCACTACTCTGGAACTGTGACACAAAGAGAGTTTACAGGCAGTTAAAACAGAAATCTACTCAATGAGAAAGCTTTAGTTGTTTCAACTTGTATCAGTGAATGTTGAGCATTGCAATAATGTGCAACTCTCTCCCCCTACACACTCCCACAATGTTTCTCTCTATATACTTTCAGTCTAGCTCCACAATAGTAAAGATGGGTTGGTGTGTGATGTTACTACATGAAGATCTTTGACTATCCAAGTCGATATGTTTCCCAGACTATTTTTAGACTACAATGTTCCTGGGCTTATTATTTTTTCCTACTCTCTCTCTCCAACTTACTATGGTGGTTTTGCGCAGCCTCTCCTTCTCTCCTCCCCGTCCTGACACCACATTGTCCTCCAGGGCAGGGGGGTTGGTGCCCACACGGAACTTTCCAGACAAGTTGCGGTACAGGCGGCGAGCCGCGCTTGGTGAGGACAGGCTGGCCGACTTGCGGGCTGGGGCCGGCTGGTGGGCCTGGTCCCCCCTCATGGGCTGCGTCATCTTGGCAGAGTCAGCCCTAGAGGAGAAATGGGTGGATAAGAGAGAGGAGGAATATTGTAGGTGAGAGAAAGGAGTAGAATATAACTTTTTATAAAATATATGAACTCTGTGTGGCTTGACCACTTCTTGCACTTTGCGGAGAGAACCATAAATCAACCAAGAACATAGAAGGTTCTGCACACTTAGATTTCTTTAAGATCAGAACTCATTTGTATAAACACTGAGTCTATTTTTAAACATATCTTTGACTTTTATTCACCAAAAGTTGTTTAGATTTCTCTAAATCCATCTTTCCTTACAGCCCAGATTCCTCTCGGGCTGTTTCGGAAGCTATTTACATAAAACTTGGATCATTAATGACCACGTACTCTGATTGGCTGGAAGTGTAGCTCCCACCTTCACC
Source organism: Thunnus maccoyii (assembly GCF_910596095.1). Classification (NCBI taxonomy): domain Eukaryota; kingdom Metazoa; phylum Chordata; class Actinopteri; order Scombriformes; family Scombridae; genus Thunnus; species Thunnus maccoyii. The sequence goes on along the minus strand of NC_056552.1, from coordinate 16,678,495 downwards.
TCCAGCCAATCGGAATACTACCAAATGAATAATGCGAGTCCCCTTACACCGCATGTTTACCTAGAGTAATGGCTGCAGGTGGAGACATAAGACAGTATGGGCCGTATTTTCGTGGAGGCGCAATGACCAGTGCAAGCAGCACATCGACAAGTTGGTATTTTCGTGACCTTGAAACTCACTTTGTGCGTCTGTGTGGCATTTTGGTGACCAGCGCAGAGCGCATGGTGACAGGTGAGAGGAGAGGCACAGAGAGGTGGGACGTTCAGTCAAAATTGGCACAGAAAATAACATTTAATGTGGTTAAAGCAGTTAAGTCAGTAAATCAGTCTGCATTGATCTATAAATGATTATACTGTATGAGAAGCTTCCTTCAGTTCATTAAATCCCTGCAGCATCTGAAGGCAGCAGGACTGATATGTTGATAAATCCGCAGCCTCTGAGAAGTGCCAGAGAGCAGTGCCATTACGCACGGTCATTCACTGTGTTTACCTTCATTAAATCACCTGAAAACGACACCACGGTGCTACAGTATAACCACACACACCTCTACACACTTCAGAATGGTTGGTTATAACTTGATATTCCGCTTTTTTATGATCTTTTATATCTTTCATTGTGACCTTATTCCCCGTATGAAGGTGTGGTGACTGAAAAATGTAATTGTAATGAGCGTGCAGAGCCTTCTTCTTTTCTTAATAGTTTATAGCTTGCCAGATTATTCTACAAAACAAACATTGACTAGTTGAATTCAATTTAACATTTTAACTTGTGATTAAAATAAATTTTAGTCTGGATTTGAATTTTTATCCATTCATACACAAAGTTGGGAAACATAATAAGATCTAAGGAAAGCAGTTTCTACTTTACAGGCTATACAGCAAACATGTTTCTATTCTGGCTCTGGAGAACAGCACCTGAAATTCATAAGGCTGAATGTGGCAATACTGTTGTAAGTGCCAAGGCATCAGGGTCTTACATGACTCACATTGTACTATATATCAATTGTTGAAACACATGTAATGCCTAGTGTTGAAGTAACGGCATGTACGGCAATGCCTGTCAAGTTTTTTGGATTGTGACCCCTTAAAACAAGGAATGGTCACTCATGAACCCCTGTCACAGGCTGCATATGTAGAATGGTGAAAGCCAATCTAAGAATTTCAGATTTCATAGGATCATCAGAAAAATCAGGAAAATAAAAAAAACATTATTCAAGGAATATTCATAAAAGCAAAAACATTTCAACTGCATCAATACTACCACCCCCAAAAATGACCTTTAACCCTCTTGGAGTTGAGCTTACACACCTGGCTGATTGCCACTGATCTATGGCATAGTGATAAATTACACTGATCTGCCAGATGGGCACCATGTTGGCGTTGTCAGCTCTCAGTAATGGTTGCCATATGAGTCATCCTGCACTATCCTGGTAGCTGATTTGCCAGTGCTGCTTTGTGACATCATCTCTTTCTTATGCGTTTCAAAAAGATCAGCATCTTGGTGTCTTGGCATCATTGGTATGACGACTATGCTGCCCTCTCCATTCTGCCATGGGAACTATGCGGATGACTGTGTTTCTAGGGTGAGTCTGCTCAGTGGTGTTCACACACACTCAACCGCTGAAGGAAATGTCAGCAGGACTCTACAGGCGATAGTGACAGACTCCGTGACGGGTCTCACCAAACAGAGGCAGAGAGATAAATGAAGTCCTCAAGGACGCACTTTCAACAGTTTTCTCTCCTTCTGTTGCCTGCCTGCGTAACATCTTAAAGGGAAACTTCTTTTTAAGTGACTAATGGGGACAATGATTTTTGAAATTGGTCCAGTATTGAGCAAGAGCCCTTCAGCTGGTAGCTGTGAAACTGGCTACAATGTAATCCTTTTGGGCAACAGTGCCCTGTCAATGTACGTCCACTAAAAGTGCTTGTCTTTGCCACTGACAGGCTAAGTCCACTCCATCTTACAGGACCCTACCCATGTCCTACACAGGGCCTTTGAATGGCTGCCCTCTGGCAGGCGTCTGGGCTGCCCTGCAGCTAGGACTAACCGGAGGAAGGCAACATTCATATATGAGGATGTTCGCCTATTAAACTCCAGTCTGCTCCCGGCCCCCTCTTCCTCTCTCGCATGAGACTAATCCCCACACTTTTTGGTCTGCCACAGCTCCCCCTCCACTTAAGACTTACATTATTTTTATCTCTGCTACATGGTCACTGTTTGTCTATCATGTTTTGTGTATATGTCCCTTTTACTATGCCTGCCTCATGAAATGCCCCTCGGGGATAAATAAAGTTTTTTGAATTGAAGTGAATTGAATTAAACAAAGTGTTATTTTAAGTGTCTGACAACATTATGGAAAAGATCATAAAAAGCCATTAAGCCATGACTTTGACAATCTTAACACTAAGCCATGCTTTCTGTACTCTAACACAACAAACCCCTCCTGGCACTCCTCTCTCCAACTCTGTCATGACCGAATATTTAGCTGATTTTGACAACAACAACAACCACAACTCAATTCATCTCAACGAAATTTCAGAACAAGACTTCTCCTTGAGCGAGACTTGGTTAGACACAGTAAAAAACAGACCGGATCAAGCAAACGGTAAAGAAAAATGTTTTATTCATCTGTATGGTCCTTTCCATAATGTTGTCAGACATTTATAATAACAATCTGAGTCTCTCGGTGGCAAAAACAAGCACTTTTAGTGGACGTACATTGTTGTCTCCATTAATAACTTAAACACAAAATGATGGGAAAACAGGGTCCAGGTTGAAAAATAACTAAGTTTTGCTTTAAGAACTTGTCCTTTTTTCTCCTCTGCTCTTGGTTTTTGTGCTCCTCTCCTTGCTGGTGGCCTTTCCCTCATCTCCTTATTGCCTAACTTTTCACTCCCATCACCTCCCACCATCTCTCCCTTTCTGTATCTCCCTATCGTTTCACATCTTGCTTTGCTTCAGCTGATTCAACTCTGAATCCAAGAATCTCTGAAATGAATACAGTTACATCACAACCTCCCCACTAGAAGCTTCCATGCTCATTTTGCTTTAATACCATTTCTTAAATAGTCAAGTTTCCATTCTAAATATAACAGTAATAAATAGTTAAAGTAGGTTATATCATATTTTTGAGACAGTCTGAATCCCTGCAGCAGTAAACATAACTGTCTCTAGCTATGTGTCTTGTTCAAGTCCTGGAGAAATGCTCACTTATTATCTGGCACTCTGGAAAACATCATCAGCTAAATACCTAAAATGTAAATGTTGTTCTTAAAAAGCAATGGTTTGAACAGGGGCAGGGAGAGGTTGAGTCAGGTTGGGCCATCATGCCATATGCCAAGAAGTATCACACAGGCCAAGAACAGATTTGTCAAGGTGAGAACATCTGTAGGAAAAATGTTATTTATACTCCTGCTCCGCTATGGACGTGTGAGCCCACACGAGCATGCATACGCACACACACACAAACCCACCCCCAACACATGCAGTTTGTACAACAGCTGACAGCGGCCTACATTGTAGACTTTAAAGCAGCTCCAAGCCCCCGCAACAAGCCCTTTTTCACAGGGCCGATACACCTAAAATACCCCCGATCCCCGTCCCTTCCCGCTCCGTCCCATCCATCTCCACTCCATCCCGTAATAGAGGCCTTATTTTAGACATCCTCGTGTTCCCGGCTGGGCCTAACCTATTCCAGGGTTCCAGATAAAGCGCGGCAGGTATTTGGAATAATTTTTCCATGGGCCTGGCCCGGAAGATAAAACAAGAGATATATTTGTAATGCGTGTGGCGGTATCCCATTTCAAAGAGAAAGCCCATTGGAATCCAGCCCCGGGCTTATTGTTATTTGCCTGAGATGGAACAGACAACTTTTTTCTGTCGGCAGGATGGTGCCCCATCACTCTCTGACGACATTAGGGAGTGTGTGGCGTGGTGTGGTGTGTATGTGTCTGTGCTTTCAAAGAGATGCTCCATCCTACACGTGAGCTTGGGATGTCATTCCCAATGACAAACCGCCTACCCTTGAGAGAGATAAAAGACCACCATACACAAATTCAACAGAGATTATTTTAAAAAGCTATGCAAAATCATACCCAAAGAAAGATCATTTGTGATGATTACAAATATTTCAACAAAGCTCATTTACCCATACTGTTAACTGATGACCACCATGATGACTGTAGGCTTTTGACCATGGACTGTATATAAAGATGGACATAGTGAGATGTGATGTCACCCATTGGTTTGCACTGGAGCCAGTTTGAAGCCCAGAGTTGCTGCTTATGGTCGGTACCATCTTTTCGACATTAAACTTACCAAAATATTGCAACAACAGTCCAACTGCGAGTCCTAGAACTAGAGAGAGCAGCAGGTGAGCGAACTGTCAATCACAACTGTCAATCAATGCCCAAATGGCAGACATCAAAGCCGACTTCAAGTCATCAAATCTTATTCATGGAGCATTAATTTCCAAAATGACCACCAGCACACTTATTAGAAGAATTGAATTTTGGCTAACAAGCACTGAGTCCACTGTCTACAGACTAACAGGCTAACAAACACTGTTTTACTCTGGGACATGAACAAATCTGGCGAGCAACCGAATGCAAGCGGTCTCTTCAGTATTCTTCGGCATACGGGCAGTAGATCAGCATGTACCGGATGTGTCAAGGGCAGCGAGTCTGTACGAGAGCTGGTATCAGTATCAGCAGCTGCTGAAGAGAGCAAAATTAGCATGACACATAGAGCCACAATGGCCACATTTATGGGAAATACATCAGGTTGAAATAACCCAGAATTTTCCTTCAAAGCAAGTTAAACGTTGTCACATAGTACTGAAGTAAGCTTTTAATTCAGTTTAAGGTTGTAATACTTCCATTTTATTGTTGGCAGTTGGTCTGGTGACATATAAAGCAGATTATGTGGGAGAAAGCAAGGGTTTTTGTTAGTTTCGGACTTTAGAGTGAGTATATGGCTACTTCTCATTGGCACGTACCAGTACAGACCCGACATGTATCAATCCCACAAAAGAATCGGCTCTTTGGATTTGTTCATTTCATGCCAGCACAATTTTTGAATGTGAGTCAGTTGGAGCCAGGGATCTTTTGGAGCCAGCATATAGCGACAGTCGGTGGGCACTGCACTTTAAGGCACTTCTGCATTGGCTTCAGCCTCATGCTGTGGTAGTTGCCACACTTGCTTTTGACACATTGTCCAATCAACGGCCTCAGTGGAGATTGAACAGGAACTGTTGTGCTGGCTGTTCTCTGGTAAACACATGGAAAAACATTTAAAGGACAAACTTACCTAAACTTTTTGAATGGTAGGGAAAACATTTAAATTGAATGAAAACTTACAGCAGAGGTTGGTAACAGAAGTTATAAGAGTGGCACATAACAGACACTATAGCCTACACTATCATCAGCTCCTTCACCTCCTTGAGGTAACTGCTTTTTGGACCAAGACTACCGCTGCTACAATCATTTGAATAAAGGACCAGAGTTCATTAACATCACACACTGAAAAACACAAACACCGCAATACTTAAACTCTCTCTCACACACAGACAGTCTATGTCACATAATTTCCTACAGTTTTACCAGTTTTGGGAAGCAGGAAGCAGTTGTTCTGGGAAAGTCTCTACCAAAAGCCATGTTTGGCCCCTGATCAATCCCACATCAAATACACCCAGTCTGTAATGAGACTGCACCAGCCCGACAAACAATCAACACCCCTAAGTTGCAAACACACACACACACACATAGCACCCCCTTTATTAATTATATCAGCCTGTTTACACAAACAACTTGCTCCTCCAGACAGTGAGTCACATATAAATAGATCCTACATATTTGTACTATGTAGTTTTTGTATGAGTGAAAGTCGAGCTGGGAAAAAACTTGTGATTGAAGCAAATGTTAAAGAATTGTTGGTTCCAGCATTGGAGAAATGGCTGTGCTTGCTTTTTTGTGCAAGCTAAAAAGGGAGCCACAAGTATGCACATAACAGCTCATAACAGTGGTGTGCAGAAGGATATCTCAGAAACACTTCAAAGCAAATCAGCAAACTGACAGCTGAGTGGAAAATGTTGCTTAGTCTGACGAATCCCAGTTTATGTTGCAACATATAAATGGCAAGGTCAGAGGCGCAAGAAAGAATGTATTCATCCAGCCTGTTGTCAACAGTACAGGAGTAACCGCACACACATATACTCACACTCACAGAAACACAACCATGTGCCTCAACTGTCAATAAGATTAGATTTTCCCAACTTCAAATCTGAGCATCTGAGATAGCAGTTCACTCATTCACAGCCATTTGACACCTGTCCTGTTCTAGTGGTTCAGTTCTGACAGAAATGGGATTGGATACAATTTTCCCCTACATCATCATCATCACCATTGGGGTTTCTTTGATTCTCACTCATTTTCCTCTTGTTTTTTTGTTTGTTGTCTAAAAGCTTTTTTTTTTTCTATCTTCTTTTTCTCTTCCTGTCTCTCTCACACACAATTTGATTTTGTTTCTGCCCCCTCTGCCTGTCATGTGGTGTAACGCATTCTTGACATCTGTTGATGCAACTCCGGGAGAAATTAACAACAGTTGGTTTGATGCTCCCGAGACTGATAGAACTGGAATCTCTATTTTAATACAATTAATCGCACAGCCATACTGGGTAAGACAAATGAGAACTTGAATGTAAGCAGAAAAAATGTTTTTGGCCGGAACATTCTGCTTCTATAAATACAGATAACATTAATACAAAGTATAAACAATGGAAAATTTCTTTAACAAGGCACACACACACACACACACACACCCACACACAGACACAAAAAGTCTAAAGCTACACGTTTTGCTGCACAGTGGTGTACCTAGCCATAGGCATGTGTTTGTGTGTGCCTGTGTGTGTTTGTGAGCATATGTGCATGAACATGTAGGCGCCAGAGAAGGGCATTACAGGGACTGCTGCCCAAATTAGCTACAGCAGCACAAAGAAAGATCTTCTGATAGTGTGGCACAAACAATACAGTTATGTTAATGCAAAGTGAAATGAAGAGAGCAAAGACAACAAACAGATTGGACACCTAAAAGGCCATATCTGTTCCAAGGGGCTTTAAAGCATGGAGCTGTGTAAAAGATTTTACCTGCAACAAAAAACCTTTTATAACAAAGCCAAAATCTGTTACTTTTCTTTGTTTTACTCTCTTCCTTAACATCACTTTCTCCATTTCCCTTCCCAACAAATTCTCCCCGTGCCCGTGCTCCCCTTCACCCCCTCGCCCCGACTCCATCCTATCCCACCCTAGCAAGTCACAGGGTCTCCAGGTCAGCTGTGTGATGACAGGACCACCTTATTTCCAAGCTTCTCACCAGGGCTAGTCTACCGCCATGAGAACACATAAATCTCTGCTTCATGTTTGTGTGTGTGTCTAATTGGGTTTATTACACACAGACACAAATGACCATTCATATTAGTTGACACGTATTGCATCGGTTGTCTGCATAGGTCAAGTCCTACAAAACAGACAAAGAGGTGGAGGTAGGTAGATGGATTGTGAGAGACAAGGAGAGATGCAAAAAAGGCAAAGAGCGGCACCAGAAGGACAGTGCTCACTGAAAACAGGGTGGTGGGGGTCAGAGAGGCAGACAGTGAGAGGAGAAAGTTGCACAAACTCACTCGTGTGCGTGCACACACACACACACGCGCGCACGCGCGCACACGCACACACACACACACACACACACACACACACACACACACGCACACACACACACACACACATACACACACTGAGCGAGAGTACGCTGGCTGCTCTAAATGTGGCTTGTAGAAGGAAATTCTGAAATCTGAGTCTTGGCACCAGACAGGCTGGAAGCAGGCAGGCTGCTGGACGCAGAGAGAGAGAGAGAGAGAGAGAGAGAGAGAGAGAGAGAGAGAGAGAGAGAGAGAGAGAGAGAGAGAGAGAGAGAGGGAGAGAGAGAGAGAGAGTGAGAGAGAGAGAGGATGAAGGGATGGGGGGGGGGGGCTTTATTACTAGAATTCATATAGCCGTCCCCTCTGTTTGGCTCTTATCAGCTTATAGGCAATGTGAGGCCATGCCAACGCTGTGACCTGCAGCTCCTCACTCACACTAAGTTGGCATGGCAACACAACAAATGCACATACACACACATGCTCGCATATTAAAACATCGGCACATATGCACATGTGCAGTCCTCTGTAGAGATTTCACATGATTTTACAGCCGCCAAGACAATCCGATAAACTTTCGACTCTTGAGGATTATATTTTACAGATGAGATTTTATTGGGGGATGTACAGTATCAGGTGTGTGCAAATGTTTCAGTAGTATACTCTTGCTAAAAACACCCCCTTTTCACTTTATCCCCAAGGTGTCTAAACAGCGAAAAGGAAAATGATTATTCTACCAGATGTGCGGTATACATTTTCAAATGAGGTTGACTTCCCTGGACGTAATGTACCTGATCAGCAACAACATTAACATGGACTTTGGTATTCAAATAATGCTCATCTGATAACAAGCAGCCTCATTAGTGCTGAGAAAACATTCTCCATCCTGTTACAACAGAGGCGGCAGACAGTACTACTGATACCAGACAGGATAAAGCCTTAGATTCTGTTGTTTACACCAAGTTTACACCATCTAGGCAATATTTTTCCACTGTTAAGTCATCCAGTTTTGGTAATCCACTCTCCACTGTGGCATCAACTTCCTCTTATTTCTATGTTGGGTGGGCTGAGATGGCGCTCTTTATATTCCTGCTTGAGTGAATCAGGCTATTCTCTTGTGACCTCTCACTCACTAGATGCCCTTTATCACATTAACACTATAGTGCAGCAAAATCCCACAAAGGTTTTGGTTGTGATATGCCAAAAACTGTCAAGTTCACTGGTACCCAGGTTGGTTTGATCACATCTGCTGTTCGTCACAGTTAGTTCAAAGAGTAACTGAGCTGTAGGCATCGTAGGCATTCTGTTTTTACTTATCATACATGACGCACTTTGAAGTGTGAGCCGTGTCGGGACAAACTGTGAATACTGAGTATATATTTTCTACACCATGCACCTAAAGAAGACCATGCTGCATGCTCTCACAGGAATATGCTCACACTGCCCTTTATGTCTATTTACACAGACTTTTTTTCTTGTCCTCTTCCTCTCACTTTCTCTCCCTCTCCCTTGGGAGAGCAGCAGAGAAAGAGGGGGCGGTCCGCTGTATGTTTAACCTTTGAAGTGGGCCTGCTGTGCCGAGCAAGGCCTGCCACCTGTTGGCTCTGTGTGTGTGCATGTGTGTGTGTGCACGCAGAGGTAAATCTCCCTAATTTTGATGAGCAGAGACAACAGCGGAGTCACCATGGGGATGTGGTGGCGGGCAGTGGCCGACGTTCTCAGGAGGGGGAGGGGGTGGTGGTGGTGGTGTTGCTTCCAAGGTGGGATCACACGCACACAAACATACACACAACCCCTCCTCTGTCAGAGGCTTGGTGACACCATGTCTCCCACGGTGATCGTGGGCCCAGCCTGGGTGGCTCCAGGCCTTCTGTGTGTCTCTCAGTGTGAGTGTGTGTGTCACACCAAAGGGGTCCCTGCCTGGGCCGCCATATGCCACCCACCCAGCCAGGGAGAAGAGAGGGGCGGAGGCGACCCCTGGCCACTGAAGCCACCAGTTGGCCCATTCTCTCAGTCACACGCCGGCCGGGCGCCATGTTTAAAGTCCCACGGCTGTTTATCTGGGATAGGGATGGAGGGAGGTGGTTGGGTGGGGTGGCTATTCTCCTGACACACACACACATGCATACACTCCTAAATGAATGGATAGATGGGCGAATGCAGAGTGTATGGTGCATGGTAACACAACTGATCTTACATCAGTGTGTGTCAGTGTACACTTTGCAGGATGCTCTTTTCTCGTTTCTGGAAGCTCACATGCATGCCAACAAACATTATGCACATATACACTCATACACCCATAACCAATATTGATCTGTGATCTATCGAGTCATTGACTGTATGCAATACAGTCAATCAAGACAGAGTAAGTGAAAGAAAGTTATTAATTATTATTTGCTATAGGGTGCACAAAAAACAAAAAGCTGACCATCCTGATACTGCTCGTTTCCATGGAGATAGTCACAACACAAGCCACATACAGTAGGAACATCTCTGATGAAGTCTAGACATTGAGCCCTCAGATGAAGATGTGGATGGATGAGACCTGGAGAGGAATTCAAGTTCCAACAGGTGGACAGGTGGAGATGGGTTATGTAAACCAAACACTGAAGTCCAGAAGGGAACAGTTTTCAATTCTGACAGCAACAAGATGAATGATTAACAGAGGTTTTGGCAAAATCAGACCAGTTGAAGTGAATATGGGAAAAGCAGTCAGTCAACTGACTGCGTCAGAAGTGGGGATAGAAAAAAATAAAGAGAGTAGAGAGAGTAAGCATAAAGTTCCTGGTTGAACTTATAAGCTTAAGTAAGTAAACGTCTTCTGTTCCATTGCAAAGTGCACTGACGTGGGCGTGGAGGTCTGTACTACCTGAGCTTCCTATCTCAATCTGTAAACCATTTTCCTAGACTAGTTTCAAACCACAAGCCTCTTGGGTCCCCAGCTGATTTTCTTTCTGCCTCTGACCCTGAATACAACCTTAACACGCACACACACACACACAGAAAGGAGACAGAGGGGTGTAGTTCCCCCAGCCTTGGTTGTCTTTTATCAGCTTATAAGCAACACATGGAGCCACGCTAACCCTCTGACCTACAGGCTGTCTGTCTCTGCACACACACACACACACACACACACACACACACACACACACACACACACACAAACAGAAACAAACACACCACATTAACTGGCTCCTTTCTCCCATACTCTTTATTTCGTAACTTTTCCCTCTCCCCTCTCCTCACGGTCCAGTTTAGAGCTCTTCGTCACTCTCTTTTGTTGTCTCTCTCCATCATCTTTTCAATCTGTCTTTTCATCTACTTCAGTCTCAATCAATCTCACTCTCTTTTTCTCTCCCTCCTCCTCTTTTTACCTATTTCAGTCTTCTCTGACCCTCCCACCCCACCCCTCCCCCCACTTTCCTACCTCTCTCTTTCAGTCCACCTCCCTCCCTCTCACTGCTCTCCATCCCCACCCCCTGTCTCTCTGTGTCTGTGTGCTGAGTTGAGGTTTGGAGTGGAAACCAGAGTATCAAGTCGGAGACACACAGGACAAGAGGGAGCCAGCCTCATAAATCTCCCTTAGTGCAGCCCACAGCATCCAGATTCAAGAACACAGTGTGTGTGAGTGTGTGTACATATTTGAGTGCATGTATTTGTGTGTGGGTGCATGCGTGTCTACGGCTGTGCATGTTCCTTTTTGCAAATACAAGTGCACGTAGGTGTTTATATGCGTGTGTGTGTGCACTTCATGTTTTAATTTGTGTGACTGCATATACTGTATTTGTGAATGGACATGCATGTATGTGGGTTAATGTGAGTGTGTGTGTGTTTGTTTAAGGGTGTGTGCATGTGGGTGTTTGTGTGTGCGTGCGTGTGTGTGTGTGTGTGTGTGTAAGAAAGAATAGCTCAGGGCCTATCCAAAAGCAAAGAGGTAAGCAGAAATTCTGCTCCCTCATGCAGACTGGAATCTGTAGTCTCTCATCTCGCCAACAACTCGGCCTCAACAAATTAATATTGCAGGCCAAAACTCAGTTGAAGTACAAACTTAACAGGACACCTGAAACAGTATTAATAAACAGTTTTGTTCTGGGGAAAATGTTTCCTGTGTCCTCAAGTTTGAAACAATAAAAACTACAAAACTGTCATCAATCAGCACAAAATATTTAGCTTATTTTTGATGAAGGCTTTACAGTGAAAGTAGATGTGGCTATGTTAGTAGCAGTGTTATACTTTTGATCATATTGCATAGTCTTTACCTGCAGATGGAGTTTGCCCAGTTGTAATGGAATAGTAGATGTTCAAATTTGCATTTTTTTCCTGAGCAATTCAAGGATCATGTTGGCTTAAAAGCTTAAAGCATTAAAATAGTCAGCACTGAAAATAAGGTTAAATAGTAGAAAATGTTAAATAGTAGCATACCAACAAAAACAATGTTGTATATTTTCAGTGAGACAGTACAAAAAAAAAAAAAAAAAAAAAAAAAAAAATATATATATATATATATATATATATATATATATATATATATACATATGTGTGTGTATATATATATCATCATGATTTTCTAGCCCTATATCACTTCTAGTTTGTACATTATCTTGAACTATAACTAGTTTGTTTAGCATTTTACATCATTAGTTTTCATGTGTCAATGTTTTTTTTTTATGTTTTTAAGAGTAATGTCCCTTTAATGCCACCACAAAAGCAGGAGTAAAATAATAGACATTCCAGTACAAGCAGAAACCAATCCTCTTTTGTAGTGATCTTAAACAGTATGTTCTGATCGGAATATCTGAAGAGAAAAATTACAGGCATCTATAACCTCCTCATTTGTCCCTTTCTTTTGAAATGACAGCTCTCAGCCACAGAAGAAAGGAAGAAAAAGAAAAAGCGAGACTGAAAAGAAAGAGTGGGGAATATTAAATCAAATTAGAACCAAATGAGGCGAGTGGCACTCTGTCCAAAACCACTTTACACCCGGGCCCCTTGAGCATTGCCCGTCTTTTTCCACTAAGACTTTGGTGATTTAAAAAAAAACACACTGAACCATTCTCTATCTCCTTTTTCATTCCCTTTGTGCACAGTTCATAAGGATTAGTACTTAGTAACCACCATACCCCCCAAACCCAACTCAACATAGTGCTAACTTTTTCAATGTGTGTTTGCTCATTTATGTTTGTGAGCATGAATGCCAGAGTGGAGAAAGTCAAGAGTTTCTGCTGATTTGTGTGTGTGTACATGTGTTAGAGGATGAAAAGCATGTTGGTATCTCTCCTGACATCGAAGTTAAGACGTCATCCTGAGAGTGCTGTCAGCTTCGAGTTATCCCTGAAGACAGGAAGGCACCAGGCAGAGCAGAGAGGCCTTCAGGGGATGTCCAGTTCGTACTGTGTAGCCATACACACACATGACAAATAACACTTGTGAGCTACCAACTGCACTCTTTCAAATTTCAAGTTTTGTAAATGAAGTGGATATGGCTTGAGTGCAGAGTGCTACGTTACACGTTGATGTTTCAGTACTTATGTATAGAGTTTCCTCTCCAGGCATACTGCGGGGGGACTGTTATGGGAAATAAAAACTGCTTGGCCGACATACATGGCTGCCTCTCCATTGTACTCAGGGGTTTTGGCAAAGGGCTGGAACTGCCGCCCTGTCACCATGAGAGGATATGGAAATTAAGACTTATTTACTGGGCCTATGCTGGAACTGAACCAGTGTGCCTTTATAGCCCCAATGTCTCCTGTGTCCATGTTGTTCACAGGAAACAAGGCAGCAAATATAAACGCCAGTGGGAAGCAGAGCTATATCAGTTCAGTGATTAAGCTACGCTCTCATAATGCAGGGAATTCCCTTAGTGACATACAGTACCAGCAGCAGGCTGATGTAATATCAAATAGGTTCACAAATGGCTTCAGAGAACAGAGAAGTAAAAATCGATTTTCATTCAGAGTTCTCTCAACAGAAACCTCAAAGGGCAACCATTTTTACCTGAGGATGTCACTGATGTACATTTTAATTATTAACACTGATGGTTTCCTGGAAAAACGTGTCAATATTTTTTCAGCAATCGTAAGTCAGTAAATACCCTCTTATTTCCCCTTTAACAAACCCTCCTTTTCCCCTCCTTCTACTGTTTTCTCCACCAATACCCCTAGAGCCCATTTACTATGATTACCAATAACAATAACACTGCCATTATCTTTTATTATCGCTTTTTCCCAAGGCCCTGCCAGCCCTAACGGACTTTGATAAAGCTACAAAACGGCTCCTGTTTCAAGCTTGTATATGGGCTGCCTTGGCTCAGAATTCCCTTAATAGTCACAGTTTGTTTGGGTATCTGACTTGAATTGACATAAACGGCAATGGTCCACTAAATAGATAGTAAAGTGTTAAACCACCTGAGACTGCTTTACTGTGGAGAGAGTGGCTGGTAGGTTTCTAGCTTGGTATTTTATATAATCCTTGTCTCACTTTACTCTTAAAAGCTAAGATTTACAGAGTAAGAGAAAGGGAGCAGAGCCTAGATCAACATAATTAAATCTTAAAGGTCCTATATGTAAGCATTGTGAAGCAATTTACATGCATTAATTATTTTTTATTGCCAATGAGTGAACGGGTTGTAACATAACTTAAAAAAAGAGACCTTCCCTGACTTTCTCGGTTGCCTGTAACAGCCTGTGGACTGATTTCTATGTGAAGGACTTGGGTTGTTTTTTTCCACAAAAGTCCAAAGGATGTAACGTTATTGTGTCACATACCCTGCAGATTTTATCTTTCCAGCTCTGTTACCGACCAGGTGGGCTGGTGGCTATCTGCCTAACTATGCCAGCTATCATCGTTTCTGGCTACAGTACCTTTGTTTTTCAAGGGGTGGGGGCAGGTTGAGATGGCTAGCTACCTCCGTTGACCACCACACATTTCACAACAAAACTGTAGCGTGTTGCTCCCCGGCCACAGCGTGTGAGCAACGTGGGTGTGAGCGTGTGGACATACAGCGGGGGGCAAGGGGGTTGACTAACTGGGAGTGAGATTGAGAGATGCTTTGTTAAAGCACGGTGCAAAACAAAACATTAGAGATCTTTTATGTTATTATGAGAAGTGTAAGCAAGGAAAAAGACATTCACCTGCAGTAGTCTCACGCCGCTGCTCACTTGTGCTGACAGAGTGTGAGAGCTGTGCAAGCAACATGATGCTTAATGCAGCTCACTTAACGGCCACCGGTGTCACTAATGAGAAGGAATTTCTGATTCTTACATATAGAACCTTTAATTTAAAAGCATATACTGGTGGATAAAACCAAAACATTTCAACATTTCACCCCATTACAAGCACAAACACATTCCAGCGCTTTCTTTAGCTGTTTTAGGACAAACATAATTCATTAGTTGTGACTGACACCTAATAGTTCTTAGACAACAGGTACCTATTCAGTAATTTCTCAGTATAAACTAATTAATCAATAAAATGACAGAAAAAACTAATAAAAGTGGAAATCAGTAACAGTGCACCCCACATGCAGTTTTCATATTTAATGTAAGATGAAGACTTTTAATTAAATAATTAATTAAATTCCTTATTTTAGTCTCATTTTTTAAAAATCCCAAACTAGGTGAAAACTATTCTCATTGCAACTTAGTGCTGTCATTTTTTACCTGTACACTAGGCTGGGCCACATGGCATTTTAAAATCACATCCCGACACTATAGAGTTAAAAAGTATATTACTTAGAGAAATATAGCCCTGTGATAACAATTATTTCAAAAAAATCCTCATAAATAGTGAGCGAAACAATAAGACAGATCACTTGGACAGACTACAGGAAGTGCTATAAATGTCCAACTATTCCAAATATGCAAGTGACTCATGGGATGTTTTCAATAGATGCTACTAGCACACGTGTTTTCCTTCTGACCGCGTTGATGACTGTGCATTCCAGGGGAGCTGTACTGGTCTTGTCAGGAGCTGGACCGACCTTGTTTCACCTCCCGGTAGCATGACTCAGTCCTCAACCTTGAATCTCTCCTCCAAGGGGTCCCTTGTTTATTATGTCACAAAAGGCTGGTCGCACTCTTGTAACGGTGGCTCGCCCCGGAGAAAGTCAGAATCCAGCTGTAGCCAAGCCCCCCTCATCCCTCTCGTAAATGAGCATGTCCAATCTACCCACTGTGTTTCATTAAAACCAGACCACATCAATCAGGGCCTGAACTTTAAAGGCCAGGTCCCTTCTCCAGCAACATGGGAGAAAAACGTGGAGCTGTTAAAGTAAAGGACCTCACACTGCACTTACACTCCAACACTCATACACTTAACACCACATTTCTGCTGGTGGACCACACATCGCAACGTCAGTCCGAGACCACACAGTAGGTCTCATAAGGCCGACAAAAGACCTCGTAAGACCTCACAGTGGGCCCTAGCATGATTCGATAGGACCTCAGAGAATCCCACACCTGTACTTCACAAACCGCTAAGTAACTCTACTGAAAAGCTACTGTAGTCCTCGCACAGCAATTAGAAACCTGGAAACTGTTTAGACCCGTGACTGTTTGGACATTTTTTACTTGACAAAATTAAGTGCAAAGGAAGTGTAAGATCCGCTTTAACCCGAGGCAATTTTCCCAATGGTGAGAGAAGTATAAAGGAAGAGCCAAGAATACACAGCAGGAAGCTCAGGGGGGATGCCAGATGGACGGACGGCAGGATGGATGAGTAGATAAATGAGTGGAGGCTAGGCAACAAGAGGGGAGACTGGGAAGGATTCCCATGGGTGGGGACGGGAAGGCAGCCCTGTGATGGAAAGCTTTCAAACTCCTTTCATCGGCTGCCTGAGGACTGGAGCTTTACAAGAGCAAGATGAGCCGGCGCCACTGGAGCTGCTTGGCGCTCTTCAACGAAACCCAGACGCGGAGTCAGAGCAGGACCCTATAACCACTACGCCCACTCTCTGCCCCCGCCCCAAACACCAGTCCCCAAACCCCATCGACCTCAGCCTTGATTTTGTATAGAGACGCATCATAGGAAGGTTCAGATGCAGTAGTCTCTCTCTTATTAGGTGTTACTCTTTGGATTTCAAATATGATAAGTGACACATTGTCCTATTTAGAATCCTGCTTTTGACACCAAAAATCACAAGAATGTGGTAAAGCATAAAGAGAAGGTCTTTGGTCTTACCAATCCACACTAAGAGATCGTCTCCTGTAGGATGGAGGTCTGTCAGACGTAGTCTTCTCTGCTTTGGACGGACGCTCTTTGAGGGAGAGACGATGAGTAAACTTGGAGATCCCTGATTCAGACCTTAGGGGAAAGAGCAGAAATAAAGCAATTAGAATAAGACTGTTAACAGGTTTTTACTGTGGTCTCAAAAGGGGGGGGGGGGGGGGGGGGGGGGGGGGGGTTCTGTAGTAAACTATATGCTGAATTTCCAAGAAACCCTATATTATGTGCATTGTGCATTCTTGCATAGCAGTTGGAGGAGGAGCAGGAGCAGTTGACATCTAACACCGGCTGTCTTTTTCTGTCAGCTCTCAGTATAAATAATTTCTAAAAAGAAAGCACATAGCTTGAAGCATCAGAGTCGAGTAGTTCAGATTATTGAAGGTGTTTATTAAGAATGTTTTACCAGGGGGACTTATATTTGTACAATAGGTTCAGCTACAGTACTATAAAAAATTTATATACCAAAAAGTGCCAAAAACCAAGATGAAATATTGTCAGAGAACACAAATGTCCTAGTGAAATTGATTCACTTATGCCTTTAACTAAACTCAGTTTCGCAGAAATCAAAATACTCAGTGGAAATGTAGCCCATGAAGTTGATAAACAGTGTAACAATGCTGCAGTTCCCAGAGGAAACATTAGGTTTCAGGGAAAGCCGCATACTTCCTGCCTAATTTTCTCCAAATCTTTTTCACATAAAAAAAAGTGAAGTCACACACATTTTAATCTCCTCTACTGGGCTGCCAATGTCCCAGTTCAACTTTTCACTCAAAATTAAAAACAGGAAATGTAATATTTCTTCCATTCCAGCTCGGGACACATTTGATGAGATTCAGCATTGCAATATTGCTGTGGTAACAGTAGGGACTAATCAAAATGTAATAATATTTTCTATCAAAGAGCCAGGCTCACAGAGCCAGGGTAGAAGAGTATGTGATGTAAATTTCACAATGAAGAAATTGTATGAAGAAAACGCAAAATTGAAGGATTTTCCTATAGATTTTTCCATGAAGACTTTTTTCTACATGACAGAGGTTTACATAAAATGATGCCCAAGCATTGTGCTGCATTCTTCGCTCACCTAATCTCACACACATGCTGTTTCCATTTCATTATGAAATGATAAAACATCCCTAATGATGACTCATACATACTTGCACACATACATAGATCTCCTCTCAACCTGAGCCAAAAAGCATTTTAGTCTCCATGGTGAGCTCTGTTGGAGACAAACTACAGGGATGGTTGGACTGAGGATAGTGCAGACTACTGGGTGCACCCTGCCACTCAAACACTTGTTAGTTTATGTGAGATGCTGCAGAAAATGCAGTTCACATGAGGCTTTGATAAAACAGGATTGATGAAATCATACACAATAGTTCATGGCACATGTTTGATAACCGAACAGTAACATGGATGAATGACAGTGTGATAATGCAGCCAGTTGTACCTAATTCAATTGCTAAATTGGCATAATGTCACTTGCAGAGAGGTCTGACAGGATCTTGAATAAGAAAGGACACAACGTCTGAGATTTTCCTGTCAAGTCTAATGCTTCTATGAGAAACCAATCTGATGTGAGAGAATGATTATTCAAAAATATTAAATTGAATGAAGACCTTTATTGCATCATGGACCTGTAAACATTCCCGTTGGGGCGAATAATAACCGCTGTGACCTTGGAAATTGAAGTAAAGCCCTTTGTAAAGTTACAGTTCCATGCCAAATGGGCACTGTGCTACCTTGGTTGGAACATCATCTGCTCTTTTTTTAACCGATATAAAAATAAAGATTGCTCCATTGCCAAAATTTTATCTCATCCCCTTTCACAAGGGCTAGAATCATCCTTGGTAGACAATGTAAATCAAGATTCTCTGAACAACAACTAAAATAAAGTGAGAAAAAAGTGAGAAATGAGAATTATTAAATACAAAACATTTCAATATTAGGTAAACCTACTTTTACTTAATGATAGTGAGCATGAATTTAAATGATTTGCATCATAGAAAATGATAAATATTTCTAAGAAAAGCTTCTCTATCTATAAAAAACTTGGTAGATTTTTCTTCTGACTAGTACACAGCGTTTTGAAATGAAACCCTGAAAATACTCTCTCATGTTGTTCTACAATAAGACCAGCTGTTTCACTATAAAGATGTTGCCATAAGCTCAGTTCTCATTCAAATGACCTCATGCTAAGGCTTATCTAGTAGAACAACCCCCCGCCCTACTGCCTTCTTTCCCACTCCTACACCCTCAACTACTGTTTCCTGACCCTGCGCCAGCTTCTCCAAAGAGTTGGTTGACCTCGTAGACAAAGAGGCATATTTTCCTGTATGAATCACACAAACGGGGTGTGGGATTTTAGTCAGATGGCACAGCAACCCCTAATTGATGGTATTAAGCTAGGCTGGGCTTCTTCTTCAAGGGCTTTTAATTAAATTAGTACCACTGCCCTGTGCACGCCAGCTACTGCCAACCATTGATGTTGACGTCCCTTGACTTTACAGTGGTTTGAAAAAATCTGATTCATAAATAGGCTTCAGGAACGATTGGTTTGGATCATCATTGGTTCTTAATAATTGCCTTGGTTTTGGAGGTCCATGATGTTTGGCCTGTGACCAATAGATACATTAAGAGTTCCCTGTAATACTTCAAACATTTGGATCAAACACATGACACAACACAGCAATAGGATAATGACTTCAATGGCATGAAAACATATAGGATCATGACTTCAAAGACATGGGGGACCAGCGGACATACATGAGGACTCAGGGAATCCCTTTGAGGGGTTTAGAGGAAAACTGGACATGTGAAGCAGGTGGGTCGTGGTGGAGGGGATCTGCTGGCAACTGGCTGCCTCTTGGCTCCCAGAGAGCCTCAACCCTGGCTCCGCCCCATGCAGCTGTCCCCGATAACATCATCACAGCAGGCTAAATGTGATGATGCAATCCCCTTGGAGGCCCACTCAGGATATCCCGGCCGATTATCCTCTCATCAGAATTATATTTTCTCTTTCATTTCACTGGTGTTGATTACGGTTTAAGAAATCAGTCATTTGATTGATTGTTTTGCCTTATGGAACACAGGTTGGAGGAGGATTGCATGAAGTCACATCACTGCAAAATGATCTGACCTTGAAGCCATGCGATCCTATGCACACACCACTTATGAAGCTGCGGCACCCAGGCAAGTGCATACATAGCATAGCATGCAGCAAGCTGGTGCTAGGACACTTGCCAAGCTGCTCTGCCCACTTAAAAGTAAAATCCTTTAGACCTTTAGTCATACCTGTATGACTATATTGTGATACTGTCTGTTATTATTTCCCATCTCACACCTCAGCTGCTGTGCCTCTGCTCTCAATGAACACAGACAAAGGCCATTAAGCCATTTCAGACCACATGCAGAAAGGATGCAGATCACTTGCTGAGCAAACTGCACAGCATGTGTGCACAACCGACAGCAGCCCTGCAGAGGAAGCTTTCTGCTCCATCTCTTTTCTATTAGTCTCTGATGTACAAAGCTGTTAGTTAGAGAAATATAATGTAAAAACATAAAATGAATGTAACTGCACCATTTTACCATCTCACGTCTATCTGAGAGTTTACTGTGATTCTACTTTAGTGTGTTGTTATTTTATTGGAATCTGTTGGACATTTTTATTCTGCTCTAGTTTATGTCTTTATTTACCTTGGAGTGCGTTTAATACTATTGGTCCAGAGGTCAAATTTTGTCGTTCATGGTTCCCAAAGGATGGATTCTAATGACATTGGTGACCCCTTGACTTTTCCCACTACTGGCGGCCATTAAATTTAGTACAAATATTCATGTCCTCCTCAGGGTGAATTGTAATGACTTTTCATCTAGTGCCATCATCAGGTCAACACCATTTTCAATTTTCCAGTATTTATTTGTGACCAAATACCTCAAAAACAAATGACATGATTAACATGATAAGCATTACCTGATGAACATCAGTATATTAGCACTGTCATTATGAACATGCTAGCATGCTGACATTAGCATCTAGCTCACCATTGCTGTGTCCAAGTACAGCCTCACAGAGACATTAGCATATCTGTAGACTCTTGAGAAATACAAGTAAACATTATTATTTTTATAACGATGTTACAAAATTGATGAAATGTATCTTTTTTACATTGCAATAATACACATAAAAGTCCAATCTCTTTTTTGTTGTAATTCATGCTTTGTTATATTTTTCATAAAATCCCATGTCTCCCTTTTTTTAGCACCAATGCTTACAAGTTAGCATAACTGTTCCTAATATATCCCTCTTATGTGAAAGCCCACAACTGCCTCACTGCAATGTGACTTAGATTATGATCTTGCCAGCATTAGTAACTTTCCCCAATCCTGCAGCACAAGACTGCTTTTGTCAGCAGTGAATGGCTTGTGTGGTGATAGGGAGAAAATGTTGACCTACGCTCACATACACGCTTCAAGCCCTTCCTCACATGTTCACACTGTCACTGCGAAGGATCGCTTTCTGCAAACAGCTCACCTAATGTCACTTTCCCTCTTTGTTCTGTTGCCATGGCAGCAATTAACTGTTCGGGGGTATTCATGTGCGGAACAAGCTCTGCTAAAGAACTGCTTGTTCTCGCTCGCTGTACACAAAGCTATCAACTGTGCACTTTGACCCCACTCATAGCCTCAGTAACCCATTGCTATTTGAGAGCAGAGTTAAGACTGCGTGGAATTCCAGCAAAACCAGTGCAGCTCAACAGCATTTGACAGTGTGCTACTGGGAGAAGTTTATTTACAGTTTAGGTGATATTCATCAGTGTTATTACTTTTATTGCTAAATTATAAATATTTCATGAATAAATACTAACAGGCCCCATTCTCCAGGCATTAATTATTTAATGTAGTGTTACAGTAAAGTACTTCTAAAGTTGTTTAACTAATTTCTTTATAAAATGAGTGACACAATGATCATTTTACCATTACATTGATCATTGAAAACCCTTGATATTTGGAGCTATACATTTTCTTAGACTGAATAAAAAACAACTATTTTTTACAACTATGTTTTCTGTTCCTGTCCTCCTGGATAATACAATAATTTCATATTTGATGAATGGGAACTAATTCGACAAGAATGCCCCGAATAGCTCCTCAGATCATACAGTGTTTTGTGTGAGATGTGTTTATAAAGGGATCCCACTGAAACCAGCAGAACGCTATGCATTACACAATCTCCGTGGTCTGTCTGAGGTTGGGCAGCCCTTAACCACAGATCTTATTTCAGATTACTAAAGAACAGACACTAAATCATAAGCAGGACAGATAAATACCTCACCCTGTTTCAGCAATTATGGGCAATGGCTGCCTACCTAAAACAACTATTTTGGAAAGGAGGGAAAACAATGCGCTCAGATTACTTTCATCTCTGTCTCCTGCTATGGCTTCTGATCCCTACCAATAGAACTCTAATACACCAAAAAGAATGTGGGCACTCACCCATATAAAAGATACATGCATATGCAATGGATGCAAGCACACATACTCGCAAGCATATGCACACACATGCACATACACAAACATAGTTCAATTCAGGAACATACCCCTCAATGTGTTTCATTAGGCTAACAAAAAGGCTTTCAGTGGTCCAATCATAAAAGAACACAGCCAAGCTATGAACATTGCTAATTAAAATCTGCTCAAAGAAAGCCTTGTTTTCCACTCGCCATCCCCATCCAAACCCATGTCTGTGTGTATGTCTCTCTACATGGTGGAGGCTGCTTTTATTTCACTTGGACTGAGGTCTCACCAATAAAACATACTGATATTTCTTCAAGCTAACAAGCTTTTCCTTCAGTTGTGATACGATTACAGTATTTTAATTGTTCAAAGTGTAATGTTTAATCAACGGTAGCCGTGGGGGTCAATAAATGAGGAGCAATATCACAGCAGTTTACTGCATAATACCTGATGCACTCTGGAGTCTAATAAATTTTGTCTGATAAAATTGTTTGAAATAACTTATTAAAACCATACAATGCATGACTGAAAAACAAGTCAAAGAGGAAATATATGGGATGAATATCATGTCATATTTTGAAACTGAAAAAAAGGCTTCAAAAGGTTGAAACTCATTGTTTGAAAGCTTGAAATCTAATAAAAAAGGTTTTGCAAGATTGAAACCAAGTTCTGAAGGCTTACATAATGTTTTGATAGGCTGAAAAAAAAGTCAAACCTCTGCAAACATTATTTTGTATTTGAGTTTTCCTTCTTCACAACTGCAGCACTTTTTATAGTGTTTCTTCAACACATTTTCACAGTTTCGGATTGTCACTCTTCTCCCAGTCTATTAGTTTGTTTTACAGATTTGAAACCTTATAAATGGTGATCTGAAAACTGGTGCGTATATGTTGGGAAAAAAAACTTTTGTGGATGTACATTTGCATTTGTATTGCAGACTGTTCTTTCAGAGCTGAGTTTACAACACCAACCTTTTAGAGATCTGCCCACGCAGTTGGCTGCCCCCGAGCAGTGCCTGTGGCAGACATGGGGTACGTCCCAAGTCTCTTATTTGATCTTTCCTCACTCCTAGTTCCTTGATTGAACCGGAAGTCATTCTGGTCCGCCATTTTGAAGGCTGTTCCAAAGCTCTTATTTAGGAGCCATGAGTGAGGACACATGAGAGCTGCCTTTGCAGAAGTCTTTTAACAGCCGACACGCCCCCTTATTAGAAAGCAGCTAATAGTGACTTTGTCTGTCAGCAAGAGAATTTTCTTAAACACATTTATATTTTACATAGTTTGTCGTCATTTTCATTCAGTCACATGTGAGGCTGAAAATACCTGAGTGTCGGGTTTGATATGAGTTACATAACTTCTATTTTCCCTGAAACAATTAGCCTAATAAATCATTTTCAGTGTCATTTTCAGACACCCTAACAAATATTCTGGGTTATTAAATAATGAATTCACAATCAGAATATTAATAAATACAGATGCAAATAATTATTAAATAATATAAATGCATTCTTCAGGCCGTCTGTTACAAAGTTTCGGTGTTTCATAGTCTCATATCAGAGCTCTGAGACAATATAGCCAAAAATCACGTGACTCGCAAGCTTTCAACTGTGTAGGTAGATCTATGAACAGTGGGAGTTGTAAACTCAGCTCTGAAAGAACAGTCTGCAATACGAGCACAAATGTACATCTGCAAAAGTTTCAAAATAAAGATTCGCCCTTTTGAAACTCAAAACTTCAAACGTTTTTTTCCAAACATACGTGCACCATTTTTCAGATCACCATTTACAAGATTTCAAACCTGGAAAACAAACTTGTACACCGGGAGAACAATGACAACTATGAAACTCTCAAAATGTGTTGGTGAAACACTGTAAAAAGAGCTGCAGTTGTGAGGACGGAAAACTCAAATACAAAATAATGTTTTCAGAGATTTGAAGAGATTTTAATTTTTTCTTTCAGAAAATGAAAACATTATGCAAGCCTTCAAAACTTAGTTTCAATCTTGCAAAACCTTTTTTATTAGATTTCAAGCTTTCAAACAGAGTTTCAACCTTTCGATGCTTTGTTTTTCAGTGTCGAAATGACATGATATTCATCCCATACAAATATGTTGATGAAAAGGATCATTCCTCTACCACCCACATGAGTCCAAAAGAAGACGGGAGGCATTTAACAGCCAGCTCATTGCCTTGACAAAGAAATCTTAACAATAACTGCCTCAACTTCAAGTGCTAATGATCTAATCAGAACGGTACGTGCCAAAGGAAGGGACTCTGTTATCACCCTACGCACATCTTCTCATATGCTGCCCATACACCCACTACGGTAAACAGAGATATTTCCATCTCAGCTCCTTTCCCTCCATCCCTTCATTTCCACGTCTCTGAGTCACACTCATCGTTTCATCTTCTTTTTTCTTCAAATGTCTCCCTTTTATTACTTTGCTCTATTTCTCTCTCTCACTCCTGTTTTCCACAGAGTCGGCACATACAAAATTTGTCAGGGAGACAAAAATGAGGAAGGAATTCAATGACTTTTTTTCACTTTGGTTGGCTCCCTGTGGTGTCGG